>NC_045427.1:304491112-304801612 GCF_902635505.1 Sarcophilus harrisii
AGTTTATTCTCACCCCTATCTCCAATCTGCTGTTTGCTTTACTAATCTATCTCTTTAAGGATTCAATAGATCCCTGTCAATTCTAATTCTACCCATCTCTTCTAGTTGTAGCCAATCTTTCTCCATATCATCCATGTATCAGCCCAAGCAGTACACTCTAAATGCTATCAAATAGTAGGGGAGTCCTTCCTGGGTTTCAGGCTTGACATTGGTACAAACCATCTTGCCTTTACACGCCAGCTAGTGAGAAGGCCTTGAGACTAGGCCTTCTTAGCGGATTTTGTAACAGTGACCACATGTCATTTGGGAGTGAGTGGGGTTACAGCCTGAGAAGAAAAAAAATTTTACCATTCATCCCTACAGGAAAAGAAATCAAAGAAAAGTCCAGGGGAGAACATCTGGAGAAGAAAAAGTACTTTCCAATTAAGCATCTGGCAATTGATTGACAGTGTCTGTACTGTTCAGTTTCTAGCCTTTTAAATCATCCTCTTTCAAAAGACAAGCAAAATCATTCTTGTAGTTCAAGATGCCCTGGTTTTTCCTATTACCTAGATCCTACCTGGCCCCTGGGTTAAGAACCCGGGAATCAGGACTAACCATGACATGATATAGAGATCCACATACTCACAGTATTGGGTAGCACATTTGCTTTTTGCCTCCGGAGATCTGCCTTAATGAACACTGAGCATAGAGAAGAAGAGATACGAAAAATCATTAAGTGGGTTATTATCATAGACAAGTACAGAAGTCATTTTGTCCACAAATAACGGCAATATGAAAATGGAAAGATTACTGGACTTTGAGTCAAAGGATATTGCAGGCCTAATTTCATCCATGTCACTAGCTTTTTAACTATGGGGAAATCATTTAATCTCTGAGTTCTCAAGTTAGAAAAATTTGGGTACAAATCCTGTTTTAGACATTTTCTATGTGATCCTAAGCATAAGTAATTTAACTCCACTAAGTCTCAGCTTCTTCATCTGTAAAGTGAAAGGGGGTTGAGCTCTTGAAGATCCCTTCCTAACTCTAAATCTATTGGCTTAGGCATTTTCTCATCACTAAGATGCAGGTGATATCTGTAATGCTTACCTCAAAGAGTTCAAATGAGGATCATATGAAATCCTGTTACACTATGACATAACCTAAGTGTTGTTGCACTTTGCAAAGCTCTAAGCTTTATATAAATTCCTATTATCATGGCCCCAAAACTCCTGAAGAGGAAGATTAAACATCAACAACAGACTTGGTGAGCTTCCAGTGCAATGAACTTGATAAAAAAGAGGTAATTTTCTCCATAGTGTGTACTCTTCACCCAGATTTGATTAGCTGCTTTATATACCTTCTAGTGATCTCAACTAGCTGGTAGCCTTTCCCTTTACTATCATGCCAAAGAACTGGAAGGCCTGAGCATTTGGTTAAATGTAATATGCTAGTTATGAGAGTGCCTAAGGTGATAAAGACATATAGTGGATAGAACTCTAGACCTGGAGTCAGAAAGATATGAGTTCAAACCTAGGCTCTGATATTTTCTAGCTGTGTGATCCTGGATTTCATTTTTCTTCACTTTAACTGAATGACTTCATTTAACACTTTTTGTCTCAGTTTCTTCATCTATAAAAAATAAGCCAGTGAAGGAAATAGCAAAACCAATCCAGTATCTTTGCCAAAGAAACCCCAAATGGGGTCATAAAGAGTCAGATACAATTGAAAAAATGACAACAGCAACAACTTACTCGTTATGAGAGTTCCAAAGGTAAGGAAGATACACAGAAAGACATTCCCAGCCAGTGTTCCAAAGTGTTCAATGATCTGGCCCTGGCCAATAGTGAAAATGATCCCAAATATCTGGAGGTGCAGAAAAATAGAAGATTGAGGGGTGGGGTAGGGAAACAAACTATAAAACAACCAAAAAATAGCAAAGTCCAGTCATCCAACCAATTTGATCACATCTGAAGGAAACTCATTTATCTGTAGATGGTTTCAATCATAGCCAACCAAGAAGATGGAGAATGGGACATACCTGAGCAGATACATTAAGGAGGCCTGAGGACATTCCTTCTGATTCTGGGTATGTCAGTTCCACAGCAAATTCATACCCCAGGGGGAGGTACCCAGTCATGAAGAACCTAAAGACAATGTCACAAGAACAGCTTCTAAGATGAAGGGATGAGGTAGGAGTGACAAGTATACAGAATTCTTTCTACTTCCTCTCCCTTCCCACTCCTTTCTTCTACTTCTTGCCCAAAAAGCACACTGCTTTCTCTGTTATATCTTTCTCACTGCAGTAGCCAGGTCCTTACTGGCATCAGGCCATCCCTATGGAGTGTAGGAGACCAAATCCCTAATCATAAAACAGAAAGAGAATAAGGAACTGGCATCAAATACTCAATTGACCTTTAGGATTCAAGGAGAAATTCTGATGCAACCCAGGATCAAGTCAATGTTTACAGAAAGTGAATGGCAGAATACGTAGTATACCTAGCCAGAGCTGTATCCAGAAACTTTGAGGAATCCAAGAATTTGGATTGGAAAAAATAATTTTCACCAAACTTTAACAGAAAGTGATCAATCCCTTCAACATTTTTAATACATTATTCTGAGAGGGATCCATGGATATTATCAGATTGCTAAAGGGATCCATAATATCCCCTCCCTCAAAAAAAAATTGAGCATACCTGGCTTAGCGCCTTAACTGAGAGACTGTGTTTACTAGGAGTTGTTGAGCTCACCAGCTGTAATACATTTTGGTCACTGTGGGAAAAACATCACTGTGACAGAGGCTAGAAAGCATGTACAGTGCCTGAGCTCTCCAATGAGTTCTATGACACAGCAAGATAGCAGCAGTCAGACTGACAACTCCATCTGAGAACCTCAGGATGTTCCCTCTTTCCAGTCCCTACTGACATGCTGTCTCCCCCAGGAATGGCTCACTAGCACAATTAGATGCCTGGAATACTGTTGTTTGTTCTTTGTTTTTGAAGAGGATCAATGATATCATATCCTAATGTCCATCCAGGCTTGTGCATGAATTGGATTTAAGCCACAGAGCTGTCAGTCTCATTCTCTCTTTCAGATTAATCAGAGTTCACTGACAAGAAAAATGTCGAGACAACTGGCGATGTCCCAACATGCGGTGCATGATCTTGGAGAATCTGATGTCTGACTAAGCTCTGAGCCTTTCCCAGCACCTGCTTCACCCACCTTCACGGCCATTGAGACAAACTGTTCTCATCTGCCGTTCCACCAGGAGAGGTCTTCACATGCTTGGGGTAGACATCCCCCTCATTCACTGTCACTTCACTGTTTAGCCCATCGGCCCTGGAAAAAACCAGGGTGTGGTCTCTGGACAGCTTCTTGGAGTCAAGATAAAACATGGGGGCACCAAAAGTGGATGAGCTGCCCTGGAAAGGGCTCAGCAGGCCCTCACATCAGAGGCACTAATCCTCCCAGAACACACACGCAGATAAACAAGATACATAACAGTATCTATATGCTACATCGATAATTATATCTATAAGATACATGCAAAATAGACAAGATAACCTTAAAGAGAGAAGACCTACAAAAAGTGAGTTTGAAAGTGAGTTCTGGCACCTGTGTAACCCAGTAAGTCACTTAATTCCTCTGCCTTAATTTCTTCATCTATAAATAAGAGGGATTGGACTAGGAACCTCAAAGATCTATCAACCAAGCATTTAGTCACTGAATGGCTGCAGCCTTGGTCAAACTGAGACTTACTGAAAACTGTAGTTTAAAAAGACCAAGTCTTTTTCTAGTCATCCTGATCTGTATCTGGCCATTGAACCCAGTTGGCTCTGAAGGGGAAAGTGAGGCAGGTGACCTTGCAGAGCTCTCCCTCACTTCAAAACAATTCACTTGCATGTTATAGCATAACCTCCCTAATAATGTCATGGGGCTCTTCAAGAACGAAGGACAAACAAGACAACAATATTAGGCACTAATGTCCTACAGAACAGAACAGAGAAGGAGTGGAAGGGTAAAGGATGACCAGAGACTCCATAAAACAGTGTTTTCTATTATCTCTCAGGAGTGATTTCTGTAAAATATTCTGAGAGATTTCTATATATAGCATATAAATATGGAATAATACTCTTGAAAAGGACCTTCATTTTTGAAGAGGACCAAAATGATATCATTATGTTAGAGTTGAATTACAATATATCTGATTACGGCTGATCAGACCAATACAAGCTCGGAATGCTCTGCCACAGGTTGGACGCAAATAATCCCTGTGAACATTTGGGGTGGATTCTCTAACTTTGTGTATCTCATGTTTCTTCTGAGCTAATTTAATTTTGCTTTGTTCAAAGAGCACAGCACCACCTCTGATGAGGACATAAAATGTTGTATAGTTCTGTGCCAATTTCTACCATGTCATACAGTCAATTCTAAAGTTCTTAAGACAGATCTTGAGGGTGTCCTTGTATCATTTTTTCTGACCATCACATGAGCACTTGCCCTGTGTGAGTTCTCCATAAAATAGTCTTTTTGGCAAGTATAAATTTAGCCTTTGAACAATGTAGCCAGCCCAGTAGAGTTTCCCTCTCTGCAGTAGAGTTTGCTTAGTAGTTTAGTTCAAGAAAGGACCTCAGTGTCTGGTATCTTATCCTGCTAGATGATCTGAAGAATATTCCTAAGACAATTCAAATGGAAGTGGTTCCATTTCTCGGCATGGTGCTAGTATAAGGCACCAAGGGGAACTCTGAAAAGGAGGGATCCTGAAATTTACTTTATCCCAATGAAGAGACAGGGACCTGAAGACCCAGGAACCCTTGACTTGTAATTCCCATTCAAGCAAAACAAAAGGTCTATTTTTAAAAGTCTTCATGTAGATCACTTGGTCCATATTATAGATTGGAGAAGATAGAAAGGAGTTAAATTATGTTAATTTATTGAAGGATAACTGGACATTACCAGGTGAGTACATTAGCTGCAACTTACCCCAGGATGCCTGCTGTAAGGAACACAATCCAGAGGTGTCCAAGGCTCAGGGTCATAGTATATGCTATCATGCCCACTAGGGTCATGGAATAAACCACCAGTGTTGTCTGTCTGGAAACAAGAGGCAAGAGAGTCAGCAGAAAGTCCCCCACGTGTTTCTTGTTGAAAAATGATCAAACATGTTCCTTATGAAGCCTATTTGACAGGCCTAGTTCCTAGGTCAAGGGTTTCTGTCCCCATAGTGGCAAATAACATAGTAACTAGGGAGAGAAGAGCTTCTTCTGTACATGAAGACCTTCCTATTTTCTTATCCAAAGAAAAAAAAAAACAATCAATAGTCCTACATTCTAGGCAAGAAGAAAGTAAAATGGGAGTATCAACAATATCTTTCTAAAAAGACAAATGGGAAGAAGAACTGTCTCAAAAAAAAGATTTGGAAGTGCTTTACAATTGTTATCTTATACGATCTTCACCATAACCCTGGGTATTGGTGCTATTATTATTCCCATTTTACAAATGAGAACATTGAGGCAGATAAAAGTTTAATGATTTACCACAGTCACACAGATGGTAAGTATATATACAAAATAACTGTATAAAATTGGATTTTAATCCAGATGTTCCTGATTTTAGGTCCAAATTTCATTGGTTGCAGGAATAAGATTAAGAGATTACTAGCCAGATTTTCAGAGACAGCCCACTTTTACTATTTGGATTTTATCCATTATAACTAACTAATCTGGAAAAGGGGGCAGCTAGTAGCATAGTATTAGGCCTGGGGTCAGAAAAACTCATCTCCCTAAGATCAAATCTAGCCTTAGATGCTACGTAGCTGTGTGATCCTTGACAAGCCACTTAAAATTCTTTTTTTACCTCAATTTTTCCCTCTGTAAAATGAGCTAGAGAAGGAAATAACAAATCGCTTCAGTATCTTTGCCAAGAAAACCCCAAATGGCACCATGAAGTGTTGGACATGATTGAAAATTATTTAAAAACAAAAATTTCTCCAAAAATAGGAAAGGGGGGTAGGGGACTTTGGACCTGTATTTCATCAGTATGAATAGCTTGTGGCTTGGAAACTTCCTTCACTAATTCTGATTGACAATCTAGCACTAATTTACAATCTTTAAAAATTGCCTAGAGATAATGAAAAAGAAATGGCATCACTCCACTAGAATAGAAGTTCCATCAGAAATGAGTTCTACTTAAAGGCAATTTCATTGACTTCACTTCACTAGCATTTGTCAGAGATGGGACATGAACTCTTTTCTTGATTTCAAAGCTAGCCTCCTATTTACTACATTATGCAGTCTCTCAGTAACATTAATAATATTTAATAGGATAACCATGCCTTACAATTTACAGAATACTTTCATGTAAATTATCTCATCTGAATCTCACAAAAATCTTATTAAATACAAAAGGCAGATAACCATTGTTCCAGTTTTACAAATGAGGAAACTAAGACCAAGTAGTTAAGTCAATTAAATAATGACACTTGACTAAGAGATGACAGAACTAGAACTGGCTCCTATTGGAATCCAACATTGTGCTGCCCTACATAAAAGTAGCAAAGACATTTCCAATTCCACAGCCAGAGATCATTCTATACCCTAGCACAATCAATCCCAGTGACCATAAATGACAGCAACAACAAGCATGGTTATTACAGAAGCAAGGATATCATAGGAGACTGTGTAGCAAAGTAAAAAGCACAATGACTCCCAGGACAGAGGACCTGGGATTAAATCTCAGGTTTTCAATTCTGGGCAAATTACATAACTTCTGTGGGCATCAACTTCCTGATTGAAAAAATTAGAGAGTTGAACTAACTAATCTGCTCTAAGGTCTTTTCTAGTACATATCCTATGATTATGACAATTTTGCCTCTTATTTTCTTGATTTTGATCAGAAACCATATGTAAATACTATGTGACAATGCTACTTATGGTTCCTTTTCTGTTATCTGAGGCCACTTCCAGGTAGAGCTTTGCATATAGTCTCAGAAAACTGCAGTTTGTTTTACTTAATCTGGTTTTCTTCTTTCAAGCAGTCTAGCCAGCAGTTCAAAAGGTTTACTTTTCTAAGCCTCAAACCAAAGAAACAGGATACAACCCTTGTAACAATCATCTCTTCCTCTACCACCCTTCCCCTTCATCTATATCTCAAGGGAAAAAAATACCAGATGTCATAGGAGAATGTGTAGTAAAGTAAAAAGCACAATGACTCTCGGGACAGAGGTCCTGGGGTCAAATTACTTTTCAATCATTCTAGTATATGAAATTTAGACAATACAAACATTAAATTTGTCTATTTTTTTAAACTCATTTATTCCAACTGCCTCCAAGGACTTAAGAATAAGTCCTACTCAGAAGGCAAAGGAGAACTGCATGGTGAGTTGTAGCAGGCTACAACATCTAACTAATGAGGAACTCCAAAAAAAAAAAAAAATAGAAGTAAAAGGTCTATTAATTAATTGATATGATGAGAAGAACTGGTCAAGTGCCAAGAATAAGGACTATATTTATGAACAGCCCAATTATAATTTCTAGAGGAAGTAAAGAAGGCCATAGGTCAGATGGATCTCCTATTGTGAAAGAAAGAAAAGTAAAGAGAATAATAAAGATAATAGCTATATTTATGTAGTGCTTACTATGGTCCAGGTATTTATTGTGCTAAGCAATTTACTTTGCTTTAAGCACTTTATCTCATTTATCTTCACAATAACCCTGGGAGGTAGATACTATCATCATCTCCATTTTACAAATATGGAAACTGAGGCAAACAAGTTAAGTGACTTACTCAGGGTCATACAGCAAATACGTATCTGAGGTCCCCAGCACTCTCTCCATTGAATCACCTATCTGCTTCTAATATGGCTGAGTCTGTGAGAATTTAAATGCCCCTGATGCTCCCTTTCAAACTCCATTTTAAGGAAAATACCCAGACCAGCCAAATTCACTTCTTTCTTCTTCTCCATGCTCCATCTCTGACTCTCTGAACATTTTTTCTTTATTATGGCCCAAACTACGTTGTCTTTCCCCACTATAGTGTGAACTTCCCGATGACAAGGGCTGCCTTCCTTTTGCTGCTCTTTGTATTTTTAGCACAGTATCTGGGACATAGTGCTTTAAAAAAAAGCTAATTTATTTGACTTAACTATTCCTTTACCATAACAGAGAGAGATGAAGAGAATGAAATCTCAAACCGATGAATCAGAAGAAACATTCAGATTCTGACAAGGCTGCAGAGAAAGCAAAGTATAACCTGTTCATTCCCTTTCTCCCTTAAAGAAAAAATGAGTTCACCCTCGTGTCCCATTCTTTTATTTAGTTTATTTATTTAGTTTATTCCTCCTTGCTAGAATAAAGCAGATTTATTTATTTGTTTGTTTGTTTGCTTAATTATCTAATTAATTATTTAATTAATTGTTTGGATTTTTTTTTTGGACTAGGTGAAAAAGGAGATTCTTTGCCTCAATTGCTACTTAGCCTTAATCACTGAAATGTGTGCAGCCTCAGTTAAACTGAGACCTGTTGAAAACCTTAGCTTAAAAAGGCCAAGGTTTCCCAGTGCATTCTGGGCCATCTCCAGTCATCCTGATCTCTATCTGGCCACTGGACCCAGACGGCTCTGGAGGAAAAAGTGAGACAAGTGACCTTGCACAGCCTTCCTCACCCAATTCCCTTGCAAGTCATGGTGAAGACCTCCCATGGTCTTCCAGAGTGAAGGACAAACAACAAGAACAAGAACAATCGTCTCTAGGATAAGCAACCTCTTCCCATCTTTGAAAATCCTGGGTACCATTCCCCCTTCTCTTTGCTTGGCCAAGCCCCCTACGCTTGGATTCTCAATCCTCTGGGTTGGACTAGATAACAACAACAACAACAACAACAACAGCAAAACAACTAGCACTTTAATTGTCCCTACTATGTGCCAAACACTGTGTCAGGCACTTTACACATATCTCATTTGATATCCACATCCTGAGATCACTTCCCACTCAGGGACTGCACCTATTAAGCCACTCTAGTAACTGTTTCTTCACGCCACCTAATTAAGTTCAATTCTTGTATTATTTTCATATCATGATAAGAAAGTTGATTTGAGGATACATTTAATGCTGTTTTTCCCAACATGCCACAGTTGTCAGTTATGATTCTGCTCACACCTATTTCTTCTTCTTCTTTTTCCAACCTTATTTCTTTTCATGACAACAGGAAAATCTTTCCTGAAGTCACTAGCAAGCCTCGTTTTCCTCTAAACGTTCTCATCTCTTTCCCAGAACACTTCCGGTACTCCATCAATTTTCTAGTCTGAAAAACACCTGGATCTCTATAACACTTATCCACAAGTTCAGAAATACCCAAGAGCATTATGGGACACAGCTCTTATTGATTCCAATTAAAGTGACAGTTAATGCAAAAAGCTTGCCTTGACAGATCTCAAAGAAGCTCTTGGTTGCTGTAAGCATTGTGACCATCGAAATAGAGTCCACTGAACAGTCAGAAGCAGCTGGGAATGAACAGCCTTCTTCCTCCTCCATTCCTGCTATCCCTGCCTACTAACATTTCCATTTTAAAAAATAGTTGTGGATGTATAAATAGCACAGTGGGACCACTCTTCTCACCACTCCCACAAGTTCAATCAGGCAGTCAGTTAACAAGCATTTTTAGACTCCATGTACCAAGTCCTGTACTAACTGTTGAGAATCATCTGCACCATTGTACCCTTGATGATATGAACATCAGATGAGAGAGTATAGAGAAAAAAGAAAAGAGAACTAGAGGACAAAGACAACCATGAGTAATAGAGGTAACTTTGGATGAAGATCCAGCAAAAGAAACCGAGGAGAGGTCTTCAAAGTAGAAAAACCAGGAGATTATAGTACCCTAACTAGAAAATTTATCTATATACCCAAAGATAACTCAATCTACTGTGGACAGCCTAAGAAGGTTACTACAATAGTCCAGGTAAGAGGTGATAAGGGAATGCTCTAGGGTGGGAACATTAGGAAAGAGGGTGACAGACAGTGGGAGCTTAGAGGTGGAGGACAGGAGACCAAGTATGAATTAAAGTGAGACAAAGCAACATAATGTAGTCCTCAGCTCCCAAGGCCAAACCTTCTCTGAGAGGAAGCACTAAATATAAAAACCAAGGGGCATGTCATAGACCACAGTATGAACACTTCCTACCACAGGACTGCCCTTCTTGCAAATGTCTTCATCTCCCAGTGTCCCAGACATTTCTAAATTAAAGAGCTGGGCTGATCTGCATTGTTTTGTTTTGTTTTACTTTTCCATGAAGAAATTCCCTATGCTAAATTTCTTACGCAAGGTTGGAGAAAGAAGGACAAGAAGCAGATGTGAGCAAGATCATAATTGACAACTCTGGCACCTTGGAAAAACTAACTCAACAGGCATAGCATCCACCAAAATAAGCACTTATAAATGCTTGTTAAGGGTACTGACTGTACTAATATAAATACAGGTGCAGTCCAAAAACATACACACATATTTGTATGTATGTTAATATGTATATATGTATGTATAATTAGTGCTAATCATTTGGCTGTCAAAATCTAATGGCTTGGGGGCAGTGCTGAGGCCCAAAGATTTCATTTTCTTCCTAGTCTCACCACAGTAAACCCTGGAAAGAGGAACCTTCGATAGTCTACTTATGAAGTAGCTAGTATCCACTGCCCTCATGGGCCTCCCTTTGATGCACCAAGAAAGAGATGTCAGGGTCTCCTGCCAAGTTTCATCACAAGCAATCCAGTTTCACCAGTCCCTCCTTTTAGAACAGAAAAGGGAGAAGGGAGTGGGGAAAAATAATTTATCTTCTATGCTAACTGTCTTATAGATATTGTTTTATCCTTAAAACATTCTTGTGAAATGGGTACTATTTTTTCCCATTTTACAACAAAGTCAGACACAAGTAAAGAAACTCATCTGCTATTTGAAGTCAAATCTGAACTCTGGTCTTTCTGACCCAAAATCCAGCACTCCATCCACTAGACCACCAAATTACCTCATCTGACCAGCAGTACACAGCTATTAGTTCATGATTCTGTCACTGTTCATAACCTACAGAGGGCAGGAACCATTGGAGTACTCAGCCTGCTATTTGCATCCCTTTGCAGGAGAACCCTGATGGTTTCCTGAGGAGTTTCAATCTATCGTTGGCTCTGTCAGTCAATGTATACTGAAGAGCATACTATGTGTAGCTGTTACTGTCCGGCGCTGTAGGGAGATTCAAAAAAGGAAAAACTGAGGAGGTTCATACCCTCTAGGTTAGGGATTAAAACCTGGAGTACATGACCTTAAAAAAAAAAAAAAAAAAAGTGATAGTTATATATATGTTATATTTATATATATATATATATATATATATAACATATATATAGCTTGATAGCTATATATATATAACATATATACATATACATATATAACATAGCTATATACATATATATACAAAGGTATATATGTATTAGTGATAGATCTGTGATATATAGCATATGTATATATATGTGTGTGTGTGTTATATACAATTCTTTATTTTAATGTTTTGCTAGCTGTAGTTGACTGCCTTTGTACTTCTATATATGTTATATTATGCATTGAAAAAACATTATTCTGAAAAAAGAGGTTCAACAGAAGCCAAAATAGTTTGACACAAAAATAGTTAAGAACCTCTCAAGTCAGAGGACCTGAATTCAAATCCTGTTTCTGTTATTTACTGTTAGCTTCCTATTATCAAAAAGTGTAATAACCTTGGCAGATTGTTTAACCCTGAGCCTCAATTAGTCTGCTAATAATGTTCTCTAAGGTATTTTCCAGCTTTAAATCTATGTTCCTATGGTACACAGCCCCAAACACCTCCTCTGAGAACAGAGGCCAGAAAAATGTGAAATAAATTTCAATTATTGGCCCCTCCCCCCAAAACCCTGACTTCTCTTTTTCTACCTCTTCCCCTTAAATGTAGCTGCCTCAGGAGGCAAGAAAGAAAGTTTCCCTCTGACTTTTTCTTTCACTGCCTACATACCCCTCCTTCCTCTTGGTCCCAGAGTATTCATTAATGAAATGATTTAAGAATAAAAGAGACTTACTTGTATGTTTTAGTTTTATCCAGCCAGATGCCTGAGATCATAGCCCCAGCCATTCCTGAGAAGATGATGGTCAGACCAATTCTGCCAGCATTTACTTCTTCACCCTGGGACACACATACACACACACACACACATGCACATTCACATCTGGGAGTGACCAGGAACAACATATAGATCAAAGGACTATGAAACTAAAGATACAAAAATAATCTCCTCCATTAGAAAACCAGCTTCTCAGAGAAGTTGCCAGTTTGTCTATTAAGCTGAGGTAAGAAGCAGATTTCTCTGTTTTCATGTTGTTACAGCAACATATCTGTACGGCAGCTGCATCCCAGCTTTTTCAGAAGAGATATTTCTCATATACCAACACTTAAGTCCCCATCCCCAGAATTCACTGTTAACTATAGAGAAACTAAGTCATAGAAGAACTTGGAAAACATGCTAGGTTGCCTAGGAATTACCCACACACATCCTTGAGCAAATATCTTACTGGGTAGTTGAGGGTCACCATGCGATTCAGTAACGTTGATAGGGCATAGAAAGAACCAGTATTCAAACCTGTTGAAGAGTGGAGAAGTATTAGGTCACATGCTATCTTTGCAGTAGTTATAGATAAAGGAGGTGAGAAACTCCATTGCCATTTCCATCGTTCCTGAAATCCCTGGAGAGCACTGGCCTGGGAAGTTAGGACTCTAGCTTAGATGAGCGTCAGGATCCTTCAGTAAAAGATGAGGATGATAATAATCTACCTACCTCACATCGAGGTTGTGAAGGAAGTCTCTCTAAAGAGAGCAGAGCGTTAGAAATGAGAACTGAACTAATGCATCTATTTTGATCTACCTCACTGGTTTTCCCAAAAAAATATTTATATGGTTACTAAAGATAAAAATCTTTACCAGCATCTTAGACCACTTGATTTCAGTCTTCTTAATACTAACCAGGGAATGTATGCTATATTTTTTTTTAATTTTATATTTTTTATGCTTTTTTTTTAATGCTATATTTCTCTTACGGATGGGAACCAACAATACTCCCCACTTTCAGTTAAGTTATATCCCAGCTGCCCTTTCATCCACTTTCTTCCTTAAATTAGTGACATTCTTTCTAGAATCCTTCAGACCACTATACAATGTATTTCCCTACCCCTTTCCCCTCCATGGCACTCCTTTACTCCTCCACTCACAAGAGGCAATATAAGAGTGTGCAGAGTATGTTTCAGTTGCAGTCAGAAACTCTGGGTGCAAATTCTGTCATTCCTGTGTGATCAGAGATAAATTACCTAACCTCTCTTCTCCTCAATGACTTTATTTGCAAAATGAAGGAGTTAGATGAATTCTAAGGTCCCTTCTAGCTCCAAATTTATTGTCTTGTGGTTTCTGTCATATCTTTATGTGTAATAAGAGTTGTTTAGGACTCTTAAGAAATCCCTTCAAAGTTTTGTTTAAAAGTATCAAAAATGTTATTTCTAGATGCACTAATTGTTTTCCTGGAACTCCAATATCCAAAGCTGTCAATTGGATTGAGGAACATCATCTTCCCTGATCTGAGTTATTCAGACAGCAAGTCTTTCCTCCATACTCAACTTTTAGCCCCTTCTCCACCTGGCTTCCATCTGGGACAAACTGCAAATAAGAAAGTGACTAGCCACTATAATATATAGAAAGTCAAGAGATTCAATGTAATTTACTAGGAGTCAATAGATCTTGGGTCTAGTATTATAATATATGCTATTAACAAGATAGAAGACTTTGGGTTAAATTGGTCACTTTACATTTCTGGATTTTAACCCCTTTTCAATAAATTCCAGTGGCTCCTTATCATATAAGTTGAGGAAACTAAAGCAAACTGGGTTAAGTAACTTGCCTAAGGTCACAAGCTAGCAAATTTCTGAGACTGAATTTGAACTCAGGGAAAATGAGTCCTCACTCCAGGACCAGCACTTTATCCATTATGTCATCTACCTGCCCCTTAGCACTTATTAAATGCCTATTATTTTCTAGACACTTCTAAGAGCTGATTTAGTTTAGTTTTTCCTTTGAATTGTGACTTTTTCATTATGAACTTAACAATTATCAATGAACACAAAAATTTCAACATACAAAAAACAAAAATGATTGTATAACAAACTATGAACTTCTGTTGAAGTGTTTTTAAAAATATGGTTATGTTACAAATGTAATAAGGTTGTAATCAAATACTCTGTGGTCCCTATCTGTGATCTCTCCCTCCTTTCATCCTCCACTCCACCTACCCACTAAGAAGGTAAACAATCAAAATCATCACAATATTGCTGTTACTGCATACAATGATCTCCGGGTTCTGCTCATTTCACCTCAAATCAGTTTATTTCCCTGTAAATTCTATTCATTGGAAAGAAAGGAGAGAAGAAACTGGAGAGGAAGGGATGGGAAATTAGTACTTAATAATGATCTGATATATTTCAGGAACTGTGCTAAGCACTTTAAAAATATTATCTCATTTTATCCTTACCTGTCTGGAAGTGTGTCTGTCTCTGAATTTTAATTCATTACCTACCTATCAGAAGGTGACTGATTACATTTAGAAAACAAAAATATGAAGGCTTAATGTCAATTACTAGACCAACTGTCACTCCAAAAGCACCTGCCAATCATCTCTCCCGTGATTCCCCTGAATCCTTAGAGATTTAGTTGTGCAGGCTGGTTAACGTTCATACTATTTCTCTCCACTAATACTATCAGCAAGATAATATTATCTTGACCTATGGCTTGGAGGACAAGCTCATATAAAAACAAGAAGATCCCTTAATAGTTTCAAGGTTGTCAAGGAACAACCCCTCACTCCATCTCCACATCCTTGAACCCAGTGCTCAGTGCAGGGACATTATGTGAAGCAATCCCTTTCTCTCATATTTAGGCTTATGGCTAGGGAGAGGCTAAACACTAGGATTTCAATTATTCTCCTGGGACATGGCCAATCTAGGAAATTTCTTTTTCTTTGCTTGTTTAATTATTGTTAAAAAAAAAAAAAAAAACAACTATACATACTCTTTAATCCATCAATGTGTCTACAGGGTCTGTATCCCTAAGAGATCATGAAAGAGGGAAAAGGACCCACATCTATAAAAATGTTTGCAGTGGCAAGAAACTGGAATTGGAAATTGAGTGGCTGCCCATCAGTTGGGGAATGATGAACAAATCAGTATATGAATGCTATGGAAGATTATTTTTCTACAAGAAATGATAAGGGAGCACTTAGATGGAGCAGTGGATAGAAACCAGTCCTGAAATCAGGAGGACCTGAGTTCAGATCTGGTCTCAGACACTTAACACTTCCTGGCTGTGTGACCCTGGGCAAATCACTTAACCCCAATTGCCTCAGCCAAAAAAAAAAAAAAAAAAGATGAGCAAGTTGATTTTTAAAAAGCTTGGAAAAACTTACATGAATTTACACTAAGTGAAGTATGCAAAACCAAGAGAATATTGTACATAGTAATAAGATTATGAAGATTAACTCTGATGGAAAAGGCTCTTTTAAACAATGAGGTGATTCAAGGCAATTCCAAAAGACATGATTTGGAAAGTGCCGTCCATATCCAGAGAGAAAACTATGAAAACTGAATGTGGATCAAAGCATAGTATTTTCATCTTTTTCTTTTTGTTGTTGTTTGTTTACTTGTTTTTTTTTACTTTATATTTTTTTCTCTTCTGATCTAATGTTGACAAATATGGAAATATGTTTAGAAGAATTGCACATGTTTAATCTATATTGGGTTGCTTGCTGTCTTGAAGAGGGGAGGGGAAGAAAAAAAAGGGAGAAAAATTTGGAACATGAGATTTTGCAAAAGTGAATTTTGAAAACTATCTTTGTATGTATTTAGAAAAATTTAGAAAAATAAAATACTATCAATGTTTTTTCTCATGGGAGTGGGGAAAAGATAGAAATTAAAAAAGATAAATGCTTGTAATTGAAAAAAAATATTCAAAAAAGAAAAAGATTTTCACCTGGGTTTACAGGGATTATTATTATTACTGTGCTTCTGCTCTGCCAATTTTCTTCTTAGAAATTCAAACAGCAGGACCAATTCCAAGAGACTTTCTCTAATTCCAAGAGAGCATTTGCATTAAGAATGATTGGCTCATATTTAAATATAAAGTACGCCTCCTTAAATTATGGACAACTACCTGGTGCAGGGGTTAGAGAGCTAGATGTGAAATTGGGAAGATGTATTTTCCTGAGTTCAAATCTGATCTCAGACACCAGCTTGGTGATGGTGGGCAAGTCAATTAATCCTGTTTGCCTCACTTTCCTCATCTGTAAAATGTGCTGGAGAAGGAAATGGCAAACTACTATAGCATCTTTACTGAGGAATACAAGAGTCAGATGTGACTACCTCAGGAAATCCAAGCCTTCAGGAACTGTATTAGTTGAAATTCCTGGCAACTCTGAGTCTGGCATTCTGTAATCCCACGAAATTAACTTTCCAGTAGAAAGAATATTTCATCACCAAAAATGTATTATATTGACTGTTTGGATCAATCAGTCCCAAATCTGTTACATTTAAATACAAATCCTGCCCATGATTTAAGGGAGTCCACTCTATATTTAAACATGAGCCAATAATTCTTAACTCTAATACTCTCTTGGAATTAGAGAAGGTCTGGCTTAGTTTGAATTTTCTAAGAAGAAAATTGGCAGAGCAGGAGCAATAGTAAATAATCACTGTTAGTCCACATGAAAATTGTTTATATATATATATATATATATATATATATATATATATATATAATTTTTTTTCAATTTTTCATTGAGATTAGCAAAAATGCAATTTTCTAGATTCCTCCAATGGGTAAAATGATAGATAAGACCGTTTGCCTACAGCAACAGTGAAGGAGATAGAAGAGAAATGGGCTTCTTCAGACTAGAATGTGTATAGTAGAAGTATAAAGCATTGATTGACCCTGAGGTTTATGGAATAAAGAAATGCATTGTTTTCAGTCTTCAATATTGGCTTAAACTAAAGAGAAAGTTGAAAATGCAAAGAAGTTACCCTAGAAGAGGAGAGACCTATGCCCAATACCAATATGGATTCATATGACTTTTTTCTTCCAAGTATCGTTCAAAGTGAGCCTCATAGCCCTGAAGCAGATTTTATTATCATTCTGTTTTGGAAGGGAAAAGAGTTTTCATAGAGATCAATGAATTATTCAAGAATATATTCTGAAGAAGAGCCAAAACTCAAACTCAAACTATGGCCAATGTAAATTTCTCCATCTAGTATTCAAGACTTTCTATGAATTGATTTCTTCTGTCCTTAGGTCCCCTACATTCCTACCACTCCCACATCCAGTAAATATTCTCTAGAAATATGGTACCTGGTTCTCTTTTTTCAGGAGAAGAAAATGCAGAAGGAACCACATTTACACACACAAACACACACACACACACACACACACACACACACACACCAGATTGAGTAGAGTAAAAGTGTACTGGTGTATGCTTGAGATTTTTTGAGTTATTTAATTTTAGGAGAGCAAGGCCATAATTTGGATAGTTATCACCACCACCCCTCCCTCAGGAGATCAATTAGGATAAGTATTTGATTTGTTTGGGCCTGGGATTTCATTGGGTGCAGGGGAAATTTTCACCAAAGAAATTCCCCTTCTCCCCAGATGCAAATCAGTAACTTATTTGTAATTGAAAGACTTGATCTTTTAATTGTCTGGGGTATTGAGAGGTGGCTGATAACATCAAAGGTATATAAACTATGGATATTGGAGATAAAACTTGAATCCAGGTCTTCTGACTCCAAGACCACTTTCTACATCACACTGCCTAAAATACAAATCAAAAATAAGACCACTTTTCATAGAAAACCAACCTGGTATAACTATATGTTCAATTCAGGAGTTTTTCAAACTGTCCTACTATGTATATAGTAGAGACCAAAAGAAAGAAAGATAATAAATAATAATATTAGCTAACATTTGTATATGTGCTTTAAGGTTTACTGTATGCTCTTATAAACACTGTTTCATTTGATTCTCACAACACTCTTAGGTAGGTACTATTTTTATCCCTATCTTACAACAGAGGGAATTGAGGCTAAATGTAATTATCTGAAAGGAAGAGAAAAATCAATGGGAGTGGCTACCAGAAGGGGTAACCCAACATTATTTACCCCAAGTAAGAATAACTCCAAATCAAGAAAGGGAACTAATGAAATAGGCTGTAAAGTCTGATTAAAATTAAAAAAGAGCAACATGAAGTAAACAAAAGTCAAAATCAAAAAAACCTTAACAGGTGGAGTTCCACAACCTCTCAATCCCAAAATCCAATCATAAGGGCAGGAAATAGGTCTCATTCCAAAATACAGAGCAAGCCCTTAGTCTTTCATCATTAACTCTAGTCAACTGACCCAGTACATTATAGGCACTTAATAAATTTCTGTTGGATTGGAATACCTTATTTGAACTCTGGTCTCCTAATGGTGGTCTACTATTAAGTCTAACCCTCAGTCTACTTCACTATACTCAACACTTTCATGAGGCAGAATGGTACAAGAATTATATTTCCATTTTATACATAGGAAACTGGCATTCAAAGGTGATTTGCCCAGAATCACATAGAGCCAGAGCCAGAACACAAATCCAGGTCTCATCTCTTGAAATTTGTGCTCTTTGTACTACTGTGGGTCTAGAGGAGAATACATTACCATGGCCACAGAGCCTTGTCCCTACAGAGGAATCCTCCTGCTTATCAGATGTAAATCAACAAGAGGATTAGTTGCCTACAGGCAAAAGGCTAAACCTGACCAATCTTCAGATTCCTTATTACGAACCACCCCTCACACCCTTTTCCCTCCTCTCTCCTTCAGTCCCCACCCTTGCCCTGGGCTGATCTAACTCCTATGATTTAATTGGGGGCCTTAAGGATAAAATACCAGTAAATACTTTCCATAATTTCAGAAATTTAAATGTAAAGGTAATGAGCTGGAGGTATTTCAGTAAGGAGAAAAGAAGGAGAGCTAGGAAACAAGCATGTGCCAGGCAGGACAGTCTGGATATTGCAGTGCAGAGAGTGCTGGGTCTGGAGTCAGAAAGATGATGATCATCTCCCTGCGTTCAAATTTGACCTCAGACATTTACTTAATATGAGACTAAACAAATCACTTTACTTTGCTGCCTCAATTTCCTCATCTGTAAAATAATCTAGAGAAGGAAGTAACAAACTACTCTAATATCTTTGCCAAGAAAACCCTAAATGGGGCCAAGAAGAGTCAGACATGACTGAAAATGACTGAAGAGAAAAAAAAAAAAAAAACAGAAATGGGCCAGACACTGTGCTAAGCTATGAGGTAGGTGCTATTATGATTTCCATTTTACAGTTGAGGAAATTGAGGCAGACAAAAGTTAAGTGACAGGGGTCATAAAACTTGTAAGGATCAAATTAAAACTCAGCCTCCTTGCTCAGTGCTCTATCTACTATACCACCTGCATAGAGGAGTTGAGGTGATTCTTTGTTGAAGATTTTGTAGAGGGAGTTCACTTATATAGTCATCTTTGGACTAAATGGTCTTTAAAAAGATTTGGATTCTGTAATTATTGTCCTATTGTGGCCTTGTTAAGCTCATATTTACTTCCTGTTTAATAGCTTAAGCAGATAAACGGGAAGATTCCAAGGTGCAGGATTAAAGATAACTAGACAGCATTCTGCCAGATGAAAGATAGCCAGCAATCTAAGCTTCCAAAAATAGAGAAGGGCTTTTCTTTTGCCTCCCAGAGATGAATCCCTCTGTGATCAATGGCAAACTTTCTCCTAGAATATCTAGAATATCACTTTTTTGCTTTTATAGCTTCAATGTCCTGACCCTACTACTTCTACTACACCCTTGAAGAGAATGACCTCTTAGACCTCTTAGAGAATGAAACTTGTACCTAGTCACTATTGTGTCATTCATCATATTTTTAAAATAAAGTATTTATTAAGCGCTCATCTGCACATGACAATCTGTAATCCCAATGTGGACTTCAGCCTAGCTTTTGTATCAGGCTAGAGGACTGCTGTGATTCTCCAAGTTCAATGTACCAAAGGTATTTTTATTTAGTTAGTATTTAACTGATGAAAAGGTTTACTCCCTTTTTCTTTCTTTCTTTTTTTTTTTTCTTTTTTGAGGGAATTGGGATTAAGTGACTTGCTCAGGGTCACACAGGCAGTGTTAAGTGTCTGAGATCATATTTGAACTCAGGCCTTCCTGAATCCATGGTTGGTGCTCTATCCACTGTGCCATCTAGCTGCCCCTTCCCTTTCTATTTTTTAAAGTTCTGTAACAGGCAGCTAGCTATCTCCAGAAATACTTCACATTCTATCCTGGAAAGGAAAAAGTCCTCGCTAAAACATTCATGATCATCCAGTCCAATGCTACTTTAATTAAGCATCTGCTATGGATAAGACACAAGAGGTAGGCACTGAGTGTTCCAAAACAAACAAATAGATGTTTTCTACCCTAAAGAAAATTAGGGTAGAAATTTAAAAGGAATTTTAAATTCCTAAATTTAAAAGGAAATTACCTTCCTTTTAAATTTAGGGAAATTACCCTCTCAAGAATGAAGAGTAGATGAGGGATATGAGGTGTCAATGAATAAGCATATACCTGAAAATGGGAGAGCAATTATACTAACAAGTAGGGGGTTTAGGAAAGTCCTTCCATAATCCAGTAGGCAAGTAATAGGTCAGAAATAACTAAAAATATAAGCAATATAAGCTGACAATAGCCATAGCAAGAATAGAAATAAAGTCTTAAATTAGGTAAGGGATGAAATAAGCATTTATGATTGTTATTGTTCAGTTGTTTAGCATTTCTTTGTGACCCTATTTTGGGTTTTTTTGGCAGAGATACTGGAGTGGTTTGCCATTTCCCTCTCCAGCTCACTTTACTGATAAGGAAACTGAGGCAAGCAGAGTGAAGTGACTTGCCTAGGGTCACACAGCTAGTAAGTATCCAAGATCATATTTGAACTCAGGAAGATAAGACTTCATTTCTCTAGGCTTGGCCCTCTATCCACCTGACTGCCACCTAGCTGTCAATAATTTATTAAGTACCTTTTATGTGCCAGTCACTGTACTAAATATTTTGTAAATTTTATCTTACAACAGCTCTGCAAGGTAGATGCTTTTCCCCCTTTTATAGCTGAGAAAACTGCTAGTAAATGCCTAAGGTTGGACTTGAATTCAGATCTCTCTGTCCCCAAGCCCCAAGCACTAGTTACTGCTTCACCTAGCTGCCCCAAAGAGTTAGTAGAGTGTGAAACTAAGTAACCCAAAGCCTTATTTTTAATCACCAATCATCAAAGGAGCCATGCATCTTTTATTCCTGTACAAAGAGTTGAACCCTCAAAAAGTCATCGGCTATACCTGAGCTCAGAGGTATAGACCAATTGTTGCTGCTATAGATATAATAAAATAGAAAGGACTCGGGGTGGGGGTGGGATGGAGTAAGAATGTCAATATTGTCATTCTCATCAAAATGAGGTAACTTCTAAAAAGCATTTTTTAAATCTGAGAACACTAAATAAATGTCAGCTAGGGGAGGTGGGGGAGAAGTAGGGGTAAAGAGTTTGGATCTATAAATGTATAGTTTGAGGGAACTCCCTCCATGGAAACTCCCTCCAATGGTTCTTTTCTCATCTATAACAGTCTTAGCTAGTCTCACTTAAAGATTTGACCATGGTTATTCAGCCATGTATCCAGCAACAGGTTTTCCTGACTCTCTATCCTATGCCCTGTTGTCTCTATAGCTATTACTATTACTGAGGAGACTAAGTAGTGGTTAGAAGAGGAAAAATAGGAGACTGAAGCATCACAAAAACCTAGAAAGAAGAAAGTGTCAAGGAGAAGAGGTGATCAACAATATGAGAAGAAAAGGGTATTGGATCTGGCACTTAAGAGATCATTGAGAATTTTAGAGAGAGAGTTTGACTGAATGATAAAGTAGGAAGTCAAACATTGGAGAGAAAGAAGAACAAGAGGAAAGTTAAGGAAAGAAGTGGCCTTTAGAAGTTTGGGAGAGGGGGGAGGGAAAGATCAAAGGAGGATTTTTTTGAGAATGGGAGAGACATGGGTGTGGTAGTAGACAATAGGGAAGTAGCCAGTAGACAGGAGGAGAATGAACATAAGTGAGAGAGGGGGATGATAGAAAAGGAAATCTGTTGGATGAGGCAGGATGGAATGGGATCACTCACACAAGAGGAAGGGTTTGTCTTGTTAAGCAGTAGGGCCACTTCATTGTGCAAGACAAGAATGAAGGAGGAGATAGTGGTAAAAGGCATTTGAGTGTTTAATAGGAGACAAGAGGTAGCTCTCAAAAAATGGCCTCAATTTTTTGAGTAAAATATGAAGGAAAGTTCTAAGCTGAGAGTTCTAACTCCTTCTAAGGAGAGATGTTTGAGGAGGAACGAAAAAGTTTGGAAGAACCTCTGTAGTGAGTTGGACAATGAGTTAATTAGGGAGGTATAGAAGCAATGAAGGCCCAGTTGAGATTAGGTAACACAAATCTATGAGAGAACCAGTTAAATTAGTTTTTTCTACCTTCATGTGTGTAGCAGGGAAGGCAGTGAGTCATGGGAGTACTCTCAGCATGGGGCTTATCAGGGCACAAGGAACATACTGACAATATGATAAGGGGGCGAGGGACTCTAGCAAAGACGTAATAGAGTTGAACTAGCTCACCAAGAGATCAGGATGAGGAAGGGGGAAAGGAGGAAAATATTGCTCATGCAGAGGTGATAAGAACTGAGAGATGTAGCAGTTACGTGGTAATGGCGTAGTCAAAGGTCAGGTTTTAGTACAGGAAGCAAAGGGAAAAAAAGACAGAGAGATTGGATAAGGGAATTTCAGAGTATGTGACCAGGGAGGCTGTGCACTGGTACCTGATGGCAAGGACATCTTTGTATGAGGTGGAATAGAGGAGAACATCATAGAAAATAAGTAGTTTGAGGCAATGTGAGGTTGGTATATTTGAAGGAGGATCCTTAGTGCAAAGGCAGGAGTTGGGAATGAGAGAAATATTGTGACCCATGTATTTCATTCCTTGAGGAAGAAGGGGAAGGGACCTGGAGGTTCACTGACAACAACTAGCAGGAGTTTGATTGGGTAGAAAATATCAATTGCATGATTGTCTTTAAACCTTACCATAGCTAATGAAGAGTAGCACAAAATTTGAGTTCTTTATCAGCCGGGCAATGGATTCAAAATAAGAAGCTCTCTGTGTTTCCATCGTATAGCTCAAGTGCTGGGCTTGGCTTGGAGGATATTTGGGCTTTTCCTTGAATACTTGGGGAAAAAAGAAGAAAGATATGAACAAGTTAGTAACCTACATATAATATTCAGCAGCTATAAATTAAAAACAAGCTCTTTAGCTTAATATTTATGACCCTCCACACTCTATCCTCCAAGTTATCTTATGTTGTCTTATTTCATCCTACTCTTTTTCACTCTCTATATACATTCTTACCAGCAAGGACCACCTACTTCCTAATCATGTCCTAAACTTTTCCCCTTATACCTATATTCTCTCTTATCTCTGATTATTAAAATCCATCCTTTTTTTTTTTAAATTCAAGTACCACTCTACATGAAACTATCCCTGATGATTTTCTTAATAGAAAGCCACTTACCTCTTATCAAGTATTCTTATAGGACTTTAGCTCTCTATTTCAGCCTTATACCTTATATGATACTTGTATGTATGCATGTCATGCTTTCCTCAGAAGATTATAAGTTCCTATAGGGCAAAGACTATGTCATTTTCAACTTTCATACTCTCAAAGTCCAACACAGTATATTACATGTAATATTGACTTAACAAATATCTGATTTACTTAATAAATTTATTCATTTAAATATAGTTTATTATTTATATATATTTATATTTATATATTGATTGATCCAGGAAGAAAATTGATTCCTCAAAGGCACACCATTTTGTGAAAGCTGAAACTGGCACACTAACAAGAGTTGCCTCATCTAAAGAACAGAATGAACATAAAGTTTAATTCTGGAAAGATTCCCAATAGCCTATTCCCTGTAGCTCCTTCTCATTGTTTTTGGCATAAGAAATGTTCTCTATAGTTAATTATTCATCAAAGTTTACAAAAGGGCATGATCCCTCAAGTATGGATGCAACAGTTTGGAGAACTGAGAATCCCAATAATAACCAATGAAATAACACAGCAGAAACCCATGAGGAAATTGCAAAATTCCAAAACTAAAATGTATAATGATAATAACCACAGCAAAATACATTTATACAACACTCTAAGGTATGCAAAGTGTTTTTCAAGTATTTTCTCATTTTATCACCACAATTTCCCTGTGTAGTAGATGCTATTATCTTCCCTATTTTGCAGATTAGGAAACTGAGGTACACTGAGGTTAAAGTGACTTTCCCCAGGATCATAACTTGTAAGAATCTCAGGCAGGATTTAATTCAGGTTTTCCTGACTCACAGTCTAGCACTCTAACCACTGTACAACCTATGTAAGAACAAGGAAAATAAAAAGCAAGAGTACTTGACATTAGTCAAGTTGATTTTAAACACATATTTCATAAAGGGTCTGAAAGGAATTTTAATGAAGAATGTAAATGCTCATCTTCTGACACAAAAGGATGGGGGTGAATACAAGACAATTCAGCATCTATTTCTTCCTTCTTCAGCCCAACCATTCCTGCAATTTTTTAACTATTCTAGTCCCTGTACCGTTCACATCTCCAAAGCTTATTTCTAGCACTCCTTGATGTGTAATTTCCCTCTCTAAAAGGTAAACTCCTCAAAGATTGGCACTGCCCCATTGTTTAGCACTAGCTAGGTCTATCTTATCTATCTAATCTCTACCACTCTTCCTTCACTCCACTAACCAAAACAGTGGCACACTGACTGAACTTATTAATCAGGTCTAGCTATTCAATCCAGTCAAGCCACAAATAATCTAATTTGCTTTTTTAAAAAGTCAGAAGTTGTTTGGCTTAATTTATTCAGTGAAAATGTAATATTTTTGTGGTATAAACAATTTAAATGTAATTCTTCTCAATCAAAATCATTAACATCCCTTCCTCTCAACCCCTATGTATAGGCCTGAATTATCTCTAAAGTTTATCTGGAGTAAGAGGAAACCCTGGAAAACAATAATGTCCTCTCTTTTAGAAGATCAGAGCAGACCTTTCACCCAGAAAATACTCAGAAATCCTGACTTCAAAGTTCAAGCTGCTCACTCTCCAGGAAAAGTCTCAGCTAACTTTCCACCCACCCAAGCATTGTATGATCCAACACACTTCCCCTTTGAGTATAGGAATGAATACAGGGCAAGATGACATCTCTCTATAAGATCAAGGAGCAATAAGTTTTCAGGGATTACAAATCAAGCAGCCCTTTTTGTAGTGGTAAGGAACTGGAAACTGAGTGAATGCCCATCAATTGGAGAATGGCTGAATAAGTTATGGTATATGAATATAATGGAATATTATTATTCTATAGAAACTATCAGCAGGATGATTTCAGAGAGGCCTGGAGGCTTACATGAACTAATGCTGAGTGAAGTGAGTAGAACCAAGAGGACATTGATCCCAGTAACAACAAGATTATACAATGATCTGTTTAACATGTATGAGACTGCCTGCCATCTAGGGGAGGGGGTGGAGGGAAGGAAGAGAAAAGTTAGAACAGAAGGTTTTACAATTGTCAATGCTGAAAAATTATCCATGCACATGTTCTGTCAATAAAAAGCTATAATAATAATAATAATAAAAGATTATACAATGATCAGTTCTGATGAACGTGGCTTTTTTCAACAATGAATTGATTCAGGCCAGTTCTAATAGATTTGTGATACAGAGAGCCATCTGCAACCAGAAAGAGGACCGTGGAGACTGAATGTAGATCACAATGTAGTATCTTCACTTTTGTTGTTGTTGTTGTTGTTTGCTTGTTGCTTCTTTCTTTCTCATTCCCCACCCCCCTCCCCCTTTTTGATCTGATTTTTTTTGGGCAGAATTATAAATATGGAAACATGTTTAGAAGAATTGTAAATGTTTAACCTATATTGGATTACTTGCTATCTAGGGGAGGAGGGGAAGAGGAAAGGAAAGAGAAAAATTTGGAACACAAGATTTTGCAAAGGTGAATGTTGAAAACTATCTTTGCATGTATTTTGAAAATAGAAAGCTATTATAAAAGAAAAAGAGATTACAAATCAGAATGCTGTTTAGATTTCTAAACTCTTTATTTAACCATTTTCACCAGCACTTGGTAAAAAACAAACAAAACGAAAGAAAAACCCAGAAAAGTCAGTAATTGTTGACAACTGCTGTCTACTGAAAATGTCACAATGTGAAAACAACTTCCTGGAAATTTGACATTGATAATCTGGCACTTGCTTTTTTTGCCCCAATTTTGCTTTCCATTGACCAAATGAAAATAGGCACAGTCACCAATTTGTGAACAGATTACTGTGAACAACCACAGGGGTTCACTAGCTCAGAAGGATCTCTTTCTCCTCCTCCAGTCCCCAAAATATCCATCAAGCCACAAGTTTGACATCTCTTACCTGGATAACCTCTCAAGTTCCCTTTAAGTTTTGATCTATTATCATCCTATGAAATAAAATTTTCTTGCCATCAGAACTTCTTAAATCTGTCCCACTGCCAAAGATTCCACTGACATTCAAGAAAGACTCATTTATAAGAACAGAATTTATATGAAACGATCATTAGTAGGAGCCTAAAGTCTGTGACCCAAATCCTAATATCATAAGCACTTATTAAGATTTATTATTATTATTTTAATTATTATAATTTATTATTATTATTAATAATATGCAAGACCAAACCAATGCTTCTAAACTTAATGCTAATAAGAATGGAAGGATTATTTTCCATTCCAAAGGGAAATTGAGACAAAATTGAAGTAAGAAGACAGATACCATTCCCCAGCAAACCATTCTAGTATTTCACATTATTAATCAAACAGGGCCTTTGATTTTATTTTTTCAAATATATCCAAAGATAGTTTTCAATATTCACCTTTGTAAAACCTTGTGTTCCAAATTTTTCTTCCTCCCTCCTCTCACCCCATCCTGATAGAGAGCAAGTAATCCAATATAGGTTAAACAAATAGGGCTTCTGAGTCTTAAGGTCAAGTCCACACTATTCCTGGAATATAGCAGATGCTTAAGAAATGCTTGTGGACTATTCTGGGCTGTTGTCATCTTGCTATCAATGCTTCCTCAGTAAAGTGAGCAATCTCTTCCAAGAGGATCTGAGAGCCAGGCTGTGACACTAAGCTCACAACACTCCCTATGGACAGTTCCACACCTCTCAGATGGTCTTTTGGACCAACTCCTGCTACATTAGTCCTCATATACTTACTGAAGATGACCAGGATGAAGAGCAGGGAGGCCACCGCTCCAGTCATGTAGAACATAATGCTGATGTGGTAGGCAAGTTCTTCCCGGTCCTCAATGTTGGGTACCAAAAGAGGAGGAATCAAGAATCCTACGGCAATACCGACCTGTAAAGAGATCATATCACTCTCATTAACAGTGATTAGAAGACAATTAAATTATGTGGCAAGATGTTAATACTTTGTAAAAGTTTGTTTTTTACAAACTTTTAAAAAGCTTATTTAAGTTAGTAAGAATTAAAGAAAAAATCATTTGAAAATGAAATGTAAGTAAAAACTAGGAAAGGGTAGCTATCTCACTCAAGTCCATCACTCTTTCAGAAAGGAAGCTGTAGTTTGAACTATATAGTAATAATAATTGCCAACATTATATATATATATTATATATATACATATATACACAGAGAGAGAGAGAGAGAGAGAAAACACATTTTCTAAGGGCTAGCTACTGTGCTAAGTGCTTTACAATTATTTTTTCATTTGATCTTCACAAAAATTCTTCCAGGTAGGCACACTTAACCCATTTTACAGATGAGAAAACTGAAGCAAAAAGAGGTTAAATGACTTGTCCAACATCACACAGTTCATAAGTTTCTGAGGTCACATGTGAATTAACTACAAGCCTGGCATTCTATCCACTGTATCATCTTTATAGCAATCACATAGTTCCTGTGTCCTTATTTCTAAGTAAGGATAAAGTGATGCTAAGTTTTATTTATGCTACCTAAACCTTGATTTTTTTTCTTTTTCTAAACCTTGATTTTTATTAACATTAGTGATTACTATTTTCATAATAATTCATATCATTTATTATAAGTATTAATTAAACAACTGCAAAGAGATCTCCATTTATGTCAATCGTAGATGGCATGAGGTGGCTTACCCTGGGTCCTTGAAGCATCTGAGGGGCTATCAGGAAAGAATAAAGCTGTTTTCTAAGTGTCTTAAAGAATACAAGTTAAGACCCCAAACTGGTGAAAACTAATTCCACTGCCTGAAGGAAAAAAGCAAGAACTAGTACTTAAATAGAAAACAATTTTAGGATTATAAATTTAAGCTTGAAAGTACCTAATAGATCATCTACTCAAACCCTCTCATTTCATAGATGAGAAAACTGAGACCCAAAGGCTGAATAACTCACCTAAGTTCATACAGGAAATAAGTGGGAGAGCTAGTATTCAAATCCCAACTCACCTGACACCAAACCCACCTTCTTTCCAACATACCCTATTGTCTCCATCAACTACAACCCACCTCCGGCTCACATTTACTAATGTACAACATATACTTGCAAACAAACACAGACACTCACAGTGACAACATCCTTTTCTTCTTAATGGGGTAGGCCTCTAGTATGGTCTCCATATGGGCTAAGACTTTTCAGTGTTTCCTACAATCATAATCATCTTGATTCAGACACATAAAACCAAAATGGAAACTAATTTTAAACCTTTCTGTACAAACAGTTGAAGGTTATTGATGACTTTGGGGCAGAAACCAGGAAGTAGGACTGAAGCAGGCTTCCAAATCCCAATAGTAGAAATAAATAATAGATTCTTTGTTCTAGTGGTTTACTTTGCCTTTAAGGACCTCAGGAGCATTTGGAGATAGGATGAATTTCTAGTCTCTTAAAGGACATGCTGTCCTTTTCTTTTTGGGCAACTACATCAAAACTTGACAGTGATATGATGTGGCGTGATGGACCACATATCAGAATTCAAAGGTAGTTTTTGGCTACTATGTGCTTATGAGAGGCAAGAAATGGAAGAAGAATGAGGAAGACCTAGGTTTCAAGTCTTAACTATGAAAGACACATTTCTTGGAGCCTGGATAAGTCACAACCTCACAACCTCTCAAGGTGACCAAGGTAACTCTCTATTGTCTAGAAATGGCAAAGCACATGCCAATTTTCATTGGTAAAAGGTGTTTTTTTTAATTAGAAGTCCCCCATACTAATGAAATCATGTTTTATTCCTTCTTCTCCTTACCCCTATCCCCGAAAATGGTGACAAAAATCTCTTCATTGCTGTGTGTGAGACATCTCTGATTGAGGTTTCCATAAAAATCAATAATGCCAATTATCATTGCTAGATGTAAATCAGGGGGATGCTATAGATATCACTTATCTAGATTTTGTTAAAACATTGGTCAATTTCTTTTAATCTATCAATTCACTTCCAACTAGGAGTGTTTGGGGACAAATTCTTACCATGGAGTGCTGACTGTTAAATGTTACAAAACAGGGATTTATTTATTATTTTTTTTCCATTTCAGAAAGTAATGAAGAAAATATTAATCCAGATTAACATATACACCAACACACACACAGACACACACACACCTTTGGTTTGTTTAAATATTTACGAACATGCCATTGCTTCCAATTCTGATTATCTCAAATTAGTTTCCATAATCTGGAGAAATTACTTTCTGTGCCTTCTGCTTATCAATAGGGGTAGTTTCAGACACTGAATTTGTATTCTCAACATCTACTACATAAGTAGCTTGTTAAGTATTTGACTGATTTGATGTAAACTGTGTCGAAACCCTAAAAACTCAACCCCTCCCAACCTTTGGGAGGGGCCTCCCACGCCTATTCATAGAGGAAACTCCCAGATGGTAATCTCCACCTACAATTCAATTGGAGATCTTCAACTGGGCAATAATCAACACCCTTTATTGAGTTGAAAATTAGTCCTTCATATTCATCTGTAGGTCTGTTCCCTAGCTCTGGGGCACAAAAACCCAATATAATCAAAGGTTAAAACTCCAAACTTTTGCTAAAAATCCTTTTAGGATTTAGCCCACTGAGGAAGTTATTTCTCAGTGTAATAACCCCATTTTTGCCACAAGCCTTGCCTTTTGGGATTATGAATTCTTTTGCAAAGCCTGTGACACTGGCCAAGGGACCCCATAGCTGTCTGGGTATTTCTCACCCTCATTTCTCACACCTGTTGAGGTCTACATTTGGGGTACCTAAATGAAATTAGGGTTTAGTTAAGGTCTAGTGGCAGGTTTGGGGTACAGGTTGTCACACAGAGTTCCCCTGCAACCCCCTTAGATTCGGCGCAAGGATACGCATATATGAGGTCTAGTAGCAGCGCGGAATTCTCAATAAAAGCATTTATTGGCCCGAGAGCTAGATTAATAAAAGAGGTTTATTACTGAGTTTAGAAGTAGGAGATAGGTGAAGGTTAAGGAGGGCACTGGACAGAGGGTCCGGTGGGTGTGTGCCTTTTAAATGGGAGACTTAGCTCAAGGGGCTTTGGGGTGTAGCCCCAAAGTTGGCTCAGATCCGGGTGGGGCTGGGGCAGGTCCAGATCTTCTATTGGAATTCAAAGAGACCAGGATTTGTGAGTCAAAGGGTAATTTACATTAGCTAGGGGGGTTGGGAATCAAAGATTGGAATCTTTCCTGCATCAGAAACACCCTCTCTGGACTGAGCTGTTACCTGTTTCTGAGCTAAAAGAGAAAGGGGAAGTTCTTTGGACCCAGGTGCCAATTATTGAAAACCACATTTGACTTGGCTGAACATACTAATTTTACACCATCATCCATCAACATCTGAGTGAAGATAGCACAGTCTCTGCTGAAAAGAACTTAAAATCTTTTCAGTGAGGGGGAAGGAGGATAGCTTCATTATTTATAATTTTTTTTTATAAAAAAAAAAGATAAATAGAGCCTCAATTACTCTCATTTTCAATTTTCCACTTTATTTTTTGCATTTGCTATAAATTATAAATAGGAGAAACTAGGTACAAGGTTTAAATGTTAAAGTCCATGTGTGTCTTCAAATAAATTTTATGGTTACTGATTTTTTTTTTTTTCGGATTCTAGTAACACATGGGTGCATGTCAGGAAGACATGAACAGAATCAATATTTGTAAAAGTGTATCCCTTGATATTTAGGCCCCATCTACATGGAGGACAGAAAAGATTAAGATCAGTTTATCCAGAAGGGGATCCTATTCTCCAGGAGAGGAGTCTCCAAAGTGAGAGCTGTGGAACAATCCTAAGGAAATCATGATCCCAAGGGATGTTGATAAAACTGAGCAGAAGGTAGCCATACTGCTACTCACTACTCTCTCCTTATTTCCACTCAGTTGCTTTCGTTATGAACTATTCTGACTTTTCCCAATGACCCTAAGCTGGCCATCTTCCCCTTTTTTTATGTATTACCTTGTCCCATTAGGATGTAGGCTTCTTGAGGTCAGGGAATATCTTTTTTATATTCTTATGACACACAGTAGATTGTTAGTTGATAGTGGACTTAATGCTTACAAAATTATGCCAGTCTTCTATTCTAGCCCTTCTACCTCTGCACTCCTAAAGTTGCATTGGGTGCAACTCCTCAGGGTGATTATAATCTAATTAGCATTCTATATTATATTATATATTGTAATATAATATATATTATATTATAATCTAATTAACACCCTGCCCCCTCCCAATAAACACACACACGTATATATTTCATTTTTTGGTAGTCAAATGTGACCAGCATCAAATGAATAAGCATGACTGGGCTGCAATTAAAATATTTTCCCCCAAAACTCAATTTCAGCTCCTCAATTTCCATTAAAGTTACCATTATCCATCTGGTCTCCCAAGTTTCCAATTTCCAAGTTTCATTCTTGATGCCTCATTCAACTAAAACTTCTCCCTTAAAAGTTACCAGTGATCTCTTCTTTGACAAATATAATGGTCTTTTCTTATTTCTTATCTTTCCTTACCTTTGCAACCTTTAATACTGATGTAAGATTAGCCTTTCTACTCTCTCTTTCTTAAATAATTTCTCTTACCTATATTTTTATGACACTGCTCCCATTTTCCTTGACCTCCCCTCCCCCCCCTTTCCTTTTTGATAACTGTTCTTTGTCTGCTAACATTTGATGGTCTCATCATATCTCATGGGTGCAATTATCATCTCTGTGTGAATAGTTCCCAGATCTAGTAGGACTAGCTACTATTTTTCCTGAATTCCATTCCCACACCACCAACTCCCTAATAGACATTTCCAGTTGGATCTTCCACAGGCATCTCAAACTTAACATGTTCAAAACAGCATTCATTAATATTTCCCCCCCAAAAAAAATTAACCTCCCTTTTCTGAACTTCCCTATTTCTGCTCAGGGAACAACATTATCTTTCCCATCATCCAATTTCACAATATTGGTATTATCCTAGATTTCTCACTTTCATTTATTCCACATTTCTAATTCAATGTCAAGTCTTGCCATATCCATGTTTCTCACATCTGTCTCCTCTCCATCCACAAAACCAGTACCCTAATTCAGTACCATTGATCACATCCTGTTTAGACTATTATAATAACCTCCTAATTGGTCTCCCAGACTTAAGTCCTTTCCTCTTGAAACCATCTTCCAAAGAGTGCCAAAGTTATTTCCCTAAAGTACAGGTCAGATGATGTTACTTCCCTACTCAATATGTTCAATAAACTCTAGGATAAAATGCAATATCATACTTAGTTTGTCCCCTTTATCCCCGAGGCAATCAGGATTAAGTGACTTGCTCAGAGACACACAGGACAGGCAGAGAAAAAAGAAGTTATATAGCTTATAATCACATACGGAGAAATAAGAGAGCCTGGATGTTTATTCCAGCTCTGCTTCTGGCTGGTTTTTAGTGGTTTTAAGAAAATCACTTCATCACTCTGAGTTCATCTGAGTTCTAAGATTCTGTTATTGTAGCTGCTGTCATTCAGTTTTGTTTCAGTCAGGTTCGATTCTTCATGACCCCATTTGAGGTTTTCTTGGCAAAGACACTGGAGTGGTTTGCTATTTCCTAAGATAGTTCCTATGAACCCTTTCATAGAAGAGGTTAATTTTTTAAATTTTTTAAAACAAGGGCAAGGTCATGTTTTCTATTTTAAACTGAAGGTCAGGACATTGAATGGAAAATAATCTCTCAAACCTTTGCAATTTAAAATTTGTGTTATTTCCATGAAAATAAAATGACTTAAAGATAACAATGATCACACAAGAGAAAGTTCAAAGGTCACAATGGAATCCAAAGTTTGCAACTGAAAAAAAAAGCCTTTGAGAACATCTAATCTAACTCCCTCTTTTTTTTTTTTTTTTTTTTTTTTTAAATAAATTAAGAACTAGAGGCCCAGAGAACTGAAGTGACTTCTCCCTATTAGAATTCTGGGCCCTTGCCTTACAAAGCATCATTTTTTCCATTATATAGATGCACTCCACCGTCAGGTATCACTGAGATACTCTTAATATGATCTTCATGGCAACAGAACCCTGGAGGTATTCATCCAGTCCACAACCTTAAAATTTTGAGACATTAAGTCACTGTGTCGACTTATTTTCCTCTAGTTGGAGACTCAATGTTGCTCAGTCATTCTTTTCTTCTCTTATTGAATCCTTATAAATGTTTCACAATAGCTCTTGAATGCCCTTTTTTTTTCTTTTTTTGTAAAATAATAATAGATTTTTAATTTACAAATACATGCAAAGTTAATTTTCAACATTACAACATTTGCAAAATCTTGTTACGTTTTTCTCTTTCCCTCCCTTCTCTTCCCCCTTCCCCAAACAGCAAGTGATCCAATATATGTTAAACACATGCAATTCTTCTAAACATATTTCCACATTTATCATGCTGCCCAAGAAAAATTAAATTAAAAGGAAAAAAATGAGGAAGAAAAAATAAGTAAGAAAATAACAATAAAAAAGGTGAAAATACTATGTTGTGATCCACATCCCTTAGAACTCTCTGGATGTAAATGGCTCTTTCCATCACAGGTCTACTGCTGAAAAGAGCCAAGTCCATCACAGTTGATCTTCTACATAATCTTGTTGCTGTGTATAATGTTCTCTTGGTTCTATTCACTCATCTAGCATCAGCTTATGTAACTGTCTCCAGGCCTTTCTGAATCATCCTGCTGATGGATTGTTTTTTTTTTTTTTTTTTACAGAACAATAATATTTCATTACATTTATATACCATAGCTTATTCAACTGTTCTCCAATTGATGGGCATCCATTCACTTTCCAGTTTCTTGTCCCTATAAAAAGGGCTGCTATAAACATTTTTTCACATGTGGGTCTTTTTTTATGATCTCTTTGGGATACAGACCCAGTAGAGACATTGCTGAATCATTGGGTATACACAATTTGATAGCTTTTTGGGCATAGTTCCAAATTGCTCTCCAAAATGGTTGTTCAGTTGACAACTCCACCAACAATGTATTAGTGTCCCCGTTTTCCCACATTTCCTCCAATACTGAATGCCTTTTCTAAACTTGTCTCCAATCCCAATTACTACTGATCTACTCTTTTTGGAGGAACTTGTCACTGACTTCATTGAATAGATTAAGCATTCTCCACATAAGTTCCTATTACTTTTCTCCACTTGAAAATTTACTCCTATCTTTATTCATCTTCTTCCTTTCTATTTGTGTCAAAAGAAGAGGGAGGGGGAACAAAACGTAACCAAGTTACCTATACCCTTGGATCAATTTCCTTGATTAAATTCATGCATGTAAAATATTATATAAATACGAACTATTATTTTTTTTTACATCCTCTAGAACTATGTCCCATCAATTTTTTTTTCTAATTTTCTTGAAATTTCAATATTTCCTTCTCCAGGTACTTCTACTCATTCTAAAATCATGTTATTTCCCTTATCCTAGGAAAAAAAAATAGTTTAAACCCTTCCCTTAATCTTAATTTCCATGGTAACAACTACAACAACCATAACAATACTCAGCACATTTATAGCACTTTAAAGTTTACAAAGTGCTTATAATATGTTAATTACAAAAATTATTATATCTTCTCTTCCCAACAACCATGAGTAGGTGCAATTATTATCCTCATTTTATAGATGAGAAAACTGACAGAGGTGGAAGGTTATTTGACTTGTCCAATAAGTGTCTAAGGAGGGAGTCAAACTCTAGGTCCAAGACTCCATCTATCAACTGTAACCTTTCTTTCCTGCCCTTCTCTGTCTAATTTCTCACTATTTTTACTTTATCATTCTCTTGCCCTTTAATCCCATGTAATATGAAATTTGATCCCATTGGCCAATTTCCTTCTTGAAATTTCCCCTTCCTGTTTTCTTTGATATATCCTGAATGTCTAGAAGTATGTAGGACATTTTGTCTTTTTAAAAATTTCATCATGTTCTTCTAGGAGAACAGTCATTATCACATTATCTCACTGCTATCTGTCATCCCGGGCAGCGACTCTGGCTTAGAGGGATTACAGGTGTTTTTCTAGTATTCTGATAGTTTGCCAAGACTATGGCATAATAGAGAACTGGCTTCAAAGTCAGAAAGGTCTGGGTTCCAATCCAGACCCTGACACCTACTGGCTGTGTGAGCCTGAATGAGACATGCTTGATCTCTTGGCACTCTAAACAATCCTATAAGACTAGGAATTTCAGTAAAGATGATAACCTGCAGGGTGGAGTCTTTCTGAGCAGGGCCATTATAAGGCAAGAGCATAAAAGATCTTATTCCCATTCTGGTTCTTATTCTTAGCTTTCAGATCACTTCTTATCTGTCCCATCTTTCTCTTCCCACTTTTTCATTCAAAGCCCCATCCTAAACTTCTCTCTATATACTTTCCCTTCTTAAAAATCCCGTCTCTTTACTTAAATTCAACTATCACCTCTATTCAGAGGATTTCTGTTTCATATTTCCCACTACCTGCAGACTGGTTCCATTTGTCCATCCCACCTCAAAATCTCCAATTGAAACCATCATTTCACCCACCTTAACTTTCCTCTTTCTGTCCTTTATACCATATTTAACAATGACTCAAAACTCTAGAGTCATTTTTTATTAGTTTCTTTCTCTAGTTCCCCACATATCCAATTAGTCCTTGATCCGGCCAGTTCTTTATTCACAAAGTCCAAGCATATCCCATTTTCCATTTGTATTACTCATCGACTCTATGACCTCATACCCATTAGCCTATTATAACACCCTCCTAATTGGTCTCCCTGTTTCCAATTCACTCTCCTCACCAAGGCCCATTTTCCCATTCAAATGTAAGCTCCTTGACTGAACAGGTTATTTTTGCTATTAAAAAATTCCCAGGGGAAGCTATTTGGGGTAGTAGATAGAGCACCAGCCCTGAAGTCAGGAGGACCTGAGTTCAAATCTGGTCTCAGACTCTTAACCCTTCCTAGCTGTGGGACCCTGGGCAAGCCACGCAACCCCAATTGCCTCAGGAAAAAAAATTCCCAGTGCTTACTTAGCGCAGGATAAATATTAGTAAATGCTTCTCTAACTTTACCTTTCCTTATCCTTTTAATTTTGCTTATTCTGTTCTACACATTTGAAATACTTTTCTAATGTTATCTCTTCTTACTAAATTTTCTTTCAAACTCATCTCAAATGCCATCTCCTCCAGGCAATTAGTCCTGATCACCTGATCTAGAAGTCAACTATCTCCACTTAGCCTCTATGGTATTTTTGGCCCAGTTTTTTAAGCTGTGATTCATGATACTATATGGGGTCTCATAACTGAATGTGGGGGTCATGAAATTATGATTTATTATCAGTAAATGTGTGATTTGTATATTTGTTTTATATATATCTATATACCCAGGGTTACATAAACATTTCTCCAGTGAAAAGGGGTCATGAGTAGAAAAAGTTTTAAGAAGCCCTGGTATATGATATTATACTTAGTTATTTGTGTAAAATTCCCTATCCCCTAACTAGAATGTAAGCTCTGGGAGGGTAGAGATCATGTCTTATACATCTTTGTGTTCTCCACAGCAGCAAGCAAGGGGGACATAGCATGCACACCATACACGTCAGCTTAACAATAAAAGGACTTTAGATCAGATACAACAGAAAGATTCATCTAGAAAGTCAAGTGAGAAGGAGTGTAATTCAGTAGGAAAAAAAGATTTAAATGGGAATCAGCTGTGTTTTGAATTATAATCTTTCTGCCAAGATAGAATGTATCCTCTCTGGCCAAGTTAACCTCATCTCTAAAATGAGGAGGCTGAGAGTCTAAAATAAGAAGGATCCCTGCACTAATCTGACCCATCTGCATTAAATTCTACACAGCACTATAGTTTTGGGTTTTGTTTTTCACTTGAGGCAAGAATCTCAAATTGTATCCCCATATCATTCATCCATGTGGTACAGTGGAAAAACATCAAGTGTAGCGTCAGGAAGGTCTCACATGTAATATGACCTCAGATCCTTACTAGCTATGTGGCTCTCAGTAAGTCATTTCACTTGCGGGCAGGGGGTGTGTGGGGGTGGAAAGTAGTAAGTTCCCTTTTATTTTCCATCTTCACATAAATACTAGGGACATAGAAGAAGAAATTCTGTCAGGCCACAGAGTAGACTAGGTGGCCAAATTGGATTTGATTCCTCCTCCCCAATCTTGCCTTATTCAATATACACATACAATCTTCAGGAATTAATTTATTATAGAAGTCTACAATTTTCTGTTCACATACACACACACACACACACACACACACACACAGATACATGAACAATTGTACTGTAGCTTATGACATGTGTTAATATCTTGACTTTCAATACCTCTAATTCTTTTTGCTCTAAGTTTTATCATTGAGAAAAATCAAACTATTTCATTTCAGTGGCTATTATCTAGAAGGAGCCCTGGGAAGTTTCTTCCAAATCTGAGATTCTCCAGTAAGATTTCTAAGATGTCTTCCAGCAATATGATTCTCTAAGTAAAGTTGTATACAGAATATACTCTTTAATAATTTTTTAATAATTTTAGGAAATACTATTTCTTTTAGAAAGTCTCAGGTGAGGTGATCATAATACTTAAGAGCCAGTCATAGATACAGATCTACTTTTTATCATATTATCAACTGTACTAAAACTACCCAGTTGTCCTCAGTAACAAAACTTGAAGCAAAAAGATTCAAGGCCCTCACAATTCAATAGCCAACACCAGAAACTACAATAAAACTATTTGCATATTCCTATGCTTATGTGTGTGTACCTAACAATTTCTGTAATATGTCAAATCCTAAAGAATTTTTAAGTATTGGTGGCAGGGGTTCATGGGGGAAGTCAAAGTTGATTTTAAATGCATAAGGAGAGCTTATTATTGAAAAGATTTTGGCTGTAGATTTCTCTTGTAAAAGTCGTGGCCTAGTTGAATTATGAGATGCATCCTAACTGGATGCAATCCTGCAATCTAAGATTAATAGGATCTTAGAACTCAAAAGGACCTTGAAAATTATCTAATCTAATTCTACCATTTTACAAATGAGGAGAAAGATACTTAGAGAGATAGACTTGTTCAATTTTCATATGGCAGGTACACTTAAAGTAAAGTTGAATTGTTAAAAAATATATAGAGAATAAGGCCAAACACAATAAACATATATTTCTTTGAAAAATCCACCACTAACCACAACATAGCATTTCTACTCTTTCTGTTGTTAATTGCTTACATTTTTGTTTTCCCTCTCAGGTTTTTTTTACTTACTTTCTAGATCCAATTTTTCTTGAGCAACAAGATAACTGTATACATATGTATACATATATTGCATTTAGCATATACTTTAACATATTTAACATGTATTGGACTACCTGCCATCTAGGGGAGGGGGGAGAGGAAAAGAGGAGAAAATTTGGAATAGAAGGTTTTGCAAGGGTCAATGCTGAAAAAATTACCCATGCATATGTTTTGTAAATAAAAAGCTATAATAATTAAAACGAAAAATCCACCACTAGAATAGGTATATACGTGTGTGTGTGTGTGTGTGTGTGTGTGTGTGTGTGTACTTAGAGTCACTTAGGAAAAAAACAATTAACCGGTATCGAACGTCTAATTCATTCAGTGTCTCAACCACCCATTTAACTGAATTAAAGTAAAAAAAAAGATTTGTTCTGTAGTTCACCAGGATAAACAAATTGTGACATATTTAGAAACATAATAAACACATCTAAGAAGTAGTAATCTGAGTAAATACAGCTAGGTAAACTCTATAATAGAAAATTCTATCATCTATTTGGGGAGCCGAAGTTTAGGTCTGTGATTTCACCTATTTGGGGAACTCCCAATAAGGAAGTTCTCTGTCAGAGGCAGAGCAAATTGCCTGTTTTTCCTTGATATCTGAAGTCAGTCCTTTAAAACAACACTATAGTTATATCTCATTTATTATCAAAGAAAATTTACATTGATATGTTAAAAACAAAACAAAACAGTATGCTTAATTCCTATTATACAAAGAAAAACCACACATATATTATAGATATATCTGACATTAAATAATTAGCCATTCTGAGATTAGATGTGACTTTTTGCCTTTCTTAGCACTTCGTACAATGCCTGATACAGAGTAGGCATTTAATAAATGCATACTCACATACACACTGAAGATTTTATATGAAGATCAAAGTGTTTGGAGCATTTCTGAATTGTTACATTTATTATTTTCATTTTAATTCTAAGTTTGCAAATACCACTGCTCTCAATAGAGAGAATAAAGCTCTCTTTATTTTATGGCTAAGTCTAGGGAACACAGCTGTCCCTTAAAAGGTTACTCCAGTGCTTATTCCTCATATAATTTGGACATTTGAAAAACACTTATTCAGTAACACCATTATTTTAAGCAAATTTAAGCATTATTTAAGCATATGTGTTTACGTATATTTATGTTTCTATATATATATATATTCACAATATACATGTGCACAAATGGACATGTATTTCATATACACAGTTCTAACTAGCAATTTTGGCCCCTGGGGCAATCAGCGCAAATTGCTTTAGAGCGAGCAGCACAAAATACCCTTCCAATCAACTTTGTAATTTTTTTATGTGAAAATTATACAATTAATGAAAGCAGATGTGGTTGAATGAGAAGACAAAAAAAAAGAGAACCTTCATCCATATATTAAGACTATAATCTGGGACTCATCAAGACCAGAACTGTGGGCTGGCTCTGACAAGCCTGTGGGGATTATGGCCTTTCTCACAAACATATTTGTCAAAGACGAGACAATTCATATTTATACAAAGCTTTATGACTACTAAAGCATTGAACATGGATGATATCAACACATGTATGAACATATGTATATGGCAACACGTTATTTGTGTGTGAGACAAATAGTGTAAGTATCCATGATAAGTAAGGAAACTGGGGCTTGGGATGAAATGATGATCAGATAGTTAATAAATAATTGCATCTGAATCTTCTTCTGAGTCCAAATTCCATCACTCTAGTCACAGGGGTCCTCAAATTATGGCCCGCAGGCCAGATGTGGCAGCTGAGGATGATTATCCCCCTCACCCAGGGCTATGAAGTTTCTTTATTTAAAGGCCCACAAAACAAAGTTTTTGTTTTTACTATAGTCCAGCCCTCCAACAGTCTGAGATACAGTGAACTGGCCCCCTATTTAAAAAGTTTGAGGACCTATGTTGTGGACTCATGTGGCCAGAAGAGCAAGTACCAAATGTTTGGGCTGTCTTCATTTTAGTTCCCATAACCCCTTCTACTCCCAGCTCTGATGAATAACTTCAGTAAGACCTAAGACAAGGTTCTAGCCCAGTGTGGATCCATTCTGAATGACCAGATAACTTTGAGATCTTTGAAAGCTGCTCAATGGTGGGAGTCCCTAGAACTAAGCAACAAAGGAACCAAAGAAGAAAGTCACAATAGAGCCTTATTTAACTACTAGTGGGGTAGAAACAATTGCAGGGCTCAAAAATGTAATGTATTTCTTCAGTCATGAGCTTGGGGGCCAAAGTCACTCAGGAATGTTGGGCAGTACCTAGCAAAACCTCGTGGTATGCAAGAATAGAGCTTGCATATTGTCTTCCCCAGGCTTAGCTCTTGAAATTACTCTATCTAAACACTAAGCTTCCTCCTCCAATGCTAGCTCAGTTCTAATAGCAAGGCAGCAAACCCACGGGACCTCATGTAATCCCTAGGATTTAATGGAACTCAATCAAGATGGGGATTCAGAAGCAGAGTTAAGTCTCTAAGAACAAAAGGAATAAAGTTGTCACCTGTCCAGTTGCATGGGCCCCAAATCACTGAGTCCGTTGGCAAAGTCTGGAAATACAGTGTTGGCTTCCATTACTCTCCTGCCAAGTTCTTCTTAATCCATCTGGGATGAGGTCCAACAGTGGCAGTGGCAGAACAGAAGCCAAGAGTGTTCAGGAAGTCAGTGGTGAATCTCAGCCCTCGATTCTCATTCAGCCCAAACCATAAGAATGCCAGCAAACATAGGTTGAGACCCAGAGAAGGGCCGTGATATTCTGCCCATAGAAGCTGCCTTCTTTGTTATTTCCTCCCACTCTAAGGCGGGATGTTGCTTCGGGGCTGAAGAGGGGTGTTATCCTGTTGTCCACTCATGTACCGTTTAAAGACATCTTCTATTTCATGGAACTTTTCCATTCTGCACTGTTTTCCCTGCCAGACTAGGTCCTCAGACTATAGTAAGACATGTATATAATATACATAATCTTACATAGTCTTATGCTGATTGACTAAAGACTCAAGAGATTGAGAAGTAGATCTCTTTCAAAAGGTCTGTGTCATTAAATGATTCAGTAAAAGTTATCCCCAATATCTCAGGGCAGCTTAAAGCAGCCCTGAGATATTTAGGGCGTGATGTATAAGAAATGAGCATTGAATAAATAACATATCTTGTAAACATACTTATAATTATTTTATACACATATACATAAATGTGTGCTCTTGTGTTTAATGAAATATACTTCAATGGCTCCACCATCTCGTTGACACAAATCACAATTGCATTCATACCTTCTCATCCTGTGTCACTATTGTCCATGTGCTTCTATAACTCTTCCATCATCCTGAAGGCTTTCCTTCCAAGTTTTCATGAGTATCAGTGGAGCACTCTCATCACAAACAGTCAATCCCATTGCCTTTTCCACATATACATTTCTCCGATGACATTCCTTAAACCAGGGCTTCCCAAACTTTTCCCATTTGCAACCCCTTTTTGTCCTCATTTCATATGAACCATCTTGGACCTGAGTCAAGGTGTTTCTGACAGAATTCATGCAAGTGCAAAGTGCACGTGTTGTATGTTCAGAACCAAGGCTTTGGGGAAGGCACGATTCAACATAGGCAAGCACTGCCAGAAACACCTAGGATTCATTACCAATTTGATTTTGAATTAATTTTTGGTCACTGGTATTTAGAAACCTTTTACTTTTGCCAAAGTTTTCATGATCTTCATGTTCGGTTACACAATCCCATATATTTAAGAACTCCACAGTTTAAGCTTTGCCTTGAACTGAAGTCATTATAGGCAGAGAAGCGATAGAGGGTATAAAAAATTAGCTTTAGAGATAGAGAGAGCTGAGTTCAAATCCTGCCTCAGATACTTATTAGTTTTGTGATTCTGGCCAAGTCATTCGGCTTTCTCAATCTCAGTTTCCTCATCTATAAAATAAGGCTAAAAATAACATCTACCTCACAGAACTATTATAAGTAAAATCTCACTGGATTCTTACAAAGGTTATTTGAAGTGAGTGCTATTATTAGCATCAGTGCTTTGCAAAACCTTAAAGTACTGTATAAATGGTAGCTGCTATTTTTATTGGGAAAAAAATCCTACAGCCTGCTTGTGTTCATCATCCATTTCTTCAATATTCTTTGAATTAGCTGCAACTTTACTTTGAAATTTTGGTGTTCCAAGACCTAAATCCACACAGCATCACCAAAAGAACATTATGCTTATACTGAGGAACAGCTTAGAATATTAAAAATACTGTAAATTTCCCCAAATTAACAAAATAAAAATTCATTTAAGTCATTACTAAATAGTAGTTTTATGTCATTACTCAGTAGGTGCTTTATAAACATTTACTAATTATGTATTTCCCCCAAACAACATATAGTAATAAAAAAAATTAGTATCACATGAAAATTTGTTGACGTTTCTGTTGTTAAAAGAGGGTCTCCTTTAAAAAAATATAGGAACCATCCTCTTGTACTTTGTATTCCCCACAGCAAAGAGCTGTGGATGTGATAACTTCATTTGATTATCATCTATTAGCTATGTTCAACCAATACACAAATAGTTCCTGTGGTATGCTGTATCTCTCTCATTTTGATTGGATGCTAAATCCAAAGTTTCCAGTTTAACTATAACCAATAGACTCCTGTGGTGTAAGAGTCACCCAACCACACAAATTATGTGGCTCCAACTACTAAAAGACAGATGCTAGTGTAGAGTAACAAAAAGAACCTTCATCTGTAGAGTAGGACCTTACAAATAAGAGCAGGGCTATGGTGGCCTCACCCTTACAGGAATGTGGGGTGAGTTGTTTCTCACAAACCAGTTAGTCAACAGTTAGACAACTCATATTTCAGAAAGCTTTATGACCACAAAGCATTTAACATATATGATGTGTGTGGCAAATAAGAAATTATGGCTCAGAAAAGTTAAATAAAGACCAAATGATTTAAGTCCTTTTCTTCTGACTCCAAAATAATTCGATTTTCAAATACACAGCTAAAAGGCTCAGTGAAGTTCAGAAAACCTGAGTTTAAATCCAGCCTCAGACTAACTCTGGGCAAGTCACTCAGCCCTGTTGGCCTGTTTCCTCATCTATAAAAGGGGGATAATAATAGCACCTACAATAGCAACCTAAGGTTGTTGTGAGGCTCAAATGATTTAATATTTGTAAAACACTTAAACACAATGCTTAATAAATGTTTGTTTCCTTCCTAAGAAAAAAAGGATTGGCTATCTCCCCAGTATAAGAAATTGCTCTCCTATAGCAGCCCAGACCAGCAGACGTTCCAAAGCCAAGGAGTAAAAGTGTAGCCAGCAAGGGTCTTATTGGTTTCCTTCTTCCCAGAGTTCAATTCATTGTTAATTTTCACATTCAAAGGTCCCATTGATTTAAACTGTCACAGGCGAGTGATAAAACAAGCCTAGCAAGCTTCCTTAGTGACTCAGCAGTCACTAAGTAGAATGGAGACTAGGTTTCTCTTGACAGACAAGAAATAACAACACAAATATCAATTCTCCCAAATGGACAATACTAGGAGGGAAAATTCATTCTGTCCCCCTCCTCTCCCTCCAGATTTGAGTCTTGCATCTTGTAAGCTTAACTCAAACTCTCTAATTCAGTCCTGCTATTTCAATCCTACCTATAGCTCCAACCAAGCCTGCGTTCCTTTGTCGTCCATCACTATCATAAAATGGCACTTTCATATGCTTGCTGTTTTAAGATACATTCACCAAATCTCCTTTGTTTGATTCTTCTGAGATTTTGTGTGACCAAAGATTCTGGCAACAGAGAATCTTGTAAACTTTTAACAAGAGAACCTGACCTTTGCCCACTGGAGTTCCTACTCCATAATTAATGTTTCCCTTCATTTTAGACCCCTTCTCTTTATGCTTCTGGCTTTTAGAGACCTCACCTTCCCCTTATATCAAGTGAAAATGTACCCTGGACATTCTTTACAGCACTGGCTTTATTTTCTTGCATGCTTTCTGACCGACTAGTCCCAAAGGAAGAGTCAAAATGATCTTTGCTCCCACTGTCATTTGCTGATTCATACTCTCTTAGCGATATCACTCAGCAATCTTTCCTCCTTTAAGGTTCAGCCTATACAAATTGGTCACCCAGTCCAAATTCTCATGGCCCTTAGGACATTCTCCCTCCTATTAAAGTGAGTTAGTGCCTTTCCAACAGTATCCCAAGTCCTGCCTTCATACTAGGAGACTTCGACATAGATAATGAATTTACCATCAAAGGTCCTAATTTTTCAGTTACTCAAATCTATTTAGTTCTCATTCTACCTCATTTATATATAGTTATGGTCATACTCTATGCCTTATCCTTATTCACATAGGCTTCATTTCTAGGGTTAAGAACTTTGTAATTCCTTTATCTAATGATAATCTTCTATTATTTCCTCTCTCTTTATGCTTTACTCCTCCTAAATCTATCTTTGTCTTCAATATGACTTCCAGTCCTTCCTTCTTCCCTCAATACCTTCCCATGTCATTACCCTGCATCTGGCTATACTTTTCTTCCTTCTCATTCTTGACCCTTTCCTGAGCCAGTTCATCTTAAACTGTCCTCTCAAAGCACTTGTTTCTCTTCTCCTATCACTGTTCATGCTTTGCCAAACCCCAATTTTGGGTTACTCCCCATTATTTGTCTTCTTTGCTCCTGTTCCCATGTTGCTAAATAAATAATTCCAGAAAATGTCATGTATCTATGTGGACTGGGTCCATTACTATTTGTTATCTAATCCCAACTTGACTCTGTATACACAGAACAAGAGAACCGCCTGACTCTTTCCTAATGGATTTTATAGGCCATTTCCCAAGTTATCATCCAAACATCTCTCAAGTTTCTCCTTAGCCAGCTCTCTTAGCCAAGGACTTAACTTTGTACTTAACTGAAAAAAGTGAAAACATTGACTTAAGCACTTTTTCTTATCTCACAACCCTTTGACATTATCCCATCCTTTTTTACTTTCTGATGAAACAATTTCTCCTGACCAAAACATTCTACATGTCCCTGATGATATGCTCAAGTATCCCCCAAACTTATAAAACTCATAAGATCCTACTATTAATGCAAGCTTTCATGCTATAGCTCATCCTTTTCAGTCAAATCCCTAGAAAACAATTATTCCCCTTGCTTCTATTTATTCTCCTTTCACTCTATTCAGGATGAATCACCTTATCGCTCAACTGATCCTATTCTCTCTAAAGTTATCAAAAATTAATTATCCCATATAATGGCCTTCAACTTTTTATACATTCCTGAAACATGTAATGTGTTTTATTTCTTCCAAAATCCTTCCTTCCTGGATACTCATTCTCTCTTCTCTAAGTTTTCTAATATTGACTGTTGGTCAACTACTACCTCACTGTTCTCTCAGTCTTGCTTATTGGATCATCATTGAAGTCACACCCATTAATAGTTTGTACAACAAGGCCGTGTCACGTGGATTTGAAAGTACTATATAAAGGAGTTTTATTGAACTTAAACTTTATAGTGGTGTGTACAATAATAGAGTTTGTTATTCTGATCTCTATAGATTAGATTGATATCACCATAAAATGCATAGAAAATATTAGTATATTTATTCTGCACCTTTAAATCACATTTTAGCAACCCTGAATCAGATAGAATCCAAATGGGGAAAAAAAAAAAGAATATACCCCTATAAGGATCTTACTTATGATCCAGGAATGACTTGGAGACTAGAAATACTTTTATTTATTCTCATAAACTTGAGAATGACTAATAGTGACATGAATGACTTTCATTATTTTATAAGCAGAGAATGTGAAAGAGAAATTGCTGAAACATCCTATTCAACATCAAAAAGTGAGTCAGAGGCAATTCGGGGGAAGGGGGAGAGGGGGCAACAAGCCCTAGGAGTTGTGCTCTGCCCAGTAGAAAAGTGGGCACCACTTTCCAAAAACTATGATGAAAAAAAGAGCCTAGATACTATTTTACAAGAAATCATCAAAGAGAACTGCCCAGATGTAATAGAATCAGAAGGTAAAATAGGCATTGAAAGAATTCATCGAACACCTTCTGAAAGAAACCCTAAAATAAAAACCCCAAGGAATATTGTGGCAAAATTTCAGAACTATCAGATTAAGGAAAAAATTTTACAAGCAGCAAAAAAAACCATTTAAATACCGAGGTGCCACAATAAGGATCACCCAAGATCTGGCTGCCTCTACATTAAAGGAAAGAAGGGCCTGGAATATGATATTCCGAAAGGCACAAGAACTTGGGATGCAGCCAAGAATAAACTACCCAGCTAAGCTGAGCATTTTCTTCCAGGGAAGAAGATGGACATTTAATGAAACAAATGAATTCCATTTGTTTCTGAAGAAAAAACCAGAACTAAACAAAAAATTTGATCTCCAAGAATAGAACTCAAGAGATGCAGAAAAGGTAAAAATAACTCTTGAGAATTGTATTTCTGTTGTGGATATACAAAAAGAATACATGTATAATTTGATTGTACTGATATAACATAAAAAAGGGAAGTAGATATGGAAAAGGGATGATGGCAGAATAAGGTGGGAAGGAGGGATAAAAAGAGGGAAACCACATCCCACAAAGAGGCTAAGGAAACTTATCATATCTGAGGGAATTTAGAGAGGGGGAGGAACATTGTGTGAATCTTACTCTCATCAGAGTTGGCTCAAAGAAAAAATAATTGACATTTGTTTTAGAGAAAATTCTCTCTCGCCTCATTAAAAACGGGGGAGAGGAAAAGGGAAAAGAAAAAGAGTAATAAGGGAAGGGAAAAGACTCAAAGGGGGGTGGGGGAGGGAGGGATTATAAAGAGGGTAAGCATCGTGATACAAGAGGGGTACATAAGTTTAAAAGGGGGAAAGAGGGTTCGGGGAGGCAAGAATAAGTAAAGCACAATCTGGGGTTATTAGGATGGCAGGAAATACAGATTTAGTAATTCTAACCGTAAATGTGAATGGGATGAACTCCCCCATAAAGAGGAGGCAGATAGCAGACTGGATCAAAAGTCAGAACCCTACAATATGTTGTTTACAAGAAACACATTTAAAGCAGGGGGATACATATAGAGTAAAGGTAAAAGGCTGGAGCAAAATCTATTATGCTTCAGGTGAAGTCAAAAAAGCAGGGGTAGCCATCCTTATCTCAGATCAAGCAAAAGTAAAAATTGATCTAATTAAAAGAGATAAGGAAGGAAACTACATCCTGCTAAAGGGTAGCATAAACAACGAAGCAATATCAATATTAAACATATATGCACCAAGTGGTATGGCACTCAACTTCCTAAAGGAGAAGTTAAGAGAGTTGCAAGAAGAAATAGACAACAAAACTGTAATAGTAGGAGATCTCAACCTTGCACTCTCAGAATTAGACAAATCAAACCACAAAACAAATAAGAAAGAAATTAAAGAAGTAAATAGAATATTAGAAAAATTAGGTATGTTGGATCTTTGGAGAAAATTGAATGGAGATAGAAGGGAATATACTTTCTTCTCAGCAGTTCATGGAACCTATTCAAAAATTGACCATATATTAGGACATAAAGACCTCAAAATTAAATGCAAGAAAGCAGAAATAGTAAATGCTTTCTTTTCAGATCATGATGCAATAAAAACTACATTCAACAAAAAGTTAGGGGGAAATAGACCAAAAAGTAATTGGAAACTAAACAATCTCATCTTAAAGAATGATTGGGTGAAGCAGCAAATTATAGATACAATTAATAATTTCACTCAAGATAATGACAATGATGAGACATCATACCAAAATTTGTGGGATGCAGCCAAAGCGGTAATAAGAGGGAATTTTATATCCTTAGAGGCTTACTTGAATAAAACAGAGAAAGAAAAGATTAATGAATTGGGCTTGCAACTAAAAAAACTAAAAAAAGACCAAATTAAAAACCCCCAATCAAATACTAAATTGGAAATTCTAAAATTAAAAGGAGAAATTAAAAATATTGAAAGTAAAAAAACTATTGAACTAATTAATAAAACTAAGAGTTGGTTCTATGAAAAAGCCAATAAAATAGATAAGCCTTTGGTAAATCTGATTAGAAAAAGGAGGGAGGAAAATGAAATTAGTAGTCTTAAAAATGAAAAGGGAGAACTTTCCACCAATGAAGAGGAAATTAGAGAAATAATAAGGAGTTATTTTGCTCAACTTTATGCCAATAAATTTGATAACCTAAGTGAAATGGATGACTACCTCCAAAAATATAGACTTCCCAGACTAACAGAGGAGGAAGTAAATTGCTTGAATAGTCCCATTTCAGAAAAAGAAATAGAACAGGCAATTAAACAACTCCCTAAGAAAAAATCCCCAGGACCAGATGGATTTACATGTGAATTTTACCAAACATTTAAAGAACAATTGGCCCCAATGCTATATAAATTATTTGATAAAATAGGGAATGAAGGAGTCCTACCAAATTCCTTCTATGACACAGACATGGTACTGATACCTAAACCAGGTAGGCTGAAAACAGAGAAAGAAAATTATAGACCAATCTCCCTAATGAATATTGATGCTAAAATCTTAAATAAGATATTAGCAAAAAGACTACAGAAAATCATCTCCAAGATAATACACTATGATCAAGTAGGATTTATACCAGGAATGCAGGGCTGGTTCAATATTAGGAAAACTATCAATATAATTGGCCATGTTAATAACCAAATTAACAAAAACCATATGATCATCTCAATAGATGCAGAAAAAGCATTTGATAAAATCCAACATCCATTCCTATTAAAAACACTTGAGAGTATAGGAATAAATGGACTTTTCCTTAAAATAATCAGCAGCATCTATTTAAAACCATCAGTAAGCATCATATGTAATGGAGACAAACTGCAACCATTCCCAATAAGATCTGGAGTGAAACAAGGTTGCCCACTATCACCGTTACTATTTAATATTGTATTAGAAACGCTAGCTATAGCAATAAGAGCTGAGAAAGAGATTAAAGGAATAAGAATAGGCAATGAGGAAGCCAAATTATCACTCTTTGCCGATGACATGATGGTATACTTAGAGAACCCCAGAGATTCTGCTAAAAAGTTATTAGAAATAATCCACAACTTTAGCAAAGTTGCTGGTTATAAAATAAACCCACATAAGTCATCAGCATTCTTATATATCACTAACAAAATCCAACAGTCAGAGTTACAAAGAGAAATTCCATTTAAAGTAACTACTGATAATATAAAATATTTAGGAATCTATCTGCCAAGGGAAAATCAGAAACTTTATGAGCAAAATTACAGACCACTTTTCACACAAATTAAGTCTGATCTAACCAATTGGAAAAATATTAAATGCTCTTGGATAGGGCGAGCAAATATAATAAAGATGACAATATTACCTAAACTAATCTATTTATTTAGCGCTATACCAATCAGACTCCCAAAAAACTATTTTAATGACCTAGAAAAAATAACAACAAAGTTCATATGGAAAAACAAAAGGTCAAGAATTTCAAGGGAATTAATGAAAAAAAAATCAAATGATGGTGGCTTAGCTGTACCAGATCTAAAATTATATTATAGAGCAGCAGTTACCAAAACTATTTGGTATTGGCTAAGGAATAGATTAGTTGATCAGTGGAATAGATTAGGTTCAAGGGATAAAACAGTCAACAAATATAGCAACCTAGTCTTTGACAAACCCAAAGATCCCAGCTTTTGGGATAAGAACTTACTGTTTGATAAAAATTGCTGGGAAAATTGGAAACTAATATGGCAGAAACTAGGCATTGATCCATACTTAACGCCGTACACCAAGATAAGGTCAAAATGGGTTCATGACCTAGGCATAAAGAATGAAATTATTAATAAATTAGAGGAACATAGGATAGTTTACCTCTCAGACCTGTGGAAGGGGAAGGTCTTTATGACCAAAGCAGAACTAGAGATCATTACTGATCACAAAATAGAAAATTTCGATTATACCAAACTGAAAAGTTTTTGTACAAACAAAACTAATGCAGACAAGATTAGAAGGGAAGCAATAAACTGGGAAAATATTTTTACAGTCAAAGGTTCTGATAAAGGCCTCATTTCCAAAATATATAGAGAATTAACTCTAATTTATAAAAAATCAAGCCATTCTCCAATTGAAAAATGGTCAAAGGATATGAACAGACAATTCTCAGATGAAGAAATTGAAACTATTTCTAGTCATATGAAAAGATGCTCCAAGTCATTATTAATCAGAGAAATGCAAATTAAGACAACTCTAAGATACCACTACACACCTGTCAGATTGGCTAAGATGACAGGAAAAAATAATGATGATTGTTGGAGGGGATGTGGGAAAACTGGGACATTGATTCATTGTTGGTGGAGTTGTGAACGAATCCAACCATTTTGGAGAGTAGTTTGGAACTATGCTCAAAAAGTTATCAAACTGTGCATACCCTTTGATCCAGCAGTGTTACTACTGGGATTATATCCCAAAGAGATTATAAAGAAGGGAAAGGGACCTGTATGTGCACGAATGTTTGTGGCAGCCCTTTTTGTAGTGGCTAGAAACTGGAAACTGAATGGATGTCCATCAGTTGGAGAATGGCTGAATAAATTGTGGTATATGAAAATTATGGAATATTACTGTTCTGTAAGAAATGACCAACAGGATGATTTCAGAAAGGCCTGGAGAGACTTACACGAACTGATGCTGAGTGAAATGAGCAGGACCAGGAGATCATTATAATACTTCAACAACAATACTAGATGATGACCAGTTCTGATGGACCTGGCCATCCTCAGCAACGAGATCAACCAAATCATTTCTAATGGAGCAGTAATGAACTGAACTAGCTATGCCCAGAAAAAGAACTCTGGGAGATGACTAAAAACCATTACATTGACTTCCCAATCCCTCTATTTATGCACACCTGCATTTTTGATTTCCTTCACAAGCTAATTGTACAATATTTCAGAGTCTGATTCTTTTTGTACAGCAAAAGAACGTTTTGGTCATGTATACTTATTGTGTATCTAATTTATATTTTAATATATTTAACATCTACTGGTCATCCTGCCATCTAGGGGAGGGGGTGGGGGGGTAAGAGGTGAAAAATTGAATCAAGAGGTTTGGCAATTGTTAATGCTGTAAAGTTACCCATATATATATCCTGTAAATAAAAGGCTATTAAATAAAAAAAAAAAAAAGAAAAGTGGGCACCACTACCTCATCAATCACTACCACCTTAACCAATGCACCAAGCTAATTTAGGAATCTGGAACGGTATTTAGCTTTGAAGGACAGAAGGTCTCTGTGGTTTTCTCAGAAACCTAACTAAATGTAAGAGTTGTAATTCAGTGTAAGAAATTTATTTCCAGAATAAGAAAGAAAGACTGGTATTTATACCTGATCTTGTTAGAATTTTTTTTTGGCAGTCTTTTTACTGCAGTCAAACCAGACTAGTTGGTAGCCTGAACTCAACGTGGCATCTCTGGCCTCCAAGCAATCACAAAAGTTATAAAGTGCTCTCTCTCTTTCTCACCTTTCAAGATCCTTTTCCTTTAAGTTTCAGTTCAGATGAGACCTCTTCCATGCAATCTCTCCAGATGCCCTAAGCTTATTAATCTCTTTTTCCTCAAATATTCCTTCATCACTACATCTGTTCTCTCTTTTGTCCCATTCACCTATTACTGAATTTATCTATATATCTTTTATGTCCTTCCCCTACCCAAGGATAATGTGAGCTCCTAAGCAGCAGCACCCTTGCTTTTGTCTTTTTATTCTCAGAATCTAAAGCAATGCTGCCTTGCATTTAATAAATATAGGAACATAGGCTCATGGAGCCTAAGTCACTTTTTCCATGTTTCACATATTAATTAGAAAAACTTGAATGAATTCAAACTTAAGACTTTTTGAACTTGATGGTACCAATATGATGGTAAAGAGACTCGAGTGGGGCTTTTGGACAGTTTCTATATTTGTTAAGTATAACAAATGTCTCTAGATTTGGCCTCCAAATGGCCTCTAAAATTTCAGTATGGTGTCCTAAACCCCCTCCTGTTTAGGAATGTCCCTCATATACACACTTTTTGAAATATTTTATTAACAAATCAAAAAGTTGAGGAATGATGTGGATTCTGAAATCAACTTATTCTCTCTCTTTTCCAGGGAATTTTTAAAATGCTCATCTTGGGAACTTATTTCCCAGACTATTACCAAAGTTAAGGCAACTAGGATGTGCCCAGGCTGCCTTGATTAGCATCTTTAAGATACCTATGATAGAAACACAGGCTTTCCCAGGCTGTCTTTGTTAGTATCTTCTTAGAGGCATCCCAATTTACATCCTTGCTGCTGCCTTTACTTCCCTTCCTCCCCTGAGAAATCCCAAGGTTGTATTTCCCCTATAAAAGATGTGCCCATGATAAAGATCTTGTTTAAGTGCTTTTCAGGACTACAGCCATTATGAGGTATTCTTTCTCTCTCCCTCATAGTGTCTTTCCTTAAATGGCATCTTCCCTCTTACTGTAGCCAACTCTGGTTAGACTGCTCAACTGTTCTATGGATTTAACCTGCCAGTCAGTAGCAAACTCAGGCATGTTCCTTTAATGGATTCTTTCAAACTCCTTTCTTTGATAACCCTGCTGCTCTTCCAAATCTATTTCACATTTGCCACTCAGAGTGCCTATTTTACCTCTTCATTTTGTCTGTAACCTCTTTTCCTAAATAAACCAACCTTAAAGCCCCCTCCACCCCAAGTAAAAGAAAGAAAGAAAGAACAAGAAAGAACAAGAAAGAAAGAAAGAAAGAAAGAAAGAAAGAAAGAAAGAAAGAAAGAAAGAAAGAAGGAAAGAAGGAAGGAAGGAAGGAAGGAAAGAAGGAAGGGAGGGAGGAAGGGAGGTAGGAAGGAAGGAAGGGAAAAAAAAGAAAAGAAAAGAAAAGAAAAAACAAAACTAGGGTGGGGGAAGGGACAAATAAGGAAAAACCCCTTACCCCATTATGAATTATGTAGGGAAGAATCAAAGCCACTTTGGATCAAATGGATCATAGATAGAGAGCTGGCAGGTTTTTTTAAAGGCCATCTAACTTAAACCTCTCCTTTTACCCCAAAAGAGAAAGGTAATGTAACTTGTCCACAATCATAAGGTTAGTGACAAAGGTGGAATTTGTCCTTTGTCCTTGAGATGGTAGGCATTTAATAAATGTTTGTGGAATGGAATTGAGAGTGAAGAGACACTCCTACCAGATCCAGAATAGTAAGGGAATGTATGAAAAATACTCCTTAGAAAGGAACTTTGTACTTTTAGCTTCCTTCATAAAACCAGGAATGGATTTCTGCAAGGCAATAGTTACAGAACATTTTTTAAATAATCTTTCATTACACTAAGACAGTCTCTCTCCATCTCCACAATTCATCCAAATAAGGGTAGAAAGGAAGTTAAAATTCAAAAGAAATAGGATGGCTTCCTGAGCCATGGTACCAATCCTTATAGTAATATTTCTTAATCTATCACTCTCTTGGAAATCTGTTATTCTACATAGAATGTCTCTGGGAGAATTTTGACACCATTGTTATTCACTTTTTAAATTTTTAATAATGCCATTTGTGTGTCCATTTTCAGTATGAAAATAGGCTTAATTTCTTCTATTTGCTCCCAAATTTCCTCCTTGAAAAAATTCTGGAGCCATTCCATGTCCCTAGGCTTCTTTGAGTTAGCATTTCTGTTTTGCCCCACAATGTTCTCAAGGCTTGGAATTATTAGCTTGGAATTAGCTTGAAAAATGCTGTTCAAATTATCAAGGTAAGTAACAAAGACAAGGAGAGACAATTCTAAATAGCACCAGTATCTCAGTTGTCACTCTACTACTGCCTCTGTTGATCTGCATCACTTCAGAAAGGTCCTTAACAGTAATTAAGCTTGAGTTCTTCACCTTTCAGTTTGAAGAATCTCAACATGGAGTTTCCCCAACTATGATTTCTATCATTCTTATTCAATATAAGAATGATTATTCCTGACAAGAGGTCAAATAAGACTGCCTTTTCCCTTGCTTACCTCACTGATATTCCGAAATTCATTCTTGAGAATTTCAGGACACTAAGGAAAGCACTAAGATGACAATCACTGAAATGCTGGGAAGAAAAAGGCTATAGAGAAAACAGTTATTCTTGAAAAATTCCAAGTTTTTGTAGGATATGCTTAATTTCTGATTATCTGGGAGGGAACATAGACACATGGAGGGGAAATTGAATTACTGCATAAATAAAAGAGAGAAATAAAAATTATTTTTTTCCTTAAATGCTGGATTCCTTAAGGGCAGAAAATTTTGTTTGGCTTTGTATCTCTAGCACATGAGAAGACATACTGGGTAGTGTGTTGGCCTAGGTCAAGTCCCAACTCTAACCCCTATTTGCCTGAGCAAGTTGTAATCCTTCAATGCTCTAAGCAACTCCCTAAGACTATAAGTTACAAAAATAGTGCCAAGCTGCATTGGAAAATGGAGTTTTCTCAATTGAGAATTCTATATACCAGTGGAATCCCCAGGTCTGGTTCCTGTCCCTATTACCTAGTACAACAGGTGCTTCACAGATACTGACTGAATGTAAAGAATGAAACCCAGAACAAAACCTGGAGCTGATTGGAAGAGGAAAGAAACATTCATCAGAGTGAGTCTGCTCCCATTGCATGTGAACCTAAGCTTTTAAATTTCATTAGTTTGTCATGTCCAAGGAATAGCCTTTCAAAAAAAAACTGGCTATAGCAATTATCCAATGTCCATATCTGGTTTATCGACTTTATCCAGAACCACCAAGGAAGCAAAAATCACATCAGAATGAAAACCAATGGGCAAATGTCAGCTTTCCTAGGATGCACTTGAACAGTAAGTTTGCCAGTTCTGGAAGGCTGAGACTCTTAAATGTCTTCTCAGACAGGGTAGTTCTTTGTGTCAACTCATTACTTTATGGATATTTGTAAATGTGTTTAACATATTAACTCATTGGATGTATTCTGATGGAAGTGGATTTCTTCGGCAAAGAAAAGATCTAACTCAGTTTCAATTGATCAATGATGGACAGAAGCAGCTACACCCAAAGAAAGAACATTGGGAAATGAATGTAAACTGCTTGCATTTTTGTTTTTCTTCCCGGGTTATTTTTACCTTCTGAATCCAATTCTCCCTGTGCAATAAGAGAACTATTTGGTTCTGCACACATATATTGTATCTAGGATATACTGTGACATATTTAACATGTATAGGACTACTTGCCATATGGGGGAAGGGGTGGAGGGAAGGAGGGGAAAAATCGGAACAGAAGTGAGTGCAAGGGATAATGTTGTAAAAAATTACCTTGGCATGGGTTCTGTCAATAAAAAGTTATTAATAAAAAAACCATATTAACTCATTACTTTTGGTGGTTGTTGGTGTGTTTTTAACTTTACACTAGGAAGAAAGGGTCAGGGGAAAAAAGATAAGACCAGTATCTTTAAGGGAATAGCTGCCTCCTAGGAAAAGAATCCCATAGACTGGCTCAGCTGGTTTGTAAGACTCGTCATTTCCAATTTCCTATGTTCTTAAAGGTTGAAGACATAAAACATAAGGGAGTGTGTGACAATTAGTAGCTGATGATGAATAGAAAGCTATTCCAGATACAGCATTGTCACTCTTGAGTCATTTCAAGTAGAAATCAGGGATTCTCCTAGAAGAGGAATAGGAGAAGATGAGACAAGTCAGAAAAACAGACGGACAAGCACACACACACTCACACACTCCCTGCTTCTACCTCCCTCCCCTCTAGGTGCTCTGTTCATTCAAAAGGGCATTATCCTCTCCAGGGTACTGGAACAGAAATCAAACAAATGTTACTTTTGCATAATCCCCACCATTATCCTAAAAATACATCTGCAACAGGAAAGGCTCAAAAGAAAGTCAAATAGAGCTGCCTTGCTGTTCCTCTTTTTACATCATTTCTAGTCACACTCTTCCTTCTATAGAAGTCTGATTCATTACTACTGCTCATCTCTCATACTAATCTGGTGCCAGGGTTTCTTTATTCTACTTTCACAATCTTTCTCTCATTCATCTCCTTCTCCCTAACTCACAGCCACTTCCCTAGTTCAGGCCCCATCACCCCACACCTTAATTATTATAATAAAACTCCTAATTAGTCTTCCTGGTTCAAATCTTTCCCCATTCTAATCCATCCTCTCTGTTGCTGCCAAAGTGATTTTCCTGTAACACAGGTTTGACTGTCTTGTCATTCCCCTCTCAGGATGAAACATAAAGTTCTCTGTGTGGCATTTAAAGCCCATCACTCTGGCTCCAAATGACTTTTCCAAGATATCTATCTATCTATCTATATATATATATATATACATACATAGTATAGATAGATAGAGAGAGAGATAGAGATATGTAGATCTATATCTATATCTATATCATTCTTTGTAAAGTATTCTATGGACCAGCCAAAATATCCATTTGTGGTTTTTCATACACAAGGCTTGATCTCTCTTTTTCTTGTACATACCATTCAATATACCTGGAATGCCCTCTTGCCTCACTTAGCATCCCTAGTTTCTAAGTCTCAACTTTTACATGAACTCTTTCCTGATTGTCCTGCTACTGTTCCTCCCATTACCATGAATTTATTTTGAATGCTTGTACATATTTTCTCCCTCAGTAGAATGTAAACTCCTCAAGGGCAGAAACTATTTCATTTTGGTCTTTGTCTCCTAGGGACATCTTAGGTGTTTATAATAAATGATTGTAGATTAATTAATTATTAATGCATTAATAATAATTTATAATAATTTCATTCATCACTTAATAAAATTACTGATAGCTGTTTCTCTTTCCCAAAAGGTGACAGGGGAAAAGATCTGATGAAGTCCATATCACTGATATGATGGCTACTTCCCCTTGAGTTTCCATATGAAAGTAAATTTTGGAGTTGAAAATAATGCTTCAATTTTTGTGATAACAAAAAATTAGAAAGAAAGTAGATGTCCATTATTGGAGAACAGCTAAACAAATTGTAGTCTGTAGATGTAATGGAACATAACTGTGCTGTAAGAAATGACGTGTGATGAATACAGAGAGGCATTGAAAGAGCTATATGAACTGAGGCAATGAAGTAAGCAAAGTCAAGAAAACAATACACAAAATAGTTACAACAATGAAAACAGAGAAAACAAGGGAAACTAAAAAATAAAAAATGAATGTAACAAAATTATAAAGATAAAACAGAATTTGAATAATGAGATTTAAGAAAATATCTCTTACCCCACCCTTTAGTTGATGTGGAAGGTACAGGGATATTACACATTGTTAATGTTTTCTGACTTTTTCAATTTTATTTCTTAGTTATGCTGATTTTTTTCTTCTCTAAAAAATACTATTTATTATATGGGACAGCTCTCTGGGAAGGAGAGAAGAAAGGATGATTTGGATAACTATGATGACATAAGCAACAAGGCATCAATAAAAACTTATATAAATGATGCTTGAACTGTATTTTTATTCTGCATAAAGAAAAAAAGGACCTCTTTCCCAAATAGTATTTAATACCAAATAGTCAATGAAACATCCAGAGTTGGAAAGCTGCAGTTTTCTTATCCTTAACGGATATTCAAGAGAAAACAAAACAAAACTCAAAACTGCTGTTGTAAAAGATAAAGTATTTCACTTTGAATCAAAAAGAACTTAAGAGAAGCTGCTAGGTGTTAAGATATTAAAAGTAAAGAAAAACATGGAAAATGTAAACATGACAAAAGAGTATAAGGAGAAAGAAAAAGCTAAGGCTTAAACCAAGACTAGTATTTACTCTTTCTGCTAGAAAGAGTTGACTCTCTGGGCAAGGGACTGGGAAGCACATCCTGTTGGAACATTGCTGGAAGACAAATAAGGAAGCATCTGTATATACCTGATAGGTCTGAGCTGCCCCACTTCCTTCAGCAAGACTTCATGTTTATAAGACTGATCTGGCCAGCCGGATATGTGTCTCTGTATTACCTCAGGAACATAAAGACTTTCATAGACAAAAACTGTCACTTTAAAGATGGGTGTATCACTTTCTATTACTCCTAGAACTTCTGATCATTAAAGTTTCTGCAACAAATTGGCAGAAAAGATTTTAGTGCCAAAATTGATCTTGGTCTGACAGTTTTTCTTCTAAAAAATCCTTTTAAATTTAAATTTTAGTTTTAAATTTCTTGCAAGTACTTCAGTATTCAAGCAAAAAGCATTCATTGAATACATCTCCATGCTAAGTACTATAAAATATAAAAAAGGATCAGAATAAATAATCTTTAAATTGAGGAGATTATTAATGAGGGGAAGGAGAAAAATATACACATGAAAGAACTAGACAGAAAAATAAATTGCAAGTAATGAAAACTAAATTTTGCACAAATTGTAGAAGGAATTCAAAATACAAACATATTCCACATCATAGTTTAGGGGGTTCTTTGAAAACATTAAGTGAAATATTATAGAAGTGACAGTTATTCCATGGAAACAATTCTACAACTAGATGATCAGTTACACAAAGTTAAAAGTTTTGCAAAATTACAGGGAGAGGTAGAGTCAAAATGATGTAGAAATAAGAAGGGCAATAACTTCTTTCTGCTGCAATTCTCCTCCAAAATTTTCCAAAGAGATCTAGAAAACACACCAGACCACATTCCAATTAGGAAATCCAAGGGAAAAAAAATCATGTTTTTCAAGCCCAGATCAGCAGGAGACAGCAAAGTCATCTGATGGGATCTAGTCAGGAGCATGACAGGCATATCAGTGTAAAAAGAAGCTGTTTACCATGACAAAAGGAGCATGTGGGGATCTGAATTTGTGTAAGATATAGGAACAGGTGCTAATTAGTAATTCTGTTGATCACTACCCAGTTCCAGGTTAAAATATCCAGTGGACTGAGACAAAGACTTGTGCCTAAGGATGACATTCTAGGGTAAGGATAATTATGGACCCTAAACTATGTACTCAGAAAAGAGTAAGTGCAGAAACTAGCAGCAGCTATGTGGCTTTAACCCCAGATCTGGGTAGAGCAAGATCTCAGTTCCAGCTTCTAGTCTGAAATCTGAAGAGGAATAAAGAGGGCAGGAATTCCAGGCCAAAGGGAAGACTGATGATAGAGTGCTATAAGATCTTGATTCAGGAAGACCTGAATTCAAATTTGACTTTAGATGCTTACTAGCTGTTTACCTCAGTTTCCTCATCTGTAAAATAAACTGTGGAAGTAAACTACTGCAGTGTTTTCACAAGAAAACCCCAAATGGAGTCATGAAGAGTTGGACATGCATGAAAATGATTATACAAAGATAGTTTATGTTGATGCAGTGTAGACTTGAGTATCAATTAAGCATAAGTAAGAAGTAGATAAAGGTGTTCTTAAAAGGAAAAAATTCTAAGAACACAGCCATATACAGTGATATTAACTCATCTAGCATCTATGTTGGTGGTTTCAATTTCTGATTTCTCAATAGCAGTAAAATAAAATGAGTAATTTTTTTTCTTTAAATAGGGACTATACAAGGTCCTCCTTTTTTCCAGCTATTGGAATCTCCATCAAAGACCAACTTAGATTAAAAACTTGCCAACTTAGAATAAAGTATTATTTTAGCATTTAAATTTAAGATATAATATATTAATAATATTATAACAATAAAACACAACAAATTCAAAATATATTTCAGAAAATAGCAAGTTTAAAGAAGCTTTTTAGATCTCAAAGAGATAAGAAATTAATATTTAAATTGAAAATGTATTATAATCACGTATTAATAATATAACAATAAAACATAATAAATTTAAAATATCATTTCAGAAAATTGCAAGAAAAATTTAAAGCAGCTTTTTAGATCACATTAAGATAAGAAGAGAATATAAAGATTCCTATAACCATTCCTATAATCCTATAACCTTCACTTAGGAATTAGGAGTTGCTTGAGTTATTCTAGAATTAATAAATATAGATTAGCCTTTGAATAAGTTGTGCAAATAGCACAAAAGAGGGAATTGTGGGAACATTAGTAAAACTTCTTTTTAGTTTCTCTAGGCATATTAAAAAATCACATTTTCTTCTAAAGCCTCTTCTAAATCCCTTAGGGAAAAACCTCTTAGAAAGTTGCATGATGGATCAGAGAGAAGCCTTTCTTAACAAAATGGGAAAAACCAAAATTAACATGATAAGATCATTGCCTTTCCAACCTCTAGAGCAACTGGGGTCAGGGCCCACTTAAGGGACATACCTTCTTCCATTGAAACCCAATTAAGTACTTTCTCCATTTCATAATCATTTAGATTCTTGATATAAATATTTGCCAAGAACTCAACCAGTTTATTAAGGAGAGTGCTTCAGGAGGAATGGAATGTTAAAACAGACTGTCTTTTTATCTTGTGGAAGATTTCTATAAATGACACTTGGGCAGCTGGTTGTACAATGGATAAAATGCTGGGGCTGGTATCAGGATGAACTGACCTTAAATTTGACCTCAAATACTTATCGACTATGTGACCCTGAGTCATTTACTTAACCAGGCTTGCCTCAATTTCTTCATCAGTAAAATGAGCTGGAGAAGGAAATGGCAAACCGATCCACTCATTATCTTTGCCAAGAAAACTCAAAAAGGGTCACAAAATGTTGAACAGGACTGAAAAACAACTAAATAACAAAATAAATATCAGCTGAAATCTTCTTAGAGCATCAAACCATATTGAAGGACATAAGGAATTCCTCTAATTTCAATAATTCTCACCAAAAGCGAAAAATGGCTTAAATATAGATGAATGGTAAATAAAATTGTTTTCAGCAAGACGAGTCAAAATCACATAGTATAGTAGTATTGTTTTGTCTCCTAGAGTTTTCTATCTGTTACTCCCCATGAAATCATAAAATTTGGGGACCAAAAGAGTCTGCTGCAGAAATCAATTCCAATTCACATCTCAAGAAAAATCCTCACCATAACATCTTATATAAATGACCATTCAGCCTTAGCTTAAAGACTTCTTCTGAAGGTCAGCCCACAACTCCTAAAGCAACCCCCTTTACTTTTGGACAACTCTAACTGTTAAGATTCCTGATAAAACTAAATTGGTCTCTTTTCTATCACTACCATTGCTCTGTTAAAATTCCTGATAACAAAATTAAATTGGTCTCTTTTCTATTACTACCATTGTTCTTCTCTTCCCTCTAGGACCACAAAGATAAATGTAAAATCTCTTCATAGAACAACCCCTCACATTCTTAAAGATAGCTGTCCTTTTCACTGAGTTCTCTCTTCTCTTCTCCAAGCTTTTAACTGGTTCTCTTGTAATATAAACTCAAAGCTCTTCACTGATTTAGATGTCTTCTCCTGATTATTCTCTAGATTATCAGTGTTCTGTTTAAATTAAACTTTGGAACCCAGAAAAGAGCACAATGCTCCAGATATGTTCTGGCTAAAGCAGAAATCATTATTCCTGAAAGTTGCACTTCAATGAAGCCTGAGATCATATGTTTCTTTGGCTTCCATCGCACATTCAGGATTCATATTGAATAAACAGTCTTTCAAAAATTCCTAAATCTTTCTTAAACTGCTATCTCATCATGCTTCTCTCATTCTGTTACTTCTGAAGTTGAATTTTTTTAGCTCATGTATAATGTTTTACTTTAACTCTGTTGAATTTCAACTTACAGAATTCAGCCAAATGTTCAAGGTCTTTTGGATCTTGATACCATCATCCAATGTTGAAATTTTATGAATATATTGTCTAAACTATTATCTAAGTTATTGACAAAATTTAAAACAACACAGGGACAAAGATCTCCAGAGCACTTTAATGGAGAACCCTTGCCATATTAGTGCACTGAACTTCATAACAAGTGGTATCACTAAACCATTAATGACTGTTCTTTGAATTTGCCCCTTTAACTAATTCCAAATCCCTCTAATTGTATTAGTCTATTCCACATCTTTTGAAATAATCTTCAAAAAAGTTATGAGATATTTCAATAAATGTACTGTTGAAATATAAGTAAAGTATTGTCTACAGCATTCCCCTAATTTACTAATTTAGTATCATAACCCTATCAAAAAAAAAAAAGTTGAGATTTTAGCTGGGACTTGGAGGAAGTCAGAAAAGCTAAGATGTGAGGATGAGGAGAGAGAGCACTTTAGGCATGGAGTGTAAATATCCAAAGTTGGAAGTGATTTGTCTGAGTGAGAAACAGCAAAGAAGCCAGTATCACCAAATCTGAGGTTATTTAGGGGAAGATATGGAAGATGTAAGAAAATTAGAAAGATCAGGATAAAATGTCAAGTTACAAAGAGTTTTAACTGTCAAACAGGGATTTTTTATTTGATCCTAGAAATTACAGGTAACCATTGGATTTTCAGACTCATATTTTAAAGAAAGATCAATTTTGCAGCTCACTGGAGAATAGAGCATACCAGACTTCTAGAAGACAGGGCAACCAGAAGACCATTGCAATAGACCATGCATAAGTATTGAGGGCCTGAACAAGATTGGTGGCAGTGACAGAGGAGAGAGGAGAGGAACATTCATGAAATGGTAAAATTGATAGGTTTTACAATTTGGAACTATACCCAAAGGGCTATAAAACTGTGCATGCCCTTTGGTCCAGCAATACCACTACTGGGTCTATATTCCAAAGAGATTATTTAAAAAAGCAAAAAGGATCTATATGTACAAAAATATTTATAGCAACTCCCTCTCTGGTGGCAAAAAAAAATTAGAAATTGAGGGGTAGCCATCAATTGAGGAATAGTTGAACAAATTGGGTATATGAATGTAATAAGATACAATTGTTCTATAAAAAATAATGAGCAGGCTGATTTCAGAAAAACCTGGAAAGACTTACATGAAGAGATGCTGAGTGAAATGAACAGAATCAGAACATTATACATAGTAAAAGCAACATTGGGCAGATGATCAACTTTTGCTCTTCTCAATACAATGATCTAAGACAATTCTAAAAGACTCATGATTGAAAATGCTATCCATACCTAGAGAAAGAACTATAGATTCTGAATGCAGATTGAAGCACATTATTTTTACTTTTTTGTTTTTTCTTTCTCATGATTTTTCCCTTTTTTTCTCCTGATTCTTCTCTCACAACTTGGCTAATGTGGAAATATATTTAATATGGTTGTACATTCTTGACCTATATTAGATTGATTGCTAAGAGAGGAAAAAATGGAAACCAACATATTATAAAAGTAAATGTTGAAAATAAATAAATTTAAAAAAATAAAATTGTATATGGGGCAGGGAAGAGGCAGTATAAGAGAATAAGTCATCTAGGTTCACATCTAGTTCCAGAGCCTAAGTGACTGGGATCATAGTGGATGGAAGCCCTGGAAAGTAAGAAGGAAATCTAGAGGATTTGGGAGAAAGGATGATTAGTTCAGTTTTGAAGATGTTAAACTTAAGATGTCTATAGGACATTAAGTTTCAGATACTAAATAGATAATTTAATAGATTCAGATACCTAGTAGACAGGAGATTTAAGTCTGAATACCTGCAGAGAAGTTTAGACTGAATAAGAAGATATAAGAATCATCAGTTTATCAATGAGAGTTTTTTATCCTTCTTGGACTTATTTCTCTTATAGAATTTTACTTCATGGTATCCTACCCATTTTTATTCATTTCCCTTCAAATCTGCTTTCCCCAAACTAGCATCCATGTCAAATTATACCTTGTTTTCCTTTCTTCTATCACAAACTCAAGAAACAAAGTTCGCTTCCCCATAGTATTCTTATAATTTCCCACCAAGCAAACAACGAATGAGAAAATATATATTTTAAAATATACCATATATATGTGTGTATATGCTATCCACATGTAGTGGGCATCTTAATAAGAAAGTGGTGTTTGAAAAAGAGATTTGGACTTCTGGATGAGCTTAAAATATAGATACGAGATATTTGTTTTAGCGATAACATGCACCTAACAAAGGCTGGTAAAAATGCATTTGCAAGAGGTCACAAAGAGTTGGACATGACTGAAATAAATGAACAATATAAACAATTGCAAATTTAGTCAATTTTTTTCACCTCATAAGAATAAAGAAAGAAAAAATACACATTCAGCACACCAGATACCATAGAGGGTAATTAAAATTTACTCTTCCTGTTAGTGAGAATCAACTAGAATTGCCTTTTGTTGGTTCTGCTATCTTTTAAAGAATGAAATTATCAGTAAGGCATATCAGGAAGTTATTAGTCACTCTTTTTTAAGCAGAGAAAAACAGACAAGAGACAGACCAACAGAGAGATCTCAAAATGATAATTACATAACTAAAGTCCCCAATCACTACTAAATTATATCTCTGTGCCAAGTGTGTGATGATTGCCAAATTCATTTATATTCTTATTTGAACTAGGTGGAATGTAGTATATTCCAGTGACAAAATCATTTTTTCCACTCTCCAGTAATCATTATCCAACAGCTCTCTACTAGTTTCTGAATTTTCTCAAATAAGTATACCTTCTCAATAAAGAGTGAACCTCAACTCAATTTTTTTAACTTCTTCTGTGTCTTAAATTAGGCATATCCATTCAGAAACATATTCTCGTCATGAGTTTCATCCAAAAAAAAGTTATATCTAATATATTTATTATTGCTACTTATGAGATCAAATTAACATTGCATTAAAATTTCTAATTCTTTTACTTGTTTTCCAAACTGCGGAATATTGGTTTATATACATCTGAAGCAAGAGGTTCAATTATTTTATAATCAATATAATAATATATTAATCAATAATAATCAATTAACATATAATCTACAAGCAATTATAAAGTATCTACTATATGTCTGGTACTGTGCTGGACAATGAATAAACAAATTCCAAAAATCCATAGTTGCAAGATGCTGAGATTCTAACAGGGCAGACACATTTACATATAAATAAATAAATAATAAATATAAAAATAATAACTAAAAATTAGCCCGAAGTCATATTTAATGGGGGATAATTGGGGAAGGAGGGAAATAGCTAGTGAAAGGACCAGAAAAAGTTTCATTTAAAAAGCAATGTTTGAGCTGCATCTTTTAAAGTAGAAAGGGATTCCATAAGGCATCATTGAGGAAAGAATACATTCTAGGCACAAAGAAAGACCATTGCAAAAAGCACAGAAATGGGGAATATCATATGTGAGGAAAAAAGATTTGGTTCCATGGCAGATGCAAGAAAGGGAGTAATGTCTAGTGAGGCTCTTGGTTTGGGGCCATTTTATAAAGGAATTTAAAAACAAAATAGAGAAATTTATATTTTATCTTAGATATTGCTTTATCTTTATCTATATTTTATCAAAAGGGAAGCACTGAAGGTTACTGAGGAAGGGTCAAACCTTACTTAAGGAAAATCATTTGGTGCAATGTGAAGAATGGACTCATGAGGGGAGAGACTTGAGACAGAAAGTCTTGTTGTGATTATCTAGGTGAGAGGTAAAGGCCTGAACTATAGTGGGAGGGGGGTGACAACAGAAAGAGGGGGTTATAGGAGAAAGAAATGACAAGATTTGGCAAATGATTGGACATTCTGAGGGAGGAAATGTGAGGATTTGAGAATTACATTAAAACTCTGAACCTGAGAGAATGATGATTCCTGCCTTCAATAGAAGCATGGAAGTTTAGAAGATGAATGAATTTAGGGGTGGGAAAAGATAATGAGTTTTTTCTGGAAATGCATTTGTGATGCCTCTGGAATATCCAGTTTGAAATGTCTTCAAGGGATAATAAGCAAATTGACACTGAAGATCAGGGGAAAGACAAATAAATGAATAGATTAGGGAGTCACCTACATAAATTAACCCAGAATAGATTATGAGATCATCAAAAGCAAGAGTGTAGAAAGAGAAGAGGAAATAGGACAGGGTCTTGGGGGAGCACCTATTCTTAGGGAACACTCAAGGACAATCCTATGGAAGACAAGGGGATGGGGAAGGAACAGGTATAAAAAGAACCAGGAAATAAATGTCTGAAAAAACCCGAGAGGATACAGTATCTAAGAGAAGAGTAATCAATAGTATCAAATGCAGCATGGTGGCCAAGAAAGATGAAGACTGAGACAAGGTCATTAAGATGGTTTCAGTTAAGTGATAAATTCAGAAGCCAAAGGGTTGAGGAGTGAGAAGAGAATAAATAGAGGCAGTGCATGCAGGCAGTTTTGTCTAAGAGCTTGGCTTAGATAGGCAGGAGGGATATAGGATGTTAGCTTGAGGGATGATTGAATCTAAAGATTTTTTTTTTTAAGGTTAGAGGAAGACTCAGATAAATTTGAAGGAAGTAGGGAAGACTGAAGGAGGAGAAAAAGAGAGATTGAGTCAGAGAGGGGGGAGGGAAGGAGAAAGGGAGAGAGAAATTAAAAATGATGATTGATTTGATCTAGAGAAAACAGAAAAAGTTGAGATTAAGGGAACATGTAGATAGGCTAGTCTTGTAAAAGCACACATACCAAAATACTAACTCTATATCTAGCCAAGGAATAAAATTATGATTTTTACACCATTACTATAGGGAAGCTAGCTGGCTCAGGGAATAAAGTATGTGCCTTGAGTCAGGAAGACTCATTTTCCTGAATTCAAATCTGGCCTCAGATACTTATTAGTTGTATGACCCTGAACAATCCTGTTTGCCTCAGTTTTCTCATCTGTCAAATGAGCTGGAAAAATAAATAGTAAACTATTCCATTATCTTTGCCAAGAAAACTCCAAATGGGGTCACAGACAGTCAGACAGGACTGAAAACCACCAAACCAAATATTTATTATTAAAATAGTTTTATTTTCTATATGGATATCATATTATCAGAATCTATATTAGGCAAAAGAAGGTGATATGAAATAGAAGATCAAAATGACATATACATTTTAAGAAAAGTACCCAGACCAGCCATGTCTCCCTCCTTTTCCATTCCTGACTCTCTGGATTTTCTTCACCATGACACAGCAGCCTTCTCACCTAGGAAGTTTCCTCAGCCCACTTAATCCTTCCTCTAATTAGGCAGCTCCTCCTAGAACCTCCATTTTAAAGAAAGTGTCAGGAGGGCAGCTAGGTGGTGCAGTGGATAGAGCACCAGTTCTGAAGTCAGGAGGACCTGAGTTCAAACTGACCTCAGACACTTAACACTTAGCTGTGTGACCCTGAGCAAGTCACTTAACCCCTAACTCCAATTGTCTCAGCAAAAAAAAAAAAAAAAAAAAGTGTCAGTCTCTCCACTTTCTCCACTATCCCCCCAAATAAATGCCTTCTGCTCATCTTGCCTTATCCCTAGATTTTTCAGCTTCCTCTTGTATGTCTTCTCACATTAGAATGTAAGCCCCTTAAGGCCAATGGCTGTTTTTCTTTTTTGCTTCTATTTGCATTCTTAACACTTATTTAACACAGTGCCTGGCACATGGCAAGGGCTTAATAAATGCTTTTTGACTTGACTCTTGGAGTTTCCAGTTTTTTGTTAGTAAAATGATTGAATTAGACAATTAGACAACCTTCAAGACCTTTCTAACTCTTAACATTTTATGGTTTTAAGCTGCCAATGACCCTGCAGCTATAAGATTTTCTTCTTAACTTTTGAGTGAAGATAACATGTGAAATAATTCATGGATATCTCTCAAAATCATACTTAGATTTTTCATTAAAAATATGAAACAAGTATTTTCAAATAATTTGTTATAATACTTTAAGACAACAGGCTACCAAGAACCCAAGGCAAAGGAATGTCTGAGTTTAGTTCCACTCTAATCTACCCTTTACAGAGTTGCCAAACAGAACTTCCTAAATCATAAATCTCACCCTTCTACTCATTATACTATAATGTTATTCCACTGTACTCAGCATACTCTAGTCAAAGCTTATTGCTTCTAGGATAAAGCATAATTACTGCTGCCTTTGTAAAACCCTTCAGCTCCTAGCCCACAACCTATCTTTCTGGCCTCATTATAGATCCAACTTTGATTTCTCAACACTGCATTTCCTGCGTCCATCCCTTATGCCTGGAAGGTATTCTCTCCCCATAACCCTCAGCTCCACTTGATAGAAATTCTCTTCTTAAAGGTAACTTAAGCATCATCTCCTACATGATGCATTTCACAATTCCTTGCATGTTCTCTTAATATTTGTGTCTTCTTAATGAGTTCTCTTAGTGTTTATTTAATGGTATTTATTCAGTGACATGTTTACATATTTCATATTTATATTAATTTTATATATACTTGTATTTGTCTCCTCTAATAGTATGTAAACTCCTTAAGAGTCAGGCTTTTTTTTTTTTTTTTTTTTTTTTTGCATTTGTAGCACAATGGCTAGCACATAGTTAGAACTCAATAAATTATTATTGACTGGGCTATAGAAAAGCTCCTATGCAGCTATGGCAATGGTTTTCCTAAAGCACGTGTAAGTAAGCCCATATCATTGCCTACCCAATTAGCTCTCATGGCTCATTAATATCTCTAAGATCAAAAACAAACTACTCTGGCCCTTGAAGATATTCAAAACTGATCTTTCTAGACTTATTAAAACGATATTATTATGCCAATTTGTTCATTCAGTGATCCAGCAAAACTAGTGTTTTTGCTGTTCCTAAAAGAAACAGAGAGGACTCATCTGAATTGGCTATTCCCTATTCCCAAAATGCCTCTCTTCTCACTTCACTTTTTAACATTTCCAGCTTCATTTGAAGTTCAGATTTTATGCCATTCCTGAACCCCCAGTTATAGTGTCTTTCCTCTCAATACCCCTGAAATCATCTTGTATGTATTTTGATTTATTTTTATATATGTACATTGTTTCCTCTGATAGCATGTAAGTTTCTTGAGGGTAGAGATTATTTTATTTTGGTCTCTAGATCAACTCTATCACTACCCTACCTGATACATTGTTATTTTGAGATAATAATAATAGATGAAAATTGCACAGTGCTTTGAGTCATGCAACATTTTATATATGTTGTATCTCACTTGATCTGTTTAGTGACAATTGTAAATGAATATCCTCACAAGTCTTTTCATTGTTATTCAGTGTTTTCACTGGTATCAGATGTATGATATCTTCCTTGCACAAAGTAAGCACTTAAGAAAAAAAAAATTTTGAATGAATATAATTTATTGAATTATAGAAGGATAATAATTATAGAATTCTATATTCTATATAATTATAATTATAGAAGGATATATTCTATAATAGATTCTCATAATTATAGAATCTCAGAGATAATGTGATACAATGGAAAAAATGTTGGAACTGAAATCAAGAATACATAGAATTAAATGTCATCTCTGCCACATATTATCTGAATGACCTTGTATAAGTCCTACCAGTTCTCAATTTCCTCATCTGTAAAGTGAAGGGGGAAGGCCTAAAAGGAAGGAACTCTTTCTAATTTCTTCCAGTCCTAAATCTACTATTTGTTAGATTATTAGAGATTGTGCTTTTGAGACATAACTTCTGAAAATCCAGGGTAATTTCTATGCCACAGGAAAAAAAATTGGTCCAATTATAGAAGGATAATAATAATAAATAATATTTCTTCAACATTTTAAAGTTAGCGAGACACTTTAGTTAAAAGTAATTCAAGGCTAAGATTTAATGGACAATAGTCAAGGAAAATCAGGTAGACCAATGAAGAAACATTTCATACATTTTGATTCTCCTCTAAGTTTCAGTGTTGAGTATGTTTAATACAAACAGCTAGAAAACAACAAAAAGAGGTAAGGATTGTTGTCAACTGAGCAGTTTGTACAGGTGAATGTGGGCAGGGCCAATGAAAATTTTGCAAGCCAAATTAAATTCTTATAATCTGAATGGTTTGTGGGTTTTGTGTTTTTAAGGCTTCTCTACTTCCCCAAATACTTTTATTTCAAATATAACTCAAGGCTCTTATATCACTCACCTATTCAGAAAGCCAGAACATTCTCAGAAAAGGGGAAACATGGAAGTACAAACCTCACAAAGTAAGAAAGGAAAAACTTCCAAATGCCTCATAATAATAATAATAATAATAATAATAATAATAATAATGCCTCATAACTCAGCACATAATGTACTCCCAAAGATAATACTAAACAGACTGCTTTGGGATGCAAAAATACCAGTGGTTCAGAGCATGAATAAGTTTGTTATTATAAGAAGCTTGGCATTTCCTAACTGAGGAGTTTCATGAATAAATACTGTGATTTTAAATTTCAAAGAAATGTTTTTAAATTTACATCCCCTAACAGGTTTTAAGAATACAAACTGTTAGTCTGACCTTTATTGTTAAAAGGAAAACAAGTGCAAAAATCTCACTCTTTGAACCAGTTGATAGGACAAATCTGATTATTTCTTTTGCCTTTCTAAAACAGGTATGGAATGTAAAGCCTTAATTCTGTTTGAATCATGACTGCTAGTCATGCTAGCACAAACTGAGTGCTAATATAAACAGAGCATCCTGTACCCTGAAAAGTATATATTTCCTAATAATGCCATCACTCTCCAATTTGAAGAACTAAAAATATGGCTTAAATCTTAATTAAGTGGAGGCTTATTTTCTTTTTTTTCCTTAATATTCTCCTCTGTCTAGTACAGTGTCTGACAAAGAGTAGGCCATTACTAAATGTTTATTACTGATTAAATCTAATTTAAGCTCCTCCCAACCCTGACTAGGTCCAATTTGAAAACTTTAAAGATCTACTTCCTAAAACTGGCCCCCCAAAAAGCATATATGCTTTAGAGCCATTAAAATTCAGTCATATGACTTGGGGGAAAAGGAAGAGAAGAAAATGAAGAATAAAAACCACACCCAAAATTATTTTTAAATTATCTCTAATATAAAATCCATCTGATTTTATAACAAACCCTCAGTTTAATTTTTCAAGGAAGCTAAACCATAGGGAAAAGACATGGGGATGATTTTTGCTAAAGGTAATTTATTCCTTTGTTTTCTTTAAATGATTGTTTTAATACCCATTCAAATTGGTAACTCAAAAGTAGATAAATGAGGGCAGATTGAAGCCAAAAGATCGCTTGGTGCTTGAGTTCTGGTTCTGCTAGTACCCAACTATGTGACACCAAGCAAGTTTAGTGATCTGTAAAATGAGGAAATTGGATAAAATTATGTCAAAGGTCTCTTTCAACTATAAAAAGTTGACAATTCAAATTTAGCTAAAAACTTCCACCTTGTGAAGCTGGATAGAATATGGAATTCACCTTTGGGCAGCAAGAGCATATGGAAAATTTCCAACAAAAATGACAAGTTTATACTGACAATCTCAGGCAACAAAAAACAAGCCTACAAGATCTGGGGGTTACTGGCTAGTTCATTAAACATGTGAAATGTGAAATTTTACAGTTTGGGGGCAGTTAGATGGCCCAGTGGATAGAGCATCAGCACCAGAATCAGTAGAATATGAGTTCAAATCTGAACTCAGACACTTAATACTAACTAGCTTTGTGAATCTGGGCAAGTGACTTAACCCCAATCGTCTTGCAAAAAAGAAAGAAAGAAATTTCACAATATGAAATGAAATATGAAGTCATTAATCTACAGCTGATTGAGGAGGTCAGTTAAAAGCTTTATTCTATTATTGTTTCTGGGTTCTGAATAAATGTTTCAATTCTCCCTGTTATTTCTGTGGGTCCATCTACCTCAAAGCCTCTTTTTTTTTCCTTTTTCTTTTTTTTTATTATAGCTTTTTATTTAGAAGTTATATGAATGGATAATTTTGTAGCATTGACAATTGCCAAACCTTTTGTTCCAATTTTCCCCCTCCTTCCCCCACCCTCTCCCCCAGATGGCAGGTTTACCAATACATGTTAAATATGTTAAAGTATAAATTAAATACAAAATAAGTATACATGTCCAAATAGTTATTTTGCTGTACAAAAAGAATCGGATTCTGAAATAGTGTACAATTACTCTGTGAAAGAAATCAGTTCATGTAAGTCTCTACCTCACAGCCTCTTAAACTGTAGGCCAAGATCCCATATGGAGTTGCACAACTTAATACAGGGATTGTGAAAAAGTGGGCAACAATAAAAGATATCAAGCATTTCACTAAGATTTAATTCTTTTTTTTTCCCCCTGAGGCAATTGAGGTTAAGTGACTTGGCCAGGGTCACACAACTAGGAAGTGTTAAGTGTCTGAAGCTAGATTTGAACTCAGGTTCTCTTGACTTCAAGTCTGGTACTCTATCCACTGTGCCAACTAGCTGACCCCATGTAAAAATATGCATGTAAAAATAAACAAGCACAACCATCTCACTAGTATGCAAATTTGCTTTTATCTTTAATAAATGGCAAATTTATATGCATAGCAAAGAATTGTTTTAAAATAAATTTCTTTATGATTTACTATCAGTAAATGTTTTTGATTTATATACCGATTTTATATACCTATATATTTAGGGTCAGATGAAGAAGGGTCTCAAGTAGAAAAAAAGTTTAAGAAGCCCTGATCTACATAACCTAGAGTTGTAAAGAAATTGATAGAAATTTGTACTAAATGATAACATTAAGAAATGTGAAATGTGAACTAATTGTGGCAGAAATGCTTTCGATCATATGTTGTTCCAATTGTACTTGTTTAAACTTGGTATAAAAGTGGACCAAGAACAAAATAACACCACTGCCAGAATATGGGCTTTAAAATTCAGCCTTAACAACCCCTCCTCCCCCCAGTGGAAGAGATATGGCACTCTAGAATATATTGTTCTGCTTAAGAACACTAATTGCTAACATGAGATGACACCAGATTAACCTATCCTTTTGGGAAGGAAAAAGTATCCCAGAACTTTTTATTTAGCTTTATGTAAGTCAACACACACACACACAGATAGACATATATGGATATAGAAATATACAAATACAAATATATGTATATATGTGCATTTTTGTAAAAAAAAAAATGGGTATATGTATTAATTAATAGCTTTACTATACTGTCAAAAGCCTAAAAAGTGTCTAGAGTGCTAGAGCTCACTAAGGAGTAGAGAGAAAGAAGCTATGGGTTTTACTCAGCACAATTCAAGAAAGAATTCTATAGACTTTGCCTTCCCAGAATCGATGATGCTTTTCAGATGACAAAGAAAAGGATCTTAATTTTCCCCTTAGTTCTTTCATACTTTCTTCACATATACACACACTGAGCAAAGAGCTATCCAGACGTTCGTTTCTGTACCTACCTGGTTACCAAAGACAGCCAGGGAGCAGGCTGTTGAAACTTCCCGTTCACTAAACCAGACGGCAGCAAGATTGGAGGGTATACCAAGGATGAAGACTTGGGCAACAGCGCAAATAAGCTGCCCCAGCACGGTGACTGGAAAGAGATTTGGCTTCAGGCTGCCCACTTTCACCCAGGCCCCCAAGCAGTTAAGGGCAGACCCCAAGAGGGCAATGGTACGTAAGCCACATTTCTCCAGAAGATAAGCCGCGGGGAAGAGTAGCGGGATATAGGCCACCATATAACTCATGGACAAGCAGTCAATGGAAAAGGTGCTGACCCCATAGAAGTGCTCGAAGATGTTGCTAACGGCCCCATACTGGATCCACTGAAAGGAATTGCACAGCGAATAGGAACTGAACAACAGCACGATCACCCAGCGGAGCTTGGACACCTTGATCTTAACGGATTCTTCCCGGATTGAATCGGGGATATCTGTAGAAGATTCCCTATCAGGTTGCTGAGATAGTCCTTCGGCAGTGGTGGGAACTGAAGTCACACTCACCATGTTTACAAATTTCACTATCCCCCACTAATCCCGACCTCCTAACTATTCAGGTGCCTTGGGTTCCCTGACTCCCTCTCCTTTCTAGCCTCACGATAAGGAACACCTAGCGCTCACAGGACTGCTTCTCCCCACCCCCCCCAAAACGAGAAAAAACAAGAAATCCCACTTCAAGAGAAGATTTATCGGCTTAGTCACTCAGTCGCTACACCAGGGGTAAAGGAGCACTGAGGTCAATATAACACACCTCGGCGCTCTCCTCTCAGCCTAGTCTTCCTGAGATCTCCTTTTGTCTCCCCTTGTCTCTTTTTTTGTTCCCACTGAAATTCCAGCTGATGCTTTTGCTTCTCTTTTGTCACTTCTGACTTCGAACCCCTACTTCTCTCCTCTTCTCACTCAGACATTGCCCTGCTAGCAGGTCAGAATCCCAGCATGCAAACCCCGATCCCTTTGCAATCACTCAAATAGCACCGGGAACAACTTCTGGACCCACCCCTTTCTACACACGTGATCCGCCCCCAATCCCCACCCCGCCCAAACTTTGCTGACCAGTCTCTCCTCTTTCGGTTCTCCGCTGAATCGCCACTGAACTCGGCCCCCAAATCTCACGGCCATCGCCATGGAAACCTCAGGATACTCTCAGGCCCCTACCCCCACGCCTTAGCCTGCTAAAGCCCCCAGAATCCATCTCCCCTTTCCAAAAATTTACAGTCCTTTCTTAACACATGCCCCACAAACAGGAACACCCTAAAGTTGTGGCGATTCCTTTCCAAACTCCTCCTGAAAACTTTCATTCCCAAAGATTAAGTCACAAACACTGTCGTTTTCTCTTATTATCTCCATTCATAAAATTACATTCCTTATTCTTACTACCAAAAAAAGAGCAGAGCATGAGACTGAGATTATTTAGTTTGATCCCCTTAATTTCAGGTGAAGAAATACTCAGAGATAAGGAGACTTGCTTCAAGACCCAGGTCATATCGACTTTTAATTTAGTTTTTATTATGTCATATCAGGTGTGTCCTTAGATTGAGAAAGTGAGATGGATAAAGCCCTTTTCTCGCCTTAGCCTTTCCCATTTCAGAAATTGTAAGCTTGTTTTTACTGAAGGACAGAGAGAGGGAAAGGGAAGGGGAGAGGAAGAGGGAGAGGGAGCTGCTTTGAAGTTCTTGGTATTTCCAGATTTAAGGAACACTGACCCAAAATGTTGCCCTCTTAAGTACTCTTTACTTCCACTGGGCGGCATACAGGACTGTTTTCCCTTTCTTCCATTCAAATCAACCACCCCAAAGCAAAACAGGGAACTTTAAGCTGGTTTCCTCTAGAAGGACAGGTTTCCCTCTCGAACTCCAGTCAAAGAACACTTCCATGATTATTTTTCTGAGATACATCCCATTGCCACTGAGCAAAGACTATAACCACCTTCTACTTTATTTGGGATAGCAAGTTTCCTCAATTGTAAAATGGGGTATAATAGTGTCTACCTCTCAGGGTTGTACAGATCCAACACTAATTGGTAAAGTGCCTGGTATACAGTACCACATGAAATACTGTATAAAAGGTACTTGATAAAATGTTTTCTTCCCTTAGAGAATATATCTATCACACTTGAAATCCATCTTAAAGTTACAGTGGCATCTGGATGTCCCTCACCTAGAGGAAGAAAGCAAATTGGAATGGAAGAATGATGAAAACCAAAGGGTCCAATGTAATTTTTCCATAAAGTTGATCAGAGGCTAGAACATTCTATTGACATAAGAATGACTTCTTATAACTCCATTAAAAAAAAAAAAAAGGTCATTTAGAGAATTAGTGACAGCAAGATAACCCAAGCATCTTCTTTAAGATGACCTGGAACAGAAGAAAATTATGATAACGCATTAAATCATAACTTCAAGTAATGAAGGCTTTGAAATGTTAGTAAACACCAACAATGACTACATCACTTTGGCATTTGACAGTACTGCTTTGCATGAAAATACTTGAGACTCTTGAAGCCAAACAGCTGCCAAGCCCCACAAAAGTTATGTATAAAATATTGCTTGTTTGGGGTACATTCATCAGATAACACCAATGCTGTCTGAAAAATGAAGCACAGTTCTCGTTCTATAAATAGGGATGAAGGTCTGTGATAGGACCAGGATTCCCTGTAAAAGATATTAGTTTTCCCTAAAAGGCAACCAAACTTATTTTTAAAAAAAGCTTTATTTTTTTTTCACTTTCTTTATTTTTCTTGTTTTTGTATTTGTGTTTTCTTTTGTAACATGGATAATATTGAAATATGTTTTGCATGATTTCACATGTATTATTACTATCATATTGCTTACCTTCTCAAAGATCAGGAAGGAGGAAAAGAATTGTTATGGGCCAGAACTCTGAACCTGAAACAAAGAGCTAAGTCAGTGGAATAGATGAGACAGTGGATATCTAGTTTAGCATGGTTCCATACGATTGATCTTACAACAAATAATGGTTTCCTAGTAATAGAATGATTGGTTTATAAGCAGGGACTGAAAGCCAGAGAGGAGAAGCTTTCAAGGGGCAGAGAAAACAGGCAGGAGCTCAAGCTCAAGCTCTTAGAACCAAGACATTCATTCCATCTTCATTCAGGCCCCTGGTGGCAGACTCTCCTCCTGCACTTCCTCCACTGAGACCAAGGCCGGCCTGAAAGGCTCTCCAGAAAGCTGCCCAGCCCCAGGAAGAAGATAATAAAGAATCTGGAGTATAATAAAGCTAATCAGACCCCAGGAAAGGAGACAAGACTTTGAAAGAGATAATAAAGGATTTGGACTTTAACCCCTGGCTACTAGTGTGGTGATTATTCTGACTGAAAAGAAGGTTGGCCAAAGACCTCAAAGACCCCAGGAAAACTGAACCAAAGAACATTACAGAATTTGAAACTCAATTTTTAAAAATGAGTGTTAATATTTTAAAAAAATGAAATTGGAAAATATTTCAAACAAATAAAAGTGAAACATTAAAGTAAAGCACTAATGCTTTAAAAAAAAAAAAAAAAAAAAGCAATGAAGATGTCCCTGGGACTTGACTGGCCCTTGCAATCTCTGATGCAACTTTTATTGGTTACCTAACAGTTCTATATTTTGGGGAATATCCTCCAACTCTGAATCTCCTTACCCTGTTCTGTTGACCAGATTTAATTCCCTGTGAATATGAGGAGGGAAACATCTAGAGATCCAAGTGCTGTTGTATGCTTGCTGCATATCCTTGCTGTGTTAGCAATAAGTAACGTCCTTTTGTTAATTGTTCAATGGCTTGCTTGTGTTTCATTGTGTCCTGATATGAGTGCTGGTGTTAGGCCTTTTTCTAACAGAGTCTTTGCTGATTTATAGGAATCCTATTCCTAATTGAATGCAGAGGTTTTCTTCAGGTGTTCTATATGTTAATTATTTCCAATTTGTCCCACATGTAGCTTGTTTGTATAAGTTCATAGAACTGTTTGTACAGTTGTCTGGAAGAAGATACACTCAGATTCTGATAAACTCATGATGGAAAGAGCCATCCACATGCAAGAGAGAATTGTGGAGGCTGAATGTGGATCAAAGCATAATACTTTCACCTTTTTTGTTTGTTGTTCATTTGCTTGGTTATTTTTCTTTCTTGTGTTTTCATTTTTCCCTTCTGATCTGATTTTTCTTGTGCAGCATGATGAATATGGAAATGTGTTTAGGAGAACTGCATGAGTTTAGCTTATATTGGATTGTTTGCTGTGTAGGGCAAGGGGGAGAAGGCAAGCGCAGGAGAAGAATTTGGAACACAAGGTTTTGCAAAGGTAAACATTGAAAATTTTGCATGTATTTGGAAAAATAAAAAGCTATTATTTAAAAAAAAAAGAAGAAGAAGAAAAGAAAGAAGGTGTGCTCAGCTTGGAATCAAAAGATGTTCCAAACATTTTTTTTTGCTTTCACCTATGATTCTAGTTCTCAAGAATGCTCTCAAGGTCCCTCTGAAGAACTCTGGAATATATTGTGAGGTATGGAAGACATTAGCAAAGAAATGCCTAGTCTGACAAGCTCACATCAGAGAAGATGCTATGCACTATGAACAAAGCAAAATTGTAATAGTTCAAAAGAAACATAAGATGTATATATTTAGAGACACTCCAATGTTCATATGGACAAACCAATCATATTGGTTTGATCAGCCACAGTTAGACATACTGTACTTTGAGCCCAATATACTGACATGGTGATCTCATTTTGACCCTCTTTAGGAATGGACAACAACTATGATTTCTTGCTATGTGACTTATGATTCACCTAATCACTTATGATAATAGCTTTGTGATTCTGATCACACCCTAAAGTCATTTAACTTCTTTAAGCCTCAGTTCTCTCATCTATAAAATAAGGGGATTGGATTTAAAATGAGAGGATTGGATTCTCCAAGTCCTTTTTAGTTCCAAATTTATGATCCTGTGCATTTTCTCATCTGTAAAATGTGAAAAATATCTATAGTGCTTACCTTAAAGGATTGTGAGGATCATATAAAATTCTGTTATATGTAGTGCATTGTAAATCTCTAAGTTTTCTGTAAATACATATGTATTTATTATCATAGTACCCAAACCCCTTCACTTAAAAATCAGCAACAGATTTGGGGAGCCTTTAGAGCCAATAAACTTAACAGAAGGGAGGTCATTTTCTGCAAATTCTGTACTCTTAGTCCACGTATGATTAGCTATATATATGCCTTCTAGTGACCCCAACTAGCTAGCAGTTATTATCATGCCAAAGAACTGGAAGCCCTGAACATTTGGTTAAATGTATTTACTACATTTACTATTTATTAGTTATGGAAGTGCCTAAAATGATAAAGACATATAATAATAGAACTCTAAGCATGGAGTCAGGAAGATTTGAGTTCAAATTCAATCTCAAACATTTACTAACTGTGTGATCCTGGGCATGTCTCTTAATCCTATTTGCCTCAGTTTCCTCACCTGTAACGTGAGCTAAAGAAGGAAATGGCAAACCACTCCAGTATCTTTACCAAGAAATCTTCAAATGGAGTCATGAAGAGTTGAACATAACTGAAATGACTGAACAATAACAACAAAAATGATAATACCATTCTGTTCCTATGTAGCTTATTATTATAAGGAGTAAATGAGATTTTTTGAAAGTGTTTTGTAAACTGTAATAGTTTATGCAAACATGTCTATGCAAAAAAAATATTCTTACCACTTAGGCAATACCTTGTAGCAATACAAACAATGAAAGTCTCTATTTTGATGGATCTACATTTTCTTTTCTTTTTTTAAACTGTATTATATCTTTTTATTTACAAAACATATGCATGGGTAATTTTTCAACATTGATCCTTGCAAAACCTTCTGTTCCAAATTTTCCCCTCCTTTTCCTCCCTCCCTCCCCTAGATGGCAGGTAGTCCAATACATGTTAAATATGTTAAATTATATGTTAAATCCAACATATGTATACATATTTATACAGTTATCATGCTGCACAAGAAAAATTGGATCTAGAAAGAAAAAAAAAACCTGAGAAAGAAAACAAAAATGCAAGCAAACAATAACAGAAAGAGTGAGAATGCTACGTTGTGGTCCACACTCAGTTCCCATAGTCCTCTCTCTGGGTGTAAATGGCTCTCTTCATTACTGGACAATTAGAACTGGTTTGAATCATCTCATTGTTGAAGAGATCCATATCTATAAGAATTGATTGTTGAATAGTCTTCTTGTTGCCATGTATAATGATCTCCTGGTTCTGCTCATTTCATTCAGCATCAGTTCATATAAGTCTCTCCAGGCCTCTCTGAAATCATCCTGCTGGTCATTTCTTACAGAACAATAATATTCCATAATATTCATATACCATAATGTATTCAGCCATTCTCCAATTGATGGGCATCCACTCAGTTTCCAATTTCTTGCCACAACAAAAAGGGCTGCCACAAACATTTTTGCACATGTGGGTCCCTTTCCCTCTTTTAAGATCTCTTTGGGATATAATCCCAACAGAAACATTGCTGGATCAAAGGGTATACACAGTTTGGTAACTTTTGAGCATAGTTCCAAATTGCTCTCCAGAATGGTTGGATCTGTTCACAGTTCCACCAACATTGTATCAGTGTCCCAGTTTTCCCACATCCCCTCCAACATTCAACACTCTCTTTTCCTGTCATCTTAGCCAATCTGACAGTGTAGTGTATCTCAGAGTTGTCTTAATTTGCATTTCTCTCATCAAAAGTGATTTGCAGCATCGTTTCATATCATTAGAAATAGTTTCAATTTCTTCATCTGAAAATTGTCTGTTCATATCCTTTGATCATTTATCAATTGGAGAATGGCTTCATTTCTTATAAATTTGAGTCAGTTCTCTATATATTTTAGAAATTAGGTCTTTATCACAATCTTTGAATGTAAAAATGTTTTCCAGTTTATTGCTTCCCTTCTAATCTTGTCTGTATTAGTTTTGTTTGTATAAAAACTTTTTTTTAATATAACATAAATCAAAATTATCTGTTTTGTGATCAATAATGATCTCTAGTTCTTCTTTGGTCACAAATTCCTTCCTCCTCCACAGATCTGAGAGGTAAACTATCCTATGTTCTTTTGATTTATTTATAATCTCATTCTTTATGCCTAGATCATGAACCCATTTTGATCTTATCTTGGTATATGGTGTTAAGAGTGGGTCAATGCCTATTTTCTGCCATACTAGTTTCTAATTTTCCCAGTAGTTTTTGTCAAATAGTGAATTCTTAGCCTAAAAGCTGGGATCTTTGGATTTGTCAAACACTGGATTGCTATTGTTATTAACTATTTTGTCCTGTGGATCTAACCAATTCCACTGATCAACTAGTCTATTTCTTAGCCAGTACCAAATGGTTTTGATGACCACTGTTTATAATATAGTTTTAGATCTGGTACAGCTAGACCACCTTTGATTTTTTTTTATTAATTCCCTTGAAATTCTTGACCTTTTGTTCTTCCAGATGAATTTTGTTGTTATTTTTTCTAGGTCAATAAAACAATTTTCTGGGAGTTTGATTGGCAATGCACTAAATAAATAGATTAGTTTAGTAATATTGTCATCTTTATTATATTTGCTTGACCTATCCAAGAGCACTTAATATTTTCCCAATTGGTTAGATCTGGTTTTATTTGTGTGGAAAGTGTTTTGTAGTTTTGCTCATATAGTTACTGATTTTCCCTTGGCAGATAAATTCCCAAATATTTTAAACTATCAGTGGTTATTTTAAATGGAATTTCTCTTTGTATCTCTTGCTGTTGAATTTTGTTAGTGATGTATAAGAATGTTATTGATTTATGTGGATTTATTTTGTATCCTGCCACTTTGCTAAAGTTGTGAATTATTTCAAATAGCTTTTTAGTTGATTCTCTGGGCTTCTCTAAGTATACCATCATATCATCTGCAAAGAATGATAATTTGGTTTCCTCATTACCTACTCTAATTCCTTTAATCTCTTTTTCTTCTCTTATTGCCAAAGCTAGCATTTCTAAAACAATATTGAATAGTAATGGTGATAGTGGGCAACCTTGTTTCACTCCTGATCTTATTGGGAATGCTTCTAGTTTATCCCCCTTATATATGATGATTACTGATGGTTTTTAATAGATGCTACTGACTATTTTAAGGAAAACTCCATTTATTCCTATACTCTAGTATTTTGAGGTGTTGGATTTTATCAAATGCTTTTTCTGTATCTATTGAGATAATCATATGGGTTTTGTTAATTTGGTTATTGATATATTCAATTATGCTAATAGTTTTCCTAATATTCAACCAGTCCTACATTCTTGGTATAAATCCTATTTGGTCATGGTGTATTATCCTGGGGTTGATTTTCTGTAATCTCTTTGCTAATATTTTATTTAAGATTTTTACATCAATATTCATCAGGGAGATTGATCTATAACTTTTTCTCTCTTTTCTCCTACCTGGTTTAGGTATCAGTAGCATGTCTGTGTCATAATAGGAATTTGGCAGGAGTCCTTCATTCCCTATTTTTTTCACATAGATTAAATATTATTGGAATTAATTATTCTTTAAATTTTTGTAGAATTCACATGTAAATCTATCTGGTCCTGGGGATTTTTTCTTAGGGAGTTGATTAATAGGAGCTACATTTTCTTGGAAGAAATATAGGAATAATGCAGAGAAAGTAGTTGATTATTGATATAATAAAAGACAGAAAAATAACTGATTTGCTCAAAGAGCTATTTATTTATTTAAAAAAAAATTTTTTTTATTATTATAGCTTTTTATTTACAAGTTATATGTATGGGTAATTTTACAGCATTGACAATTGCCAAACCTTTTGTTCCAATTTTTCCCCTTCTTCCCCCCCCCCCCCCCCGATTGCAGGTTGACCAATACGTGTTAAATGTGTTAAAGTATAAATTAAATACAATATAAGCATACATGTCCCAACAGTTATTTTGCTATACAAAAAGAATCGGATTTTGAAATAGTGTACTATTAGCCTGTGAAGGAAATAAAAAAAATGCAGGTGGACAAAAATATAGAGATTGGGAATTCTATGTAATGGTTCATTCATCTCCCAGAGTTCTTTTGCTGGGTGTAGCTGGTTCAGTTCATTACTGCTCTATTGGAACTGATTTGGTTCATCTTGTTGCTGGAGATGGCCATGTCCATCAGAATTGATCATTATATAGTATTGTTGTTGAAGTATATAATGATTTCCTGGTCCTGCTCATTTCACTCAGCATCAGTTCATGTAAGTCTCTCCAGGCCTTTCTGAAATCATCCTGCTGGTCATTTCTTACAGAACAATAATATTCCATAATATTCATATACCACAGTTTATTCAGCCATTTTCCAATTGATGAGCATTCACTCAGTTTCCAGTTTCTGGCCACTACAAAGAGGGTTGCCATAAATATTCATGCACATACAGGTCCCTTTCCCTTCTTTAAGATTTCTTTGTGATATAAGCCCAGTAGAAACACTGCTGGATCAAAGGGTATGCACAATTTGATAACTTTTTGAGCATAGTTCCAAATTGCTCTCCAGAATGGCTGAATGTATTCACAATTCCACCAACAATGTATCAGTGTCGCTGTTTTCCCACATACCCTCCAACATTCCGCATTATCTTTCCCTGTCATTCTAGCCAATCTGACAGGTATGTAGTGGTATCTCAGAGTTGTGTTAATTTGCATTTCTCTGATTAATAATGACTTGGAGCATCTTTTCATATGGTTAGAAATAGTTTTAAGCTCTTCATCTGTGAATTGTTTATTCATATCCTTTGACCATTTATCAATTGGAGAATGGCTTGATTTCTTATAAATTTCAAGGAGCTTTTTATTAATGAAATTGCAGTTAGTAACAAATGTAAGCAATTTACTTTTTGATGTTGTAAATACAACTAAACAATCAAGAGGAGAATCATGAACCAAACATATGACTTCTCCACAAATTGATTCCTATGTAATGTAATATCAGACTGTGAATTTAAAATCCTTGGGAATTTTTTAAGTACAGAGGAGTTGATTTATTTGTAAAATAATACATTTGTTTTCAAAAACACTCATTACTAATTACCAAAAAAAAAAAAAAAAGAAAAAAGAAAAAAGAAATCAATATGTAGAATCACAGATAGTTCTGACAAACACAACTAGATGGCTCCGTGAATAGAATTCTGGGCTTGGAGGCAGGAAGACTCACCTTCATGAGTTCAAATCTGATATTAGACACTTATCAGCTCTGTGATACTGGACAAGTCACTTTAATCCTTTTTGCCTCAGTTTCCCATCTGTTAAATGAACTGGAGAATGAAATGGTAAATTATTCCAATATCTATGTCAAGAAAACCCCAAATGGGGTGATAAAGAGTCGGATATGATTGAAAAACAACTATACAGTGACAACTATACTGCTGCCTCTCTCAGCAATGATTTGCTAGAAGGACTAAGTGCCTGGAATACAACAGAAATGACCAGGGAAGGAATGGTGGGGCAAAAGGAGAACTCCCCTGTGATAAGTAGATACCACTACTAGACAAAACACTACTTTCTATTATCTTTCAGCATTAATTTTTTTTATAATAACTCAGAGAGACTTCTAAATGTAGCATATGAAAATGGAATTGAGTCCTAGGAAAGGAACTTTAAAAGCTTCTAAAATTCCAAGAGAAACTCTGAAAAGAAAGTATCCTAATTTACTCTATTCCTGCAAAGTGACAAGGATGTGAAAGCCCAAGGACCCTCAACTTGCTTTGTTTTCTTTTTTTAAAATATATTTCCCCCCCCCAATTATATGTTGAAATAATTTTTAAACTTTTTTTTTTTTAATTTTGAGATTGAAATTCTATTCTCTTTTACTCCTGTAATGCCAAAGAAACTGAGCAAGACAGAGGTTAGAGACCTATTCAATAGTTTATTAAATGGAGAGAGATACTGGGACCAGATGGATCTTGGTCCCAGGGCTGGACAAGACTATCATCACAAAGAATCCAGCCCCAAGTACTGGGACAGCAAGCTTTTTTATAGTACAACAAGAACAGTGACATAATGGGGGAGGTACCTAGGTGGGGAAAGCCCCTAGAATGATACAATGGAGGGAAGTTACTGATATTCTAATGACATCTAAAATGGATAAACCTTTATCCTGTCAAACATTAAGAAAGAATGTCTATAACCTAAAGATATAAAACCTTCATCTCATCAACCATTTAAGAGGGAATGATTATACCCTGGGGTTTTCGGGCAGAGCAACTGAGGTAGACCTTTATCTCATCAAACATTAAGTGGGAAAGGTTATAATCTGAGGCAGAATAACTAAATAGGACAATTGGAGAAACTGGGTCACAACATTAAAAGGGAACTTTGGCACAACATTCCCCACTTTTTCTCTTGCAACTATTCAAATCTTTGAATTACCTTCCTCTAGAAGGTCTTAGTATCATAATTTTGAACAACCCTATGTGAAGTAAATAGACCAAATAAAAATCAAAATAAAGCTAGACCAATGCAAGGACTTATGGCAAGTTCAAGTCTCTCCTTGATAACCCCAGAGTTAATCAGCAATACACAAAGTTCCTTATTTCACTTATTTCTGACAATCAATTGTCAGATCCTCTGCAGTTGGGGAGCATATGGACAGCTGTGGTCATTTGTGCATGACTCGGCCTCTGCTTACAGAGCAGCAGGGCTCAAGGCAGTTGTGCTGCCCATTCAGAGGGGCAGCCAGCTCCAGGAGAGAAGGGCAAGGCTTGGAGTAGCTCCACCTGTCCCACCCAGAGGAACAAACAGGGCTGCAGAAAGCATCAGATTTCTGAGCAGATTATGCAGTTAGACCAAGGCAGGCAAACCCTAAACTTTTAGAGGCCCATTATCAACTACAAGGTCCTTTTAAGTATGCTGAAATACTAATTAAGGACCTGGGGTAATAGGAGTGGAGAAACAGATCAGAGAGACTGCCAGTTCCAAGACAGGTATCTAATTTCTGGTTGTTTCTAAAAAATAATCCCCAAAACTGAGTCTGCCAGAGCAATTCCAACAGAATATGGGATTTCAAAGTTAAAGCACAACCAGCAAATCATAGTCTAGTAAATTTAAGTAAGGAGTAAAGGACTTCTAATTAAATCTGAACTAGTAAGGTAGGGGGTAGGGCAGAAGTGCCTAAGAAAATACACCAGTTTCCCCAATTTCCTATTTCTTCCTCCCTTTTTTCTTTTGGAAAGGAATGATCAAATGACCATCCCATATATAAATCACATACATATGCATATACATAACAGACTAAAAGTCCCTCAAACATAACAGCAATAGTGACACAAGTTTAATAATTTCCATCCCAAGTCTTAAACACACAGTAATACAGTTAAAATTCTAACAAGTCAACTACTTTCCCACTCCCCATATCAGTCCAAATTATATCAGGAAAAGGGGCGATGGTTCTCAAAAAACTATTTCCTGCTGAAAATGGGCAGAAGATGCTCAGTCCAGGGAGGGGGATGGGTGTCTGTAGTGTGGCATACTGACAATCAAAGCTTGATGTAGGTCCCAGAAGCAAGTCAATATATCTGCAATTTGACCAAATCTAGAAATGAAAACAAATCTAACAAACAAAAGTTAGAATAGTCTGAGATAGAAAGACTGGTCTACAAGAACTGCTACAAGATGTGGCCTCTCATAGTTATAAACCTTAAAAAAAAACTTGAATGTCCAGACACAATATCTAGTAACCATAGATGACCAGACTAAATACTTATTTGCTCAAGTATTTAGGGTATAATGATTACAGATAACCAGATTGGAAATAGCAAGGTATGACATAATTGAATTGCATTAACAATTTCTTATTGACCATTGCTCTGAATATTGAAATCAGTTACAGGAGGAAAAAAATGCAGTGACATATTAACTACAAACCTAAGACATTTTACCTCCAGTAACAAATCCTAAAAAGATATTTACCATAACCTTATCGGTTTGCTGCTTTTAGCCAAGAACCAGGTAGCTACAACTTGATAAAAAATGTCTGGAACAGTTTAGAGGGAGGGGGGAGGAGAGGATTCCATGCGACTGCCCTTCCCCCAACTCCACCTCCAAAGGGGGAGAGGGGGGAGTCGAACTAAACTTCACTCCAGGCTAACTAGATGCTCCAATAGCTGAAGTAAGGGGGGGGAGGGGAAGGAAGTTTAAATCTTTACAAAAGATCCCTACCCCATCCAACATTTAAAGTAGCAGAAATCAGTGGGTGGGTGAGTGAATTCCATAAAACCCACATGTCCAGCAGAGCTGGATTTAAAACATAATTTACAATGTTATAATATAGGTAACAGCTTTAAATTCCCAATAATATAAAACTGCTTTTCCCATCTCATTTCAAATAATGAAACAGCATAGTTTCTTTCTGTCCCTCTGGCCCCATGTGGCCATTATTCCTAATGAATTCCTAAGCTAAAGATAACCAATTCATTTCCCAAATTTAGAATCATCTTTAAATTCCCAATCAATTATTTTCTCCAGCTGGAGTTCAATATTGAAATAACCAATTCCCAAATTTGATCATTGTTCTTAAATTAACAAAACAGACAAATTACACAGAATACAGTAGCTATTTAACACAGACAAAAAAAAAATAACACAGAAAGACTATCCACCAGCCATTTAACATTTTACACAGACCAGGGGCTATTTGAAAAGAATAGCCCTGAGGGAAGTTGTGTGCTCCAGTCTTCCCTCCCATAATCCAAATGGAGCCCCCCCTTTTTTAACCTTAAGCCACAAAACAGGAAATAAAATACAAGATATACAGAACACTGATCACACTTAGACTACACAATTACAACATTCAGTAGGACACTAACATTAAAATCAAGCCAAAATGGAGTCTTAAAATGCCCAGTCTTTGTAGACAGCCCCCTGAGCATGCAAAAGCGTAATTCTGAGGCTTCTATAGTTAAAAGGCTGTGACAGGAGGGGCATTGCTCTAACACAGGATGACCAAATCAGGGAAATCAAGTCCCGTTTTCAAATATATACACTCCTCACTTGATGGAAGAAGGGGGAGGAAAGGCCAGATTGAGGGTGGGGAGGAAGAGATGCCATCTTACCCGGCTTGGTGCGTTCCAAATGGTGAGGGCTCCTCTGGCAGTTCCATGCTCAAACTTGAGGACAAGGCAGCTCACCTAAGCTCCCATATCTTTCTGGGAGAGCAAGCCCTGAAGGAGAGATTGCTTATCCCTGTCTAGGGAATAGCAGCTGTGGGCAGAGACATATCTTTAAACTCAGTTCAGTGACCTTTCTCTTTATAGCTACAGTCTGACCATTAGAGACTCCATTGAATTTAACAATGGATTGGGAGAAGGGCTCAGACACAGCTCCTCTTTTCTCCAGTTATCTCCCCAGAACAGATCAAAGAGAGCGCTGGCTTGGGACCCCCGAGAAGGGTGGGGTCCCCAGAACAGCCATGTGTCTCCTTGGTCTTGGGGGGGGGGGCGGTAAAGGAAGTTTCCTCAAGCAAAGCATCTGCTCAAGGAAAGATTTTATCAAAAAACAAGCCAAATGGTGTCAAGGACACCCCAATAGTGACAGCCATGTCCAGTTAGACACTAATCAAGAAACAAGCCAAATGGGTATCTCAAGGACACCCCAATAGTGACAATTGCATCCGGTTAGACACAAATTAACAAGCCAAATGGTACCCAAAAAAGGACACCCCAATAGTGACAACCGCATCTGGTTAGACACTCATCAACCAAGCCAAATGGTACCCCCCAAAAAGGACACCCCAATAGTGACAACCACGTCCAGTTAGCCACTCATCAAGAATCAATGGCATCTCGAGGACACCCAACAGTGACAACCATGTCTGATTATTCACCCACAAGGCTAAGCCAATATGTCTTTAAAAGACACCCAGATTTATACTCTGGAATGCCCAGAGTTATGCCAACTGGCACACAGAACCAGATGTGTCTTAGAATCACCCAGGTAGTGCCAACTGCCTGCAGTTCGACACTACTTCTCAGGATTTATTCTGAGAACCCAGGTGTTATCACAAGCAAGTATATTCTAATATTCTGAGAATCCAGGTGCTAACACTCTCTCCCAGCCTGATCGAAAGTATCCACTGTTGGGAGTAGCCCCAGCTAGTGAATAGCTCTCTCCCTGGAGCCTCTGGAATCCAGAGGATTGGCCTTTTCCAGGAAAGAAAACCCAGATCCCCTACTGATCCCCAACTGTTTCTAGGCCCAAAGTGGAGACTTGAAATGTATCTAACCCCTAGTCCCATTCTCAGTTCCAAATATCTCGCTGAGGAAGCTCCAAAATGTAATGCCAAAGAAACTGAGCAAGACAGAGGTTAGAGACCAATTCAATAGTTTATTAAATGGAGAGAGATACTGGGACCAGATGGATCTTGGTCCCAGGGCTGGACAATACTATCATCTCAAAGAATCCAGCCCCAAGTACTGGGACAGCAAGATTTTTTAACAATAAGAACAGTGACATAATGGGGGAGGTACCTAGGTGGGGATAACTGAATGGTGGGGGAGGTCCCTAGGATGACACAATGTAGGGAGGTTACTGATATTCTAATGACATCTAAAATGGATAAACCTTTATCCTGTCAAACATTAAGAAGGAATATCTATAACCTAAAGGTATAAAACCTTTATCTCATCAACCATTTAAGAGGGAATGGAGTTTTGGGGTAGAACCTGGGGTTTTGGGGCAGAGTAACTGAGGTAGACCTTCATCTCATCAAACATTAAGAGGGAAAGCTTATAACCTAAGGCAGAATAACTAAATAGGACATTTGGAGAAACTGGGTGATGACATTAAAAAGGGAACTTTGGCACAACACTCCCTGATCCCTTTCTGAGGCAGTAAGCAATCAGACATAGGTTATACCTATGTAATCATGTAAAACATTTCCATATTGGTCATTTTGTATAAGAAGACTCCAATAGAAGAAAAAGAATGAAAGGAAGGAAGTGAAAAATAGCATCCTTCAGTCTGTATTCAAACAATACTAGTTCTTTCTCTGGAGGCAAATAGTATGCTTTCTCATTAATCTTTTGGGATTGTCTTGGATCATTGTATTGCTGAGAACAGCTAAGTCACTAAACAATTCTTTATTGTACAATATTGCTGTTACTGTGTACAGCAATACAATGTGCTACCTATTCAAGCAGAATAAAAGCCCTATTTTTAAAGGTACTTATGTAAGTCACTGTCCATATTAAAGGTTGGATAAGGCAGGAAGGAGCAAATATTGCTTTCTAAGATGCTGGTTGTATTGAAGGATAAGTAGACATTACCTGCCAATTAAAATGTTAGCTACAATTTATGCCAGGATGCTGGCTTGTGAGGAACATCATCCAAAGGTATTCAAGGCTCAAAGTCACAGTTTATGCCATCAAACAAATCCCAAGTGTTGTCTCTGCCTGGAGCAGGGGGCAAGCCAATCAGTTTGGAAGCCCCATGTTCCTTGTTGAGAATGGATCAGACATGTAGCTTGTGAAGGATATTTGACAAGACTAGTTCCTAGCTCAAGGGTTTCTATCGTCATTTGTAATGCCAAAGAAACTGAGCAAGATAGAGATTAGAGACCAATTCAATAGTTTATTAAATGGAGAGATTTACTGGCACCAATGGATCCATGTTTGGTCCCAGGGCTGGACGAGACTATCATCTCAAAGAGATGGGGGACATAATGGGGGAGGTACCTAGGTGGGGATAACCTAATGGTGGGGGAGGCCCCTAGAATAACACAATGGAGGGAGGTTATTGATATTCTAATGACATCTAAAATGGATAAACCTTTATCCTGTCAAACATTAAGAAAGAATGTCTATAACCTAAAGATATAAAACCTTCATCTCATCAACCATTTAAGAGGGAATGATTATAGCCTGGGATTTTGGGGCAGAGCAATTGAGGTAGACCTTTATGTCATCAAACATTAAGAGGGAAAGGTTATAATCTGAGGCAGAATAACTAAATAGGACAATTGGAGAAACTGGATCATGACATTAAAAGGGAACTTTGGCACAACACATTGTAGCAAGCAACTCAGTAAGTGGGGAAAGGAAAGTTTCTGTACATCAAAAACTTCTCAATTTCTTATTCAGAGAAGAAAGTGAATCTGTAGCTCTACACTACATTTGAGTGAGAAGAAGGTAAATGGGAGCATCAATAGCATCTTTCTATAAAGACAAATGGGAAGAAGGACTATCTCAAGAAAGAGTTCTTGACATAATTGTAACTAGCATTTCTAATTTCTAAACTGTTAACTTTAGGGTGGTTTCCAAAATGCTTTACAATTATTATCTCATATGATCCTCATCATAACCCTGGGAGATAGGTTCTGTTATTATCACCATTTTATAGATGAGAACATTGAGGCAGATAAAAAGTGTCAGGGCCAGGGTTACATAAAAGACTTAAGCCTTGCACAATAAATTTCCAGAGCAGTCCGCTTTCACTGCTGGGATTTTGTCCATTATAAATAACTAATAAAAATATATTAATATATCAATAATCTACAGGACTAATAAATTAAAGAGAAGGCGGGTTAGGAGATTCTAGACCTGTATTTCATAAAAATGAGGAGTTTGCAACATGGAAATTCCCTCCACTAATTCTGATTGACAATCCATCATTAACATAGTCTTAGAGAATTGCCCTGACCTACTTTTCTAACCCCAGATGCAAAAAATAAGATACAATAACACCCATGGGATCTACTACTCTATTATCTTTCTACTTCATCTGTAGCTCAAGATAAAAACACCACTGCCCACACCCACACTCATAACTAATCTGGGAATTAGAGGGCTTTTCCCTGGGATACAAAATTTTTAAATGGAAACGTTTAGTTTGTCTACTCCTTTAGCTCATAAGTCCTAACTGCTCCAAAGAATTATGAATGAGTACCACATATGACAATGGAGAACTGCACAATATGCATAAGCAGGCTATAACATTCAGATTCAAAATTAAAGGAAAGAAGAATTCCAAAGAAAAACAAAAACAAAAATTAATTGTATTCTAAGAACAGGTTGGTTAGTTGGCATGAATTAGGATTTATGGGTGAACAGTCTAATCACAGCATTGGGAGAAAGTAAAGAAGATCTCCAGCAGATTAGGTGTACCTCTTATAATAAAGGAGGACCTCCCATTATTAAGGAAAAGAAAGGAACTAATTGATATTCCCTAGAGGCATCAATAGAGACACAGCTTCTGTTGATTCACATTAAAGTGACAGTTGTTCAGGGTACTTTGAATGCTTTGGCAGTTCTGGAAGAAACTCTTGGTTGCCATAAGCATTGAGACTACAGAAACAGAGCTGTCAAATGCAGTGTATATTCTTATTCCCCCTCTATTCTTTCCATCTTAACCTACCAACTTCTCCACTTAAAAAACAAAAGGAGCTGTGTATGCGTAAATAATACAGTGGGATCACTATGCCCATTACTACCACAAGATCATTAGGCGATCAGTCAATAAATAGTTTTTAGGCTTCATGTACAAACTTTGGGAGATACAGGGAAAATAGTTCTTGTCCTCAAGACAAGATTCTTATTGGGGATAGAAGATAAGTAAATAACTAGGTAGCTGGGGTAAATGTGAGAGACACTTGGGAAGACTTTCTATAGTAGGAGGGATTTGAGCTACTTCTGAAGAAAGTAAGGGAAACCAAGGGGCAGAAGTGAAGTTGGATAAAAGATATGAACAGCCAGTTTTCAAACAAATAAATCAAAGCTATCTATGGAAATAAATGCTCTAAATCAACATTGATTAGAGAAATATAAATTAAAACAACTCTGAGATGCCACCTCATACCTATCAGATTGGCTAATATGACAATAAAGGAAAATGATGAATATTGGAGATGTGGGAAAACTGGGATACTAATGCATTGTTGATGAAGTTGTGAACGGATCCCACCATTCTGGAGAGCAACTTGGAGCTATGCCCAAAAGGTGATAAAACTATGCATACCCTTTGATTTAGCAATATCATTACTAGGTCTGTATCCCCAAGAGATCATTTAAGAACTTACGCTGTGTGAAAATACTTCTGGCAATTCTTTTAGTGGTGGCTAAGAATTGGAAATTGAAGGAAAAATGGCTGAACAAATTGTGGTATATGGTTGTAAATGGAATATTATTTTGTTATAAGAAATGATAAACAAGATGATTTCAGAAAAACTTGGAAAGACTTACATGAACTGATGTAAAGTGATGTGAATAGAACCAGAAGTACATTATACACAGTAATAGCAGTATTGTTCAATGAAGAACTGTGAATGACTTAACTATTCTCAGTAGTGCAATGATCTATGTCAATTCTATAGGACTATTTATGAAATATAATATTTACCTCCAAAGAAAGAATAGAGTATGGGACCCTGTAGAGAGGGAGTATTGAGGCCACTTCAACCTTTGGTGCACAATAAGTTTTTTGCCATGTAGCAGAAATGCCCTTGTTGAGCAAGGAGCAATGATTTGTGACCATGGGAACAGGTTTCAGCCTAAGGATCACAGTGTAGTTGCTCATGAGCAGGGATGCCTTAACAGGGTCTCTCACCTGTGAGTGAATTGCTGAATTGCTGGATTGGCTCTCCTCCCATTGGCAGATACCATGCATACCCAAAGTCCATGAACTACTTCTCTGAATGGTGATTGGGGATTGCCTACTGTTCACACACTGATCACACTTGCAAAAATATATCTCAACAAGGCTGTATGGCATAATAAACTGGAGCTCTTTTCAACTCTTATGAGCCTCCCACCTCATTCATCTGGGGCCTTTGAGATCAAAGGGCTCATATACTTTGAACTCTTAAGGGAACTGCAACAGAATATAGCCTAAAGCTTGCTATTTTTCATATCCTTTCATTCTTTTTCTTTTATGGGAGTCTTCTTGTACATAATAATATCAAATGTTTTATGTGAATGTATATCTGATTATTTATCATCTTAAGGAGTGTAAGATAGGAAGAGATATAATTTGGAACTTAAAATTTAAGAAAAAAGACAAATGTCAAAAAATTGCTTTAGCACATAATTGGGGGGGGATATATACATATAAAAATAAAAGAGCTGTCTCATGTCTGGATTGCCAAACACGATGGGGAAAAAAGAACTGAAGATATGGATGATAGACATGGGAAAGAGTAAATGCAAAGGTAAGAGGAAAAAAATAAAATTCTATGAAAGAAGATGAGCATAATTGTATTGCAGAGGTTTTAAAGGGAAGTAAAGAACAGTATAGGAAAACTGAAAAGTAAGTAGGGGCCAGAATATGAAGGGATTTAAATGCCAAATGGAGGATTTTAGATTTGATTTTAGTGGTAACAAGAAAAAGCTCAAGTTTATTGAAATGGAGATCATATGGTCAGATCTCTACTTTAGGAAAATTACTTTAATATATTTGTAGAGGTAGATTGGATAGGAGAAGAACTCAGGGCCAGAAGAGCAATTAGAAAGCTTTTACAGTGATCCAAGTTTAAAGTTCAGATGAGAGGTCTGAACTGTGATTGAAAAGAAAGCAGTAAGGAAAAAAAGTAAAGAACCTATATATTCTAAAATATTTATAGCAGCTCTCTTTGTGGTGGTAAGGAAATAGAAATTGTGAGAATGTCCATGCATTGGGAGTGGCTGAACAAGTTGTGATATTTGAATGTGATGAAATACTCTGGTTATTTAAGAAATGATAAATTTGATGATCTTAGATGTAAAGGGTGAAACTCCTAAAAGATGTGCTTAAATTAGACAACCTAGCACTTAAGGCTAATTACGTATTGGACAATGATTCTATTAGCATATGTTTGGGAAAATGGCCCTTCTCACTGTTCCATGCTGGCTCGATGTTTGGTGTATTCAGATAATCGTAGGAAGGATTAGGGGGTGAAGTGAGAGTGAGACAAACCAGACTCACTTTTCCACAAGGACAAGGAAGAGAAAGGTTGGTAGCAAGCCTATGGCAGTTTGTCTGTCTCCTTCACTTCTCTCCCTAAAGACCAAGGACTTTTACTTATCCTGACTCTGCTGATTCTGAAGCCTACAGGGAGCTAGCCCAGACTTTACATTTTGATTCTGTGTGAACTGTGAACCAAAGACCCTAATTTCACTGAAGAAGTCCCCAGTGACCAGGAAATAGGGTGAGTGTTTTTAATAGATAAAGAGGGAATTTACTTTGTTAAGGACTAAACTAGTAACCTCTTCTAGCTGAAATGGGACAGTTATTAGGAAAAGATTCTCCCCTGTCCCCAACCCCACCCCAATCCCCACCCCAAGGGAACACTATAGAAAGCATACTTAGGTTGATCAAGGGACAAGATGGACTCTTTGGATACTTTAGAATGAATATTGGTTCTTCAAGGAAGAAGAAATAGAGGCAGATAATTGGAAACTAATAGGAGATTAACTATCTGAATACTATAATAATAAAGGTCCTGATTCAATTTCTAAGGAAACATTCTATATATACAACATATTACAATTGGTCTTAAAGAATGCCACAAGTAATAGATCTTCTCGACAGAAAAAGCTCAGGGGCTCCTGATGCTTGGGGCACCAGTCCTCCTGGAAGGCCTGTAAATTCCTTCACAGAGAACCTGTGCACCGCCAGAAGGGAGTCCCCAAACTCCCTACCCTTGTGCTGAATCCCAAGGGACTGCAGGGGAGCCAGATTTCTCCATTTCGTTCCCTGAACCGTGAACCTGGCACTAGACCTTATCATTTAACTCCCTGACCACCAGAAACCCTAATCTCATTTGGGTCCCCCAAATCCAAACCCCTTCTCAGTGATTGGGAGTGAGTGGGTGGAGGTGAGAAAGAAGCACAAAATTCTTTTTTTTAGTTGAAAACAGAAAAATTTTATTAAATAGAAAACCAAACACTAGTGCTGAGGCCCCAGGACCAGGCACAAAGGAGCCCCTAGCCCAGGAGAGACTTGTTTGAAAACTATAGAGGGGAAGCATGAAGAGGAGTCAGGGAAAGGCCAGGTGGGCCCAAGCCCAGTATTTTGCTGTTACAATTGACTGCAAGGCTGGTTGGGGCCAACTTGGGGTGCACAGCTCAGCCAAGTCAGGCAGTGGACACCAGCAAAGGCTTCTGGGAGTGGGCAGGACTCTGGCCACTGGATGCTCCTGACTGGCTGCTTTCAGCAAACGGGCTCACTCACTATCCAGGGCCCCTGCCTCTTGTTTGGGGTCCAGCCCTTGCAGCTGGGTCAGGGTATGGCCCTGGTGAAGCTTGGAGTATCTGCACACAAAGCAGATTTCCTCATGATCTTCTTGACAGAAAAAGCTCAGGGGCTCCTGATGCTTGGGGCACCAGCCCTCCTGGAAGGCCTGGGACTGCTCGAGGCACAGCTTCAGCTTCTGGGCCATCTGTACCATGCTCTGAATCTTCCAGTTGGTGTGGAGGTGGGAAGTCTGCTGCTGTGGAGGGAGGCAGCTCCGGCAGAAGGTGTTCCCAGAATCCTCTGTGACGGGGTCCCTGAAGTAGTCCTTGCAGATCCGGCAGGTCAGGAGGTCCTGTAGGCCTCTGGACAGGCTCCGGTCACTTTTGGCTCCTTCCCCCACAAGAGTGTCCCTGTTCTCCATGTCTCTCTGAAGGCTGAGTCCCTCAGCTTCTCTAGGGCGCTGCCTCTGCTGGCTGGGTCTGCCTCCAGGAAGGTTCCTCTCAGCTTCTGGCTCCTCTGACATTTATATCAGTCTTTATCCCCTCCTCTGAGGACAGAGATTCTCACCTGTGGGAAGTGTCAACTCAAGGAAATAACACCTTTCCTGAGGCTTAAAGTAGGATGCTTAACCAAAGTACTTACTAGTGGGTTTTTTTTTTTTTACCCACCCCACCCACTACTTTATCTTTTTTACCCCTCCTCCCTCTCTTTTTACCCATCTCACCCACTATACTGGAATAAAATTCTTCATTCACAAAAGGAAATAATCCCAAAGAGGAGAAAAATAGGAGTTGCATAATAGGCATGAAAAGGGAATTCACAAACCAATACAGATTTCTTGAATATTTTATTTATTTCTCAATTACATGTGAAAAGAATTTTTTTCTTTTTTTTTATTATAACTTTTTATTGACAGAATCCATGCCAGGATAATTTTTTACATTATCCCTTGCACTCACTTCTGTTCAGACTTTTCCCCTCCCTCCCTCTACCCCCTCCCCCAGATGGCAAGCAGTCTTATACATGTTCAATATGTCACAGTATATCCTAGATCCAATAAATGTGTGCAGAATCAAACACTTCTGTTGTTGCTCAGGGAGAATTGGATTCAGAAGGTAAAAAATAACCTGGGAAGAAAAACAAAAATGCAAACAGTTTACATTTATTTCCCGGTGTTCTTTCTTTGGGTGTAGCTGCTTCTGTCCAGCGTTGATCAATTGAAACTTAGTTAGATCTTCTCTTTATCAAAGAAGTCCACTTCCATCAGAACTGATCCTCATATATTATTGTTGTTGATGTATGTAATGATATCCTGGTTCTGCTCATTTCACTCAGCATCAGTTCATGTAAGTCTCTCCAAGCCTCTCTGTATTCATCCTGCTGGTCGTTTCTTACAGACCAATAATATTCCATAACATTCATATATCACAATTTATTCAGCCATTCTCCAGTTGATGGGCATCCATTCGTTTTCCAGTTTCTGGCCACTACAAACAGGGCTGCCACAAACATTTTGGGACGTACAGGTCCCTTTGCCTTCTTTAGTATCTCTTTGGGGTATAAGCCCAGTAGTAGCACTGCTGGATCAAAGGGTATGCACAGTTTGACAACTTTTTGGGCATAATTCCAGATTGCTCTCCAGAATGGTTGGATCCGTTCACAACTCCACCAAGAATGCATCAATGTCCCAGTTTTCCCGGATCCCCTCCAACAATCATCATTATTTTTTCTTGTCATCTTAGCCAATCTGACAGGTGTGTAGTGGTATCTCAGAGTTGTCTTAATTTGCATTTCTCTGATTAATAGTTGTTAGAATCCTAGTGTTAACTCAACTTGAAACAAGGTGATAACTCAAGGGAGATGTCAGAATCCTCAATGGAATTAATACAATGCTTATTGGTTCACACCTTAGAGTGAATCCTTACAAAGTGATTAGTTAGTTGCCTAATTTAGCATGGTACTTAGCAAATCCTCTAACTCACTAATGTATTTAAGTACTCTTTGGAGTTCACACTTTTGGGAGATTCATAAGTCAGTATTCAGTATGAGATTCACAAGTCAGAAACCCACAATCCCACTCTCAGAGGAGGAGTCAACCTTTTGTCAGAAACCCACAATCCCACTCTCTCTCTCGGAGAAGTCAACCTTTTACACCCAGCATAAACAGAACTTCAGTGAGTCAGTCAGGGCAGTTCAGCAAAAGCCTTCTCTCGGTGGCAAGACAAATTCATTCCGTCTTCCACCTTTGTGCTGGCTGGAGGCTGAAGGGAGCAGAGGCAAAGGACTAGTGGCAGGAGCTCTTGGAACCAAGGATAGAGAAGGCCTCCAGAAAACTAGCCAAGCCCCCAGTGAAGGAGATAAGATTTTGGAAGAGACAATAAAAGACTGTACTTTAATCCCTGGCTGCATTTGGGGTGATTATTGATCTGAACTGATACTAGGGTTATCTCCCCAAGAAACCTGCTCTCAGAGAGAACCATTATATTATGAAAAAAGAAGAGAACACCACAAATAGTGATTTAGAGCACCTTTTCATATAATTAGAAATGGTTTTAGTTTCATCTTCTTCATGAAAATTGTTCATATCCTTTGATCATTTATCAGTTGGAGAATGGCTTGGATTTGCATAAATTTGAGTCAGTTCTCTATGTTTTAGAAATGAGGTCTTTATTAGAGCCCTTGAATGTAAATTTTTTTCCCCCAGTTTATCGCTCCCCTTCTAATCTTGTCTTCATTGGTTTTGTTTTCTACTGATTTTCTATCTTGAATATCCACCTGTCTATTGAGCATCTCCAAGTAGATGTTTTCTTTCTTTCTTTTAATTTTTTTTGTGTGTGAGGCAATTGAAGTGAAGTGACTTGCCCAGGATCACACAGCTATTAAGTGTTAAGTATCTGAGGTTGAACTCAGGTCCTTCTGACTTCAGGGCCAGTGCTCTATCCACTGTGCCATCCCATAGATCTTTTAACTCAATATCTTCTAAACTGACCTCACTATTCCTCTCTCTCCTCCCAAACCCTCTTCTCTTTCACCATTTCCCTATTAGTTTTAAGATTACTCCCAGTTACCCATACTCAAAAGCCAGATGTCATCCTTGACTCCTCACTCTCTATCCTTCCCATATCCAATCTATTGCCAAGGTCTGTCCAAGTCCACCTTCCTAACACCTCTTAAGCATCTCCCTGCTCTCCTCCTTCCAATCTCTTCTCTGATACTACATTACTGGAACATTGCAATAGCCTGCTTGTTTGTCTCTGCTGCAAGTCTCTCCCCAGGCTAGCCCATCTGCCAATCAGCTATCAAAATGAACTTCCCGAAGTGCAGTTCTGATCATGTCACCTCTGATCCAGTTCCAGTAGCTTCCCAGCACCTCCAAGATCAAAGAAAGAATTCTGTTTGGCTTCTAAAACCCTCCATCACTTCCCCACCATTTTGTCTGCTTACACTCTGCCTCTCCTTGCCCTTTTTCTCCTATTTAGTGACACCTTCGTCCTGTTCCTTGAGCAAGAAAAATCCATTTCTGGACTCTGGGTATTTTCACTGGCTGTATTCCATGCATGGAATATTCTCCTTCCTTATCTCTGCCTTCCTGATTTCCTTCAGTTCTCACTTAAAATCCTACCATTTCTTGAAGCCCAAAGGCTTGCTCATCCCATTGAATTCTAGCTCTTTCTCTCTGTCAATTATTTCTAATTATCCTGTATTTGCTTATTTGTACATAGTTTTTTAATACATTATCTGCCCATTAGATTGCAAGCTTATTTTGAGAACAATTTTGAGTGAATAAGTAATTTTGACTATTATAAATACCCAAATGAACTCCAAAGATCATATAAAGGAAGACATTATCTCTGCATCCAGAAAAATAACTGATATATAGATGTATAGAATAATTTTACATATATTAATATATTTGCATCTAATGAAACCCTCTCTAGGGTGGGGGGAGGAAAGGAAAAAGGGGGGAAAAGAAATGTACATGAAAAAGTTATTATATAATTAGCTGTATATAATACCAAAAAAAAAAAAAAGATTGTGACCTACTTGAGGGTAAAGATTGTTGTCTTTTTCTTTTCTTTGTATCCCTAGCACTTAGCACAATGCCAGCTTATTAAATGTTTATTGACAGTCTGACTAAAATGTTGAATTAGAATATAGAAGGACAGGACAGAAGACAGTTTTTGTTCTGGAATAGCTTGACTTCTAGGTGGAGAAACTGAACTAACAGTGACAGTTGAAGCGGGTTGTGGTCCCTTTAAGAAACTAGTCCTTTCAGTTTAATTTATTCCTTTCTGGTTCCCAGGCCCTCCTAACTGATGCATTATCAGTCCAGGAAGCCAGGACCTTTGATTCACAAATCCTGGTCAGAAGCACCCCTTTGAATTCCTCTAGGAGATCTGGGCTTGTCCCAGCCCCCATTCTGATGATTTGCTTGGGTTTCCCAACCCCCACTGAACAAATTCTAGCCCTTGCTGAAATCCAACTTCGATTCGCGCACCCATGGGCCCGTTTAGCTAAATCTCTCATTATAAAAGAGCCAGGCTGGAGTCCTCTCCTTGCAGAGGTTCCAAACATGGCAGCCTTACGCCTGGCACCCCAAGGAGCCTCTGCCCTCTGGAATATGGTTTCCAGTGCAAACTTCTCTTTACTCTTAACTAGACTTTAACTTCCAGTCCCCATAATAAACCTCTTTTTATCAATCCAGGTTTTCAGACTTGTAAATTCCTTCACAGAGAACCTGTGCACCGCCAGAAGGGAGTCCCCAAACTCCCTAACCTTGTGCCGAATCCCAAGGGAGTGCAGGGGAGCCAGATTTCTCCATTTGGTTCTCTGAACCCCAAACCTGCCACTAGACCTTATCATTTAACTCCCTGACTACCAGAAACCCTAATCTCATTTGGGTCCCCCAAATCCAAACCCCTTCACAGTGATTGCAAGTGAGTGGGTGGAGGTGAGAAAGAAGGACAAAATTCTTTTTTTTAGTTGAAAACAGAAAAACTTTATTAGATAAAAAACCAAACACTAGTGCCGAGGCCCCAGGACCAGGCACAAAGGAGCCCCTAGCCCAGGAGAGACTTGTTTGAAAACTATAGAGGGGAAGCATGAAGAGGAGTCAGGGAAAGGCCAGGTGGGCCCAAGCCCAGTATTTTGCTGTTACAATTGACTGCAAGGCTGGTTGGGACCAACTTGGGGTGCACAGCTCAGCCAAGTCAGGCAGTGAACACCAGCAAAGGCTTCTGGGAGTGAACAGGACTCTGACCACTTGATGCTCCTGACTGGCTGCTTTCAAGCAAATGGGCTCACTCCCTGTCCAGGGCCCCTGCCTCTTGTTTGGGGTCCAGCCCTTGCAGCTGGATCAGGGTATGGCCCTGGTGAAGCTTGGAGTATCTGCACACAAAGCAGATTTTCTCATGATCTTCTCGACAGAAAAAGCTCAGGGGCTCCTGATGCTCTGGGCACCAGCCCTTCTGGAAGGCCTGGGATTGCTCAAGGCACAGCTTCAGCTTCTGGGCCACCTGTACCATGCTCTGAATCTTCCAATTGGTGTGGAGGTGGGAAGTCTGCTGCTGTGGAGGGAAGCAGCTCCGCCAGAAGGTGTTCCCAGAATCCTCTGTGACAGGATCCCTGAAGTAGTCCTTGCAGATCGCGCAGGTCAGGAGGTCCTGTAGGCCTCTGGACAGGCTCCGGTCACTTTTGGCTCCTTCCCCACAAGAGTGTCCCTGTTCTCCATGTCTCTCCAAAGGCTGAGTCCCTCAGCTTCTCTAGGGCGCTGCCTCTGCTGGCTGGGTCTGCCTCCAGGAAGGTTCCTCTCAGCTTCTGGCTCCTCTGACATTTATATCAGTCTTTATCCCCTCCTCTGAGGACAGAGATTCTCACCTGTGGGAAGTGTGAACTCAAGGAAATAACACCTTTCCTGAGGCTTAAAGTAGGATGCTTAACCAAAGTACTTACTAGTGGGTTTTTTTTTTACCCACCCCACCCATTACTTTATCTTTTTCACCCCTCCCCCCTCTCTTTTTACCCATCTCACCCACTATACTGGAATAAAATTCTTCAGACACAAAAGGAAATAATCCCAAAGAGGAGAAAAATAGGAGTTCCATAATAGGCATGAAAAGGGAATTCACAAACCAATATAGATTTCTTGAATATTTTATTTATTTCTCAATTACATATGAAAACAATTTTTTTCTTTCTTTTTTTTATTATAACTTTTTATTGACAGAACCCATGCCAAGGTAATTTTTTACAACATTATCCCTTGCACTCACTTCTGTTCCAACTTTTCCCCTCCCTCCCTCCACCCCCTCCCCCAGATGGCAAGCAGTCCTATACATGTTAAATATGTCACAGTATATCCTAGATATAATATATGTGTGCAGAACTGAACAGTTCTCTTGTTGCTCAGGGAGAATTGGATTCAGAAGGTAAAAATAACTTGGGAAGGAAAACAAAAATGCAAACAGTTCAACAATCATTTCCCAGTGTTCCTTTTCTGAGTGTGGCTGATTCTGTCCATCATTGATCAATTGAAACTGAGTTAGATCTTCTCTTTGTCAAAGAAATCCACTTCCATCAGAATACCCTCTCATACAGTATCGTTGTTGAGGTATATAATGATCTCCTGGTTCTGCTCATTTCACTCAGGATCGGTTCATGTAAGTCTCTCCAATCCTTTCTGTATTCATCCTGCTGGTCATTTCTTACAGAACAACAATATTCCATAACATTCATATACCACAATGTTCTGGAATAGCTTGACTTCTAGGTGGAGAAATTGAACTAACAGTGACAGTTGAAGCAGGTTGTGGTCCCTTTAAGAAACTAGTCCTTCTTTTCCTTAAAATAATCAGCAGCATCTATTTAAAACCATCAGTAAGCATCATATTTAATGGAGACAAACTGCAACCATTCCCAATAAGATCAGGAGTGAAACAAGGTTGCCCACTGTCACTGTTACTATTTAATATTGTATTACAAATGCTAGCTTTGGCAATAAGAGCTGAGAAAGAGATTAAAGGAATAAGAATAGTCAATGAGGAAACCAAATTATCACTCTTTGCCGACGATATGATGGTTTACTTAGAGAACCCCAGAGATTCTACTAAAAAGTTATTAGAAATAATCCACAACTTTAGCAAAGTTGCTGGTTATAAAATAAACCCACATAAGTCATCAGCATTCTTATATATCACTAACAAAATCCAACAGTCAGAGTTACAAAGAGGAATTCCCTTTAAAGTAACTACTGATAATATAAAATATTTAGTAATCTATCTGCCAAGGGAAAATCAGAAACTTTATGAGCAAAATTACAGACCACTTTTCACACAAATTAAGTCTGATCTGACCAATTGGAAAAATATTAAATGCACTTGCACTTGGATAGGGCGAGCAAATATAATACAGATGACAATATTACCTAAACTAATCTATTTATTTAGCGCTATACCAATCAGACTCCCAAAAAACTATTTTAATGACCTAGAAAAAATAACAACAAAATTCATATGGAAAAACAAAAGGTCAAGAATTTCAAGGGAATTAATGAAAAAAAAAATCAAATGAAGGTGGCTTAGCTGTACCAGATCTAAAATTATATTATAGAGCAGCAGTTACCAAAACCATTTGGTATTGGCTAAGGAATAGATTAGTTGATCAGTGGAATAGGTTAGGTTCAAGGGACAAAACAGTCAACAACTATAGCAACCTAGTCTTTGACAAACCCAAAGACCCCAGCTTTTGGGATAAGAACTTACTGTTTGACAAAAATTGCTGGGAAAATTGGAAACTAATATGGCAGAAACTAGGCATTGATCCACACTTAACACCGTACACCAAGATAAGGTCAAAATGGGATCATGACCTAGGTATAAAGAATGAAATTATTAATAAATTAGAGGAACACAGGATAGTTTACTTCTCAGACCTGTGGAAGGGGAAGGACTTTATGACCAAAGAAGAACTAGAGATCATTACTGATCACAAAATAGAAAATTTCGACTATACCAAACTGAAAAGTTTGTCTACAAACAAAACTAATGCAGACAAGATTAGAAGGGAAGCAATAAACTGGGAAAACAATTTTACAGTCAAAGGTTCTGATAAAGGCCTCATTTCCAAAATATATAGAGAATTAACTCTAATTTATAAAAAATCAAGCCATTCTCCAATTGAAAAATGGTCAAAGGATATGAACAGACAATTCTCAGATGAAGAAATTGAAACTATTTCTATTCACATGAAAAGATGCTCCAAGTCATTATTAATCAGAGAAATGCAAATTAAGACAACTCTAAGATACCACTACACACCTGTCAGATTAGCTAAAATGACAGGAAAAAATAATGATGAATGTTGGAGAGGATGCGGGAAAACTGGGACACTGATGCATTGCTGGTGGAATTGTGAACGAATCCAACCATTCTGGAGAGCATTTTGGAACTATGCTCAAAAAGTTATCAAACTGTGTATACCCTTTGATCCAGCAGTGTTACTACTGGGCTTATATCCCAAAGAGATCATAAAGAAGGGAAAGAGACCTGTATGTGCACAAATGTTTGTGCCAGCCCTCTTTGTAGTGGCTAGAAACTGGAAACTGAGTGGATGCCCATCAGTTGGAGAAACTAATATGGCAGACAATTTTCAGATGAAGAAATTGAAACTATTTCTAGTCATATGAAAAGATGCTCCAAGTCATTATTAATCAGAGAAATTCAAATTAAGACAACTCTAAGATACCACTACATACCTGTCAGATTGGCTAAAATGACAGGAAAAAATAATGATGATTGTTGGAGGGGATGGGGGAAAACTGGGACATTGATGCATTGTTGGTGGAGTTGTGAATGAATCCAACTATTCTGGAGAGTAGTTTGGAACTATGCTCAAAAAGTTATCAAACTGTGCATACCCTTTGATCCAGCAGTGTTACTACTGGGATTATATCCCAAAGAGATTATAAAGAAGGCAAAGGGACCTGAATGTGCACGAATGTTTGTGGCAGCCCCTTTAAAGTAGGATTCTTAACCAAAGTACTTACAAAACCTGTCCTGATCTCCAGGAGATCATTATATACTTCAACAACAATACTATTATGATGATCAATTCTGATGGACGTGGCCATCTTCAGTAATGAGATGAACCAAATCAGTTCCAATGGAGCAGTAATGAATTGAACCAGCTATGCCCAGTGAAAGAACTCTAGGAGATGACTAAGAACCATTACATTGAATTCTCATTCCCTATATTTTTGCCCACCTGCATGTTTGATTTCCTTCACAAGCTAATTGTACAATATTTCAGAGTCCGATTCTTTTTGTACAAAAAAATAACGGTTTGGTCATGTATACTTATTATGTATCTAATTTATACTTTAATATATTTAACACTACTGGTCATCCTATCATCTGGGGAAGGGAGTGGGAGCAAGGAGGGGAAAAATTGGAACATAAGGTTTGGCAATTGTCAATGCTGTAAAATTACCCATACATATAACTTGTAAGTAAAAAGCTATTAACGAGAGAGAGAGAGAGAGAGAGAGAGAGAGAGAGAGAGAGAGAGAGAGAGAGAGAGAGAGAGAATGAGAGAGAAGGTAAATTATTCCATGCTTCCCTGGGAAAAAAAAAAAAGAAGAGATGTTCTTCATGTACCAATACTTAGGTCTCCATTCTCAGAATTCACTGGTCCTACCTTAATTATGGAGAAACTGAGGTATTCTTGGAGAAGATGCTAACTTGCCCATCAACCATCCCAGCACAACATCCTTTGGATACATGTCTTATTGGTTATTTGAGGATCACTGGGAGAATCAGAAATGTTGGTAGAACACAGAAAGCACTGACATTCAGACCTGTAGAAGAAAGGGGGAAGTGTTAGATCACATGCTTTCTTTGCAGCAATTGTTGACATAGGAGGCAAGAAATCTAATTGTCATTTCCATGCCTCCTGAAATCCTTGAAGAGCCCTAGCCTGGGAATTCAAGGACCTAAACTGGAGTCTAGATTCTGACATATTGCTATATGATTGGGGTGGGGGAGGGGGGGAAGGGAATCTCAAAGCCTCTGTGAACTTCAGTTTTCTTGTTTGTAAAATGGGGAATAATAATATTCTAGATCAAAAAGACTTTCTCCTCATTCACAGCTCCCACAGCAGTTCAGCTCCTTATCACTTCTCATCTGGATTTTTCACAATAATCTTCTCACTGATCATCCTGCAGGCATTTCTCCCTTCTTCAATTCCTCCTTTATACATCTACCATAATCAGGTTTTCTTAAATCACAAGTCTGGCATGTCACCCACCTGCTTAAGAAACTCTTGTGCTTTCTTGTTGCCTCTAAGATAGATAAAATACAAATTCCTCCCAAGCACTCTACATTCTATCTGTACTGACCTTCTTGAAGGTTCCATTGTACAGCTGTTTCATGTCCTATTTGCACAAGTTTTCACTCACACTACCATCCACCTGTAATGGGGCTTCAGCACCTCATTCATGGGCTGTTGCAATTGATGATGGTTTCTCTTCCTTCTTCAAGTCTTTTCCTACTGCAGTCCATCCTCCATTTGGCTATTAAAGTGATTTTTCTAAAGCACAAGTTTGACCATTTCATACTCTAGCAATACCTTCCAGTTTATCACCTCTAGCATCAAATAGAAAATCCTCCATAGGTTTTTAATTGAAAACTGATCCTTTAATATCGTTCAAGTGTTGTTAAAACTTACTTACCTTCAAACGTGATGATCCAATCCTCTTTGTTTTTTTTTTGTTTTTGTTTTTTTTATGAAACTCACCTCCCAACTACCACTTTCACTAGCTGTCTCCTTTTCTGAAACATTCGCCCTCTCTCTTCTTCCAAGCTTCCCTGGTTTCCTTCAGGTATCAACTAATGTCCTATCTTCTGCAAAAAAGACTTTCCTAGTTCTCTCTAATTTTAAGTCTTTCCTCTGAGATCTTTCATCCTCCGCCCTGCCCCCCATATTTATCCTAGCTTATATATAGTTGTTTGCATGTTGTTATTCCATTAAACTGTGAATTCTTTGAAAGCAAAGACTACTGTTCTATCTTTCTTCATAACTCAGCTCTTAGCACAATGCTAGGAATATAATAGCATAGTAAATGCTATTAGTTTTATTTCTACTCTGTTATCAATTAAAAGGTCTCTGCTCAATATTACCTTGAAGCCTAATTCTGAAAAATAGGATCAAGAAGTAACTCATTTTGAATTTTTTTTTTCCTTTGAATTGTGAATTCACAGTAGCAATTTCAACATACAAAACATAAGATTATATCAGATACTATGAACTTCTGTTGTATGGTTTTTAAGTATATTTGTATAAATTTGACAAGGTTACATGATCTATATTCCCTTTTCAGTCCCAGCCAGTTCTGCTTCCTCCTCCCCCCTCCACTCCCTGTGCCATCCTCATGTCTCTGAACTTTCTATCTCTTAATAAAGTGTATTAATGTTTTACCCACTGCTTGCTATCAGCATGATCTTTTCCAGTGAGTAAACCCTGAATGGGTGTGACCTCAGTCCAAAGGAGACCTGTTGAAGATCTTAGCTTCAAAAGGCCAAGGTTTCCTACTGCATCCAGGACCATCCCCAGTCATCCTGATCTATATCTGGTCACTGAACCCAGATGGCTCTGATGGGATAGTGAGACAAGTGACCTTGCACAGGCCTCCCTCACTCAAATCCAACTCACTTGCATGCCATGGCATCTCCTCCCTGATGTCGTGATCCTCTTGAAGAACAAAGGACATACAACAATAACAATCTCCCAGTGAGTATCAAAGAATCAGATTTGTTTGTCTAGACCCAACCCCATTTATAATCCCCTAGCTTTAAGTAGTAAACTGAATTTACCCAGGTTGGGATTATTTGTTCCTATTGTCACGCCTCACAGTGGGCAAGCAGGGCTGTGAGAGAAAAACAAATGAAGATGAACTTTGTGCCCCATCTTGGGTAGTTGGTTCCTAACAGAACAATAGTCAAGAAAACAAATAAGCACACTTGTCTTTAGAATGCTCATGAAAGGAGCAACCTGATGTGGTTAAGGGAATCTTCAGAAAATACTTAAAATGCTGCCCAGGTTAGATACCCACTTAGAACTAACTCTACATCATCTTTGACTAATAGCAACCTATTATTTGATGAATGCTTCCAAAGACAGGGAATGCTTTAAAGCAATTTATCCCAATTTCAAACAACCCTAATGCTTAGGAAATGTGTTCTTCGGGTCCAACCATTTTGGAGAGTAGTTTGGAACTATGCTCAAAAAGTTATCAAACTGTGCATACCCTTTGATCCAGCAGTGTTACTACTGGGATTATATCCCAAAGAGATTATAAAGAAGGGAAAGGGGCCTGTATGTTCACGAATGTTTGCGGCAGCCCTTTTTGTAGTGGCTAGAAACTGGAAACTGAATGGATGTCCATCAGTTGGAGAATGGCTGAATAAATTGTGGTATATGAATACTATAGAATATTACTGTTCTGTAAGAAATGACCAACAGGATGATTTCAGAAAGGCCTGGAGAGACTTACACGAACTGATGCTGAGTGAAATGAGCAGGACCAGGGGATCATTATATACTTCAACAACAATACTAGATGATGACCAGTTCTGATGGATCAGGCTATCCTCAGCAACGAGATCAACCAAATCATTTCTAATGGAGCAGTAATGAACTGAGCTAGCTATGCCCAGAAAAATAACTCTGGGAGATGACTAAAAACCATTACATTAAATCCCCAATTCCTATATTTATGCACACATGCATTTTTGATTTCCTTCACAAGCTAATTGTACAATAATTCAGAGTCTGATTCTTTTTGTACAGCAAAATAACGTTTTGGTCATGTATACTTATTGTGTATCTAATTTATATTTTAATATATTTAACATCTACTGGTCATCCTGCCATCTAGGGGAGGGGGTGGGGGGGGTAAGAGGTGAAAAATTGGAACAAGAGGTTTGGCAATGGTTAATGCTGTAAAGTTACCCATGTATAAATCCTGTAAATAAAAGGCTATTAAATTAAAAAAAAAAAAAAAAAAAAAAAAGATTTAATAAAAAAAATAAAAAAAAAAGGAAATGTGTTCTTAAATTGATCTAAAAAATCTTCTCTGAAAGGAAAGAAAGCAAAGAAGGGAAGGAAAAAAACAAGCAAAACAAGCCCTCATTAAGCATGCATTGTGTGCTAGATGCACTATGATTAGCACAGTATAAATATTGGTTCATTTTTTTTTTGGTCATATATCTTTGTCAGTAGGTAAGTTTGTTTATATTTAGAAAGCAAAAAAGTTGGGAATTTGGGGCTAGTAAGTTTGGATACTAGTATCCAAACTTACTTTCAATCCACAAAAACTTGATAATCATCTCCCCAGTGATTTCCTTGAATCTTCAGAAATTAATTATCCAGGATTTGTAAGTGTCACTTTAATTCCCTCAACTAAATCTAGTCAGTATGATCCCATTTCTGTGGATGACCTCTGAGTTGTAGGAAAGGCCTGTTAAAACACAAAAAGATCCCCTCCCCCCAGCTTCATTTAGGGTAAAGGGAAGAAAATGATTCTCTCCAAACCCATAACTATGTGCTCCGGGTTTAATGCAGGGATGGTATTCCAAGCATGACTTTGACATGTAGATTCAGTTAGGTCTACAATTAAAGGTCCTTTCATCTAGAGGGCAAAGTTAACACTTGTACTTAACACATTCTTCTGAGAAGCCAATTCAGGAAATTGTTTCACTTAACTCTGAGCAATTATTACAAAGGCTTTGTTTTTCTTATGCCTCCCCTCCCATTGCTAGTGAGGAAATAGGAGGACAAAAAAAAAAAAGTCTTGACACTGTGGTGGGACTAGAGGAATAATTTAAAAAACATTCTCTTAGATTTATAGCAGTTGTCCCTGTGTTCTGCTCTTTGGGTTTTCTTAAAAAACACAAAACAGAACAAATCTTCCTTAATTATAAAAAACAAAAAAATATAAAAATTGTTTTCTCAGACCAAAGAGAATTTGAAAAATGCTAATGAGTTTCCCCAGGAAAGATGAAGAGATGAAGAAATTAAGACTCAGAGAGATGAATGATTAGTTCCTAAGTGACAATCACAACTGAAATCCAAGTCTCAGCTCTCTTGGATCAGTGCTCTTTACATGATACACTAAAGACACATTCAGGACCTCTTAACCTTGACCCTTATCCCAGGAATTCTCTTTCTGATTATCAGATGGGAATCAGTAAGAGGATTATTTCTCTATTGGAAAAAAGTTGAAGCTGACAAATTTGATTTCTAATTACAAAACTCAGACTGATGTTAATCTATAGACATATCTCATTTTATTGTGCTTCATTTCATTATACTTTGCAGATATTAATTTTCTTTTTTATTAGTTTTTTTTTTATTACAAATTGAAGGTTTGTGACAACCCTGCATGGAGCAAAGTTTATGGATGCCATTTTCCCAACAGCATGTGCTTACATCATATCTCTGTGTCAAATTTTGATAATTCAATGTTTCAAAATTTTAATTATTATTAGGTCTATTATGATGATTTTAAATCAATGATCTTTGATGTTACTATTGTAATTGCTTTTGGGATGCCACAAACCCTGCTCATATAAGATAGTGAACTTAATAGATAAATGTTATATGTGTTCTAACTGTTCCACCAACCTACCATTCCTGTCTTTTTACAATAGCCCTTCAGTTACTTCTAAGTGTTCAAGTGAAAGAGTCAATCAATTACAGTAAACTTCATTATTGTCTTCTTTTAAGAAATTAATACAATCTAACTTCAGCAATCACTTCCCTAATCAGTCAGCAGTCATCAGCATTGAGGCAAGACCCTTCTCTAGCAAAAAGATGATTCACTGAAGCATTATTTTTTTTTTTTTTTGGCAATAAAGTATATATATTTTTTACTAATGTGGAAAGATGTTTAAAATGATTGTACATGTATAACATATCAGATTGCTTGCTCTTTTGGGAAGGGAGAAGGTAAGAGAGGGAGGGGGTGAAAATTTGGAGCTCAAACTCTTACAAAATAAATGGTTTTAGTTGACACAGTGGATAGAATACTGTCCCTGAAGTCAGGAGGACTTGAGTTCAAATGTGACCTTAGACACTTAATACTTAGTGGGACCTTGGGCAACTTACTTAACTCCAATTGCCTTGCAAAAAATAATTAACTTTAAAAAATTAAAAATGAATGTTTAAAACACTCTTTACATGTTATAATTATAATGTTACATATTTGCAATTGGAAAAAATAAAATACCATTGAATTAAAAAAGTAAAGTATTAATCAATAATTTCATCCAAGAGAATAACAATAATGAGGCAATATACCAAAATTAATGGGATGTAGCCAAAGCAGTTCTTCGGGGAAATTTTATATCTCTGGATGTTTACTTGAATAAAATAAACAAAGAAGAGAACAATGAATTAGGCATACAACAACAAAAAAAAACTATAAAAAAATTGAAAAGCTCCCAATTAAATACCAGATTCAAAAATCTGAAAATAAAAGGGGAGATTAATACATTAAAAGCAAGAAAACATTGAACTAACAAACAAAACAAAACAAAAAAAGGAGTTGGTTTCATGAAAAAACCAACAAATTAGAAAACACAGTATTTTTTTCATTATAGTATGTACATTTTTAGAGATAATATTATTGCACTCTTAAAAATCTAGGGTATAATGTACAAGTAGATTCTTTTATAGGAGGAAAATAACTTCAGTAGTTGACATCATAATTTAGCCTTCTGCTTGAATACAGTAACTGTGATAATTTTTGTCAGTGTAAGGAATTTGACAAAGGCTTTTGCACTAAAGGTCTACTTAAGAACAATAAAATGGGGTTGCAATCCTGTAGTGTGCTTTCTAGAGCCCCCAAATTGGGGTGCCAAAATGTACTGTGTTTCAGGAGCCCCCATGCTGGGATGCCAAAATATACTATCCGGATTATCTAAAATTAGCAAAAATGTTTGTGGCAGCCTTTTTTGCAGTGGCAAGAAACTGGAAACTGATTACATGAACTGATGCTAAGTGAAATTAGCAGAACCAGGAGATCATTATATACTTCAGTAAAGATACATATGAAGATGTATTCTGATGGAAGTGGATTTCTTCGACAAAGAGAAGATCTAACTCAGTTCCAATTGATCAATGATGGACAGAAGCAGCTACACTCAAAGAAAGGACACTGGGAAATGAATGTAAACTGTTTGCATTTTTGTTTTTCTTCCCGGGTTATTTCTACCTTCTGAATCCAATTCTCCCTGTGCAACAAGAGAACTGTTTGGTTCTGCACACATATATTGTATCTAGGATATACTGTGACATATTCAACATATATAGGACTGCTTGCCATCTAGGGGAGGGGGTGAAGGGAGGGAGGGGAAAAATCGGAACAGAAGTGAGTGCAAGGGATAATGTTGTAAAAAATTACCCTGGCATGGGTTCTGTCAATAAAAAGTTATTTTAAAAAATAGTAATAATAATAAAAACCATTTACTATATGCCAGACACTGTGCTAAGTGCTGAACAAAGTGGGGAGATATTTTAGTTAATGTTTCCAGTGTTCAAATGAAGCTCTGAACTGTTTTTATTCTAAAAAAAATAGGATAAAAAAGTTAAGCTATAACAATAGGTAGCATTTATAGTCACCTGTTGTGCACTAGGTGCTTTGCAAATATTATCTCATTTGACCCTCACAACATCTCTGGGAACTAAATACTTTTATTATCTCCATTTTACAGATGAGAAAACTGAAGCAAATATAGGTTAAGTGACTTACCAGGATCACACAATTAATATGTAACTGGAGTTGGATTTGAACACATCTTCCTGACTACAGATCCAGTATTCTACCCACTACTATCATCTGCAAGTGCTGCCATTCTGAAAGTTCACCAGAGGCTGGTTTAAAGACATTTTGATATATAGTATTTAAAACACTGTATTTGGACACTGAACTCAACTACTTGTACTGAGTAGTCAATATCCCTAATTTTTTTTTAACATTGTATTAAAATTTTTTCCAATTTCTTGTTTTGTTAAGTATTCTTCATAAAGTTTTTAAGGTGTACAGTCAATGAGGATCTGGAATGTATGAAATAGCATGTTTTGTAAATTTCATTGTAATTCTATGTGCCACATCTTTTAAAAATTTTAACAAAATATGACATTTATTGTCATCTTAGGGAAGAATTATTAGGGTCTTCAGAAATGAACTTGTTAAATCAGTAATGTACATTTTTTTTTTATTTAATAGCCTTTTATTTACAGGATATATACATGGGTAACTTTACAGCATCAACAATTGCCAAACCTCTTGTTCCAATTTTTCACCTCTTACCCCAGATGGCAGGATGACCAGTAGATGTTAAATACATTAAAATATAAATTAGATACACAATAAGCACACCTGACCAAAACGTTATTTTGCTGTAGAAAAAGAATCAGACTCTGAAATATTGTACAATTAGCTTGTGAAGGAAATCAAAAATGCAGGTGTGCACAAATATAGGGATTGGGAATTCAATGTAATGGTTTTTAGTCATCTCCCAGAGTTCCCCCTCTGGGCATAGCTGGTTCAGTTCATTACTGCTCCTTTGGAAATGATTTGGTTGATCTTGTTGCTGAGGAGGGCCTGATCCATCAGAACTGGTCATCATATAGTATTGTTGTTGAAGTATACAATGATCTCCTGGTCCTGCTCATTTCACTCAGCATCAGTTCATGTAAGTCTCTCCAGGCCTTTCTGAAATTATCCTGTTGGTCATTTCTTACAGAACAGTAATATTCCATAATTTTCATATACCACAATTTATTCAACCATTCTCCAACTGATGGACATTCATTCAGTTTCCAGTTTTTAGCCACTACAAAAAGGGCTGCCACAAACATTCGTGCACATACAGGTCCCTTTCCCTTCTTTATAATCTCTTTGGGATATAATCCCAGTAGTAACACTGCTGGATCAAAGGGTATGCACAGTTTGATAACTTTTTGAGCATAGTTCCAAACTATCTCTCAAAATGGTTGGATTCCTTCACAATTCCACCAACAATGCATCAATGTCCCAGTTTTCCGCATCCCTCAACAATCATCATTATTTTTTCCTGTCATCTTAGCCAATCTGACAGGTGTGTAGTGGTATCTTAGAGTTGTCTTAATTTGCATTTCTCTGATTAATAATGACTTGGAGCATCTTTTCATATGACTAGAAATAGTTTCAATTTCTTCATCTGAGAATTGTCTGTTCATATCCTTTGACCATTTTTCAATTGGAGAATGGCTTGTTTTTTTTTGTTTGTTTTTTTTTATTTAATAGCCTTTTATTTACAGGATATATACATGGGTAACTTTACAGCATTAACAATTGCCAAACCTCTTGTTCCAATTTTTCACCTCTTACCCCACCCCTCCCTAAATGGCAGGATGACCAGTAGATGTTAAATATATTAAAATATAACTTAGATACACAATAAGTATACCTGACCAAAACGTTATTTTGCTGTACAAAAAGAATCAGACTCTGAATTATTGTACAATTAGCTTGTGAAGGAAATCAAAAATGCAGGTGTGCATAAATATAGGGATTGGGAATTCAATGTAATGGTTTTTAGTCATCTCCCAGAGTTCTTTTTCTGGGCATAGCTGGTTCATTACTGCTCCATTGGAAATGATTTGGTTGATCTTGTTGCTGAGGATGGCCTGATCCATCAGAACTGGTCATCATCTAGTATTGTTGTTGAAGTATATAATGATCTCCTGGTCCTGCTCATTTCACTCAGCACCAGTTCGTGTAAGTCTCTCCAGGCCTTTCTGAAATCATCCTGTTGGTCATTTCTTACAGAACAGTAATATTCCATAATTTTCATATACCACAATTTATTCAACCATTCTCCAACTGATGGACATCCATTCAGTTTCCAGTTTCTAAGCCACTACAAAGGGCTGCCACAAACATTCGTGCACATACAGGTCCCTTTCCCTTCTTTATAATCTCTTTGGGATATAACCCCAGTAGTAACACTGCTGGATCAAAGGGTATGCACAGTTTGATAACTTTTTGAGCATAGTTCCAAACTACTCACCAAAATGGTTGGATTCGTTCACAACTCCACCAACAATGAATCAATGTCCCAGTTTTCCCACATCCCTCTCAACAATCATCATTATTTTTCCTGTCATCTTAGCCAATCTGACAGGTGTGTAGTGGTATCTTAGAGTTGTCTTAATTTGCATTTCTCTGATTAATAATGACTTGGAGCATCTTTTCATATGACTAGAAACAGTTTCAATTTCTTCATCTGAGAATTGTCTGTTCATATCCTTTGACCATTTTTCAATTGGAGAATGGCTTGATTTTTTTAAAATTAGAGTTAATTCTCTATATATTTTGGAAATAGAGGCCTTTATCAGAACCTTTGACTGTAAAATATTTTCCCAGTTTATTGCTTCCCTTCTAATCTTGTCTGCATTAGTTTTGTTTGTACAAAAACTTTTCAGTTTGGTATAATCGAAATTTTCTATTTTGTGATCAGTAATGATCTCTAGTTCTGCTTTGGTCATAAAGACCTTCCCCTTCCACAGGTCTGAGAGGTAAACTATCCTATGTTCCTCTAATTTATTAATAATTTCATTCTTTATGCCTAGGTCATGAACCCATTTTGACCTTATCTTGGTGTACGGGTTTAGTATGGATCAATGCCTAGTTTCTGCCATATTAGTTTCCAATTTTCCAGCAATTTTATCAAACAGTAAGTTCTTATCCCAAAAGCTGGGATCTTTGGGTTTATCCAAAAGACTAGGTTGCTATATTTGTTGACTGTTTTATCCTTGAACCTAATCTATTCCACTGATCAACTAATCTATTCCTTAGCCAATACCAAATAGTTTTGGTAACTGCTGCTCTATAATATAATTTTAGATCTGGTACAGCTAAGCCACCATCATTTGATTTTTTTTTCATTAATTCCCTTGAAATTCTTGACCTTTTGTTTTCCATATGAACTTTGTTTGTTATTTTTCTAGGTCATTAAAATAGTTTTTGGGACTGATTGGTATGGCGCTAAATAAATAGATTAGTTTAGGTAATATATGTATCATCTTTATTATATTTGCTCCACCCTATCCAAGAGCATTTAATAATATTTTCAATTGGTTAGATCAGACTTAATTTGTGTGAAAAGTGGTCTGTAATTTTGCTCATAAAGTTTCTGATTTTCCCTTGGCAGATAGATTCCTAAATATTTTATATTATCAGATATTATCAGTAGTTACTTTAAATGGAATTTCTCTTTGTAACTCTGACTGTTGGATTTTGTTAGTGATATATAAGAATGCTGATGACTTATGTGGGTTTATTTTATAACCAGCAACTTTGCTAAAGTTGTGGATTATTTCTAATAACTTTTAGCAGAATCTCTGGGGTTCTCTAAGTATACCATCATGTCATCGGCAAAGAGTGATAATTTGGCTTCCTCATTGCCTATTCTTATTCCTTTAATCTCTTTCTCAGCTCTTATTGCTATAGCTAGCGTTTCTAATACAATATTAAATAGTAAAGGTGATAGTGGGCAACCTTGTTTCACTCCAGATCTTATTGGGAATGGTTGCAGTTTGTCTCCATTACATATGATGCTTACTGATGGTTTTAAATAGATGCTGCTGATTATTTTAAGGAAAAGTCCATTTATTCCTATACTCTCAAGTGTTTTTAATAGGAATGGATGTTGGATTTTATCAAATGCTTTTTCTGCATCTATTGAGATGATCATATGGTTTTTGTTAATTTGGTTATTAACATGGCCAATTATATTGATAGTTTTCCTAATATTGAACCAGCCCTGCATTCCTGGTATAAATCCTACTTGATCATAGTGTATTATCTTGGAGATGATTTTCTGTAGTCTTTTTGCTAATATCTTATTTAAGATTTTAGCATCAATATTCATTAAGGGAGATTGGTCTATAATTTTCTTTCTCTGTTTTCAGCCTACCTGGTTTAGGTATCAGTACCATGTCTGTGTCATAGAAGGAATTTGGTAGGACTCCTTCATTCCCTATTTTATCAAATAATTTATATAGCATTGGGGCCAATTGTTCTTTAAATGTTTGGTAGTAATGTACATTTTGGTATTTATTTGTTCATTGTGTTTTTTGTTTTCTTCAAAATCTATGCATTGCTATTTAAAGTTTTCACTTAATAGTATTTTATTTCTTTCAGTTACAGGTTTTCAGCATTCACTTTTGTAAGATTTTGAGTTCTAATCCTTTTCTCCCTTCCTTCCTTTCCTCTCTCCTCCCCTAAGATATCAAGCAGTCTGATACAGGTTATATGTGTGTGTGTGAGTGTGTGTATACACACACACATATCTGTACATATATATGTATAGATATATACATACACACATTTAAAACATGGCTCCATATTAGTCATATTGTGAAAAAAAATCAAAACAATAGGGAAAAACATGAGAAAGAAAGAAAAAACAACAACGAAAAGATGAAACTACTATGCTACTATCTATATTCAATCTCCATAGTTCTTTCCCAGAATGCAGATGGCATTCTCCATCCCAAATCTATTGGAAGGACTTGGATCATTGTGTTGCTGATAAGAGCTAAGGCTGTCATAATTGATCATCACACAATCTTGCTGTTACTGTGTACAATGCTTACAATTGTTCTTTAGATGACATTAGCAATGTTGCTATCTGGTTGTTTGTTGTTGTTTTTTGGCTACCCTCTAGAGAAGCATATAATGTTTAATAATAAATTAATGGAGAAATGCTTCCTTTCTATTAAAAAAAAAAGGAAAAAGACTTGCCAGGGAAATTAAAGATTAAGTGACTTCTCCATGGTCACTCAACTAGCATTTATCAGTAGCAGAACACACACCCAATTTTTCCTGATTCCATTCACTATGTCTTATTGTCTCTATAATTATCATTATTTTAAAATATAATGAAAAACCATAAAAACATGGATATATATTTTCTCATTTCAATAAACATTTATTGAAGCCCCCCAGGAAAATATAAGCTCTTTAGGAGAAGAAACTACTGTAAATTTTGTTTTCATACACTCAACACTGATCACACTGCCTGACACATAAGTACTTAATAAATCAATCTTGAATTAAACCTAGTGTGCACCTAGTGCATTTCGACATGACAATAGCTCAAAATCCAATTCCATATTACTATGTCCACTTTTTTTGAGATATTTGGGATTAAATGACTGGCCCAGTATCTGAGGCTGAATTTTAATTTAGCTCCTTCTGACTTCAGGGCTGGTAGCCCATCTACTCTACCACGTGGCTGCTCCACTGTGTCCATTTATTGACATGAGTAACATTGATTCTTGATGTGTGAGATGAGATTGGGACAGGAGAGGACAAGTGCGTAATCATTAGTTTATGTCCTGTTATAGAAAGCAGGTCATGTGCAGAATACCCATCTCTATCTATACACCCATCCATCCATCCTTCTTTTAAGGAAGTTGTGAGGATTGAGAATTCCTGTTTCTAAGTAGGGATAGACATCTCAGATGGAGGAGGGGAAATGAAGAAGGCAAGGGAATAAGCATTTATTAAGCATTTACTATGTGCTAGACATTACAAATATCTCATTTGGTCAAAGTCAAGAAACATTCTTAAAATAATGAATAAACTCAAAAAGGATCCTATTGTACTATTTGGTACATAAATGCCACCACATACATAGGTGCACACCAAATTTATTGAAAGGGAGGATGAGTTCTGGGAGGATGGATTGTGGAAGAAGAAAAAATAAATAAATCCTTTGCCATTCAAGTGAGACCTTTGGTGTTATTTTTGCTGAGAGACCATTGATTTCTTTCAAATCCCCTTTGAGGAATACCTGGCTCAGAAGCATGTTATTTTATTATGTTGCTATATTATATTTATTAAAATTCAAGCTTCTTAATTTGGAATTATACTCAAAAAGTTATTAAACTGTGCATACCCTTTGATCCAGCACTGTTACTACTGGGCTTTTATCCCAAAGAGATCTTAAAGAAGCAAAAGGGACCCATATGTGCAAAAATGTTTGTGGCAGCCCTTTTTGCAATGGCAAGAAATTGGAAACTGAGTGGATGCCCATCAATTGGAGAATGGCTGAATAAATTGTGGTATATGAATGTTATGGAATATTATTGTTCTGTAAGAAATGACCAGCAGGATGATTTTAGAAAGGTCTGGAGACACTTGTATGAACTGATGCTGAGTGAAATGAACAGAACCAGAAGATCATTATATATTTCAACAACAATATAATATGATGATCAATTCTAATGGATGTGGCTCTCTTCAACAATGAGAGGATCCAAATCAGTTCCAATTGATCAGTAATGAACAGAACCAGCTACACCCAGTGAAAGAACACTGGAAAATGAGTGTGGACCACAACATAGCATTTACACTCTTTCTGTTATTGTTTGCTTGCATTTTTGTTTTTCTTCCCAGGTTATTTTTACCTTCTTTCTAAATCTGATTTTTCTTGTGCAGCAAGGTAACTGTATAAATATGTATACATATATTGTATTTAACATATACTTTAACATATTTGGCATATATGGGATTACCTGCCATCTAGGGGAGGGGGTGAAGGGAGGGAGGGGAAAAGTTGGAATAGAAGTTTTTGCAAGGGTCAGTGTTGAAAAATTACCCATGAATATATTTTGTCAATAAAAAGCTATAATAAAAAATAAAAATAGAATTTAAGCTCCTTAAGGACAGCGTTATGTTTTTGCTTTTGTTTACATTTCTAGCACTTAACATAGTGCCTGGCACATGGCAAAAAACTTAGTAAATGCTTGCTGACTGGCTCTTGTGAATGCTTGGTAAATAATGTAAAGATTCTTGATAAGATTATAAAACATCTCCTAAAAGACCCTTTTGGTATTTCATTATATATTTTCATCTCATTTGGGATCAAAGGAGGCTCTATTAACCAAAAGAACCACATGACTATGATATTCTTTGATGATAGCCAAAGTTGATGAGGAAAAATCTAAAGGGTTTCAGTAGAACAATCCCTCCATGTTAACAACAATCCATTAATCAACTATTTGGGGAAAATTATTCAACCAATTATATTATCTAACTGTGCTATCATTTAGTTCACATGTCATTAAAATTCTAGAAATGAATATTAAACAGATTTGGTTGTGAGCATTTAGAGAACGATGTGGTGAGATAATATGGGATAAGTTGTGCCAAACTAGTTTCATTTCATTTTCAAATAGGGTTACTATGTGATACAGTGGATAGAATACTCTTCCTGGAATCAGGAGGATCTAAAATGAAATCTGGCCTTAGACATTAATAACTATGTGACCCCAGGCAAGTCACTTAACACTGTTTACTTCAGTTTCCTCCTAACTCTATATAAATAACTCTATGTAAAAAGGCTCTAAATCATAAAGATAGAGAGATGTAATTTAAAACTGAGATTTCTTCTCATATCCATTATCAAAATATTTTGGAGATACCCTGTTTTCTAGAGCTAAAAGCCCACCAACCAGATTATGTCTTAAACTTGTTATAGCAATGATCCTTTGTATTTTGGATGATATCACCTTCTGGCAAAATATATTGCTTGGACAAGTACCAGGTGTTTATTGAGGGATTTAGCTCCCCTATTTTGCCAGGGCTATTTATCACATGTTCACAGTTCCTTTTCCTTGTCACTGACTGCACTCCTATTTTCATCACAGAACTCTGGTTCTGTGTCCTGCCAAATGTCCATGACCTCCCAAAACTTGAGACAATGGCTCTTCTCATGGGACCCAAGAACACCTTTATTATTCCAAGAAAAACTAACCATGAGAATTATAGCAAGATCAAAGAATGATTTTATTGTTGCGTTTTCATATAATGTGATCCGCATCAATAGCATTTAAGCTCTCTTCCTAAGCTTGTAGGCTTCTGTCTACAAGTCTTTCATCACTATGTCTTGAGTTTCCTGTTTCTGCCCTATTTTGTGTGACTCTGGCCACCCACAGGTTAGAAGCTAGTTTTGGTCCAAATGATACCACTGAATTGGTTAAGATGATAAAAGACAGAGATTGATAAAGTTGGAAGAGTCATAGAGAGGTATATTAAAAATAATAATAGCTAACATACAGAGCTTTAAGGTTTATAAATTAGTGTGCATATATTATTTTTATTCAATAATTCCAGTAACCAAGGGCAATTAGATGGCACAATGGATAGAGGACCAGTTTTGGAATCAGAAGAACCTGAGTTCAAATATGAGACAATTAGCACTTACTAGCTATGTGACCCTGGGTAAGTTACTTAATCCTCCCCCCTCCAAGATAATCACAACAACCTTTGAGATAGGTACTAATATTAGTCCCTAATTTCCCTCATCACATGGGATGAATGATTCTTAGTGTTTAAATGATTTGCACAGTTGGTGTCTGAGGCAAGACTTGAATTCAGGTCTTTCTGATTCCAAATCCAATTCTGTCTGTATTCAATATGCTACTTAGAGCTGTAAATTTGTCCATCTGTTCTAGAAAACCAATTTGCAATTATATAGGAAAAATCATGAAAAATTATTGTGGTGTTCTTCTTCTTTAAAATATAATATAATGGTTCTTTCTGGGGAGCAGGTTTCTTGGGGAGGTTTTTTGGAGGCAGCCTTAGTTTCAGCTCAGAGTAATAATCACTCCAAATGCAGCCAGCTGATAAAATCCAAATGTTTATTTTCACCTTCCTTGGCCCGGGTAGCTTTATTAGAAGCCTCGGCTTTCCTTGATTCAGAGTTCTTGTTGCTAATCTTTTGCCTCTGGCTCAACTCCGAAAGTCTCCAGCCAGCACCAAGGTGAAAGTTGGAATGAATCTGACTCCGCCTCCGAGAGTGGGCTTGTGGGCTTCTATATCTCCCAGAGTGCTCTGGCCCTAAAAACTCTTTGCTTATATAAGCTCTCAAAACGTGTGAACACAAGCATTGTTTCTATCAGTTCCACTTAGTACCTTGTTTCAAGTTCTGACCCATAACATCTCCTTGTAAGATAAGATCAATCATACTGAACCATGCTAAATTAGATAATTATTGTTTTTATCAACTCTAATGATTTAACAGCTTGTAAGGATTCTAACAAATTATTTATGCCCTTTAATCTGGTAACACTATACTAGCCAAAAAAAGATTAAACACAGAGAAAAAGATCCACATATGCAAATATATACATAGTAGCACTGTTTCCCTTAACAAAAATCTGGAAACAAGGTAAATACCCATTGACTGGGGAGTAGCTAAATGAATTGTAATAAATAAATAAAATTAAGAATACAATACTAATGTGCCATAAGAAACAATGAATATGAGAATTCAGTTAGGGAAAACTTTATTTTTGCTTGTATTTTTATTCCCAGATCTTAGCACTTAGCTTGACATAGATTAAAACATTTAATTAATGTTTGTTGACTTGTTAAATATTTGCAATGCTTGATTCAATATGAAGCAAGTAGAGCTAGGAAAACAACATACACAATGGCCACAGCTGTGTGAATAAGAACATCACTGAAAGATTTTGTTGTTTAGTTTGCTTCTTCCTTTTGAATAGAGAAATTAAAGTCTAGGTGTGGAAAAATGATATGAATGTTACTCTCAGTGTCAAGCACCATCTTACATCATTTGACATTGCTTGACTATTTTTCTGTTACAATTCAATGTCAATCACCTAGTATTTGTTAAGCATCTATTATATTTCAGGGATTTTGCCAAGCACTAGGCATATAAAGAAAGGTAAAATATAGTCCCTGCTCTTAGAGGGCTCTCAGTTTAATGGGGGAGTCAGCAGGTAAATTATAGTATATACAAAAGATGTGTATACAGTATAAATTGGATGTTGTCTCAGAAGGATGATTCTAAGATTATAGAAAACTGAAGAAAGGTTCTGCAGAAGGCTTGATGTTAGCTGGGACTTGAAAGAAGTCAGGGAAACCAGAAGACACAACTGAGGAGGAAGTACAGGACAAGCATGGGGGACAGCCAGTGAAGATACCAAGAGTCTAGAAATGGAGTATTATGTTTAGGGAGCAGCAAAGAGACAAGTGTCACTAGATCTCAGAGAATGGAAAAGAAAACAAGTTGTAAAGAGATCAGAAAGGGATGGAATTAGAATTAGAGGTGGAAGGGAAGGTTATGCAGGACTTTGAAAGCCAAACAGAAAAATTTTATATTTGATCATGGAGGATCAAAAACATAGAAACACATTGACTAATGAAGTGTAATAAATAAATAGAATTAAGAATATAATACTAATGTGATGAGATAAGTGTAGTTAGGAAATAACAATGATATGAAAACAAAATATGCCAATAAATCTTAAAAAAAAAAACCCAAATCAGATGTGTTAGTTACTATTGTTGAACTATTCACCCCTTCATTTTTATTATTTGTTATAAGGAATGGCACTCTGAGGTGGGGGGAGGAGGGAGAGTATAGAATTATATATGCAAAATGTAGTTGATATAAAATAGTAAAAATCTAAATTAATTTTAAAATTTTAGTAGAAAAATATTTTTAAAAAAGCACATTGTGGAAAAGATCTCATTTGTTAATAATTCATGTTAATAATCAATGTAGATTTCATTTGTTAGTAGGACAAATCTAATTTAGTGCACTTTATATGCTCACTTAGTGACAAAAATGCAATATACAAAGCTATAAGGGCAGGTGACTACCTCTCATATACTCTCATTATCTATATTTGTCCTGTTTTTTGGGGGTTTTTTTGGTCAGGCAATCAGTTAATTTAAAAACATTAAATGTCTATTATGCGTTAGATACACATGCGCTAAGTCCTGGGAATAAATAGGAGACTGAAAGTAATTTCCTGCTGTCTAGGAACTCATATATTAGTGGAGGTGACAATGTACAAATAATTATGTACAAATGTGTGCATATGTGCATAGGATTTAATAAACAAAGGGAAGATAAAAGAATGAAGAAGATTTAGAAAATACTTCCTGTAAAAGATGGGGTTTTAGATGTAATATGATGGAGAGCAGGGAAAGCCAGAGAGATAAGGAGGGAGAGCATTTCAGACATAGAGTGTGTGGCTTAAAAAACAAGAAAGAGGCCAGTATTACTGGATCAAAGAGCTCATGGGGTAGGGGAGGATGTAAGATATAAGAAAATTGAAAAGGTAAGGATGGTAGGCTATAAAGAACTTTGAATGCCTACTAGAAGATTTTATATTTGACCTTGGAGGACAGAGACATAGGGGTTTATTGAGAAGGGGTAGTGTGTGTGTGTGTGTGTGTGTGTGTGTGTGTGATCTGACCTATGCTTTAGGAAAATCACTTTGGTGACTGAATGAAGAATGAAACTGGAGTGGTAATAGAATTATGGTAGGCAGACTAACAAAAAGTTTATTACAATAGTCCAGAAATGAGAAAATGAAGGTGTATACCAACATGCTGGCAGTATTAGAGGGAAAAATGGGGAGGGGAGAATATATTTGAGAGATGTTGAAAGAGTGAAGTTAATAAGCCTTAGCAATAGATTAGCTATGGGGATTAGAGAGTAAGAAGTTGAGGTACCTAGGCTATAATGAGAGATAGGAGGATGGTGGTATCTAAGTAGTAATAGTGAAGTTTGGAAGGGAAGAGGATTTGGGCTAAAAGATAATGAGTGCCATTTTGGACATGCTAAATTGAAGATGTCTACAATTCACCAATTGGAGAAGTCTAGTAAGCAACTGGAAATTCATGATTGGAATGTAGGAGAAAAATTAGGGTTGGATAAGCAGAAATGAGAATCATCAGCATAGAGATAATCATTGAGTCCATCCATGGGAGATGAAGAGGTCATCAAATGAACTGGTATAGCAGGAGAAGAGAAGGTAAATGGAACACTGCCCTTACTTAGCAAGGGCAGTGACTTATTTCCCTTAAGATTAGAAGGCTCTGGAGAGACTTACATGCACTGATGCTAAGTGAAATGAGCAGGACCAGGAGATGATTATATACTTCAACAACAATACTATATGATGATCAATTCTGATGGACCTGGCCATCTCCAGCAATGAGATGAACCAAATCAATTCCAATGGAGCAGTAATGAATTGAATCAACTACATCCAGCGAAAGAACTCTTGAAGATGACTAAGAACCATTACATAGAATTCCCAGTCCCTATATTTTTGTCCGCCTGCATTTTTGATTTCCTTCACAGGCTAATTGTACAATATGTCAGAGTCTGATTCTTTTTGTACAGAAAAATAACTGTTTGGACATGTATACTTATTTTGTATTTAATTTATACTTTAACATATTTAACATGAATTGGTCAACCTGCCATCTGGGGGAGTGGGTGGGGGAAAGGAGGGGAAAAATTGGAACAAAAAGTTTGGCAATTTTCAATGCTATAAAATTACCCATGCATATAACTTCTAAATAAAAAGCTATTAAAAAAAAAAAAAAAAAAAAAGATTAGAAGGCTCACTGCTTCGCTGAATCCAGTGTGTAATTTGGCTACAACCGTTTCCTCTCAATGGTTGCTAATTTTTCCTTCCTGGAATATATCAAGGATGAGGGGAGTTTCCCTCTTACTTCCTCCTTAGATCTTTAAAGATATGATTAACTATCTAAGAAGGTAATTAAAATGTCCCTACTCTTTGACCCACACCAAGGAATTCAAAGATAGAAAGGTCATATGTTAACTCTTCCAAATATTGATAACCTTTCAGTGCATGGCACGTAGTCAGTCCTTAATAAATGCTTGTTAGTTGACAGCTGAGCTAATTGATTTAACAATAGGGAGTACTTTTTGTAGTAATAAAGACTAGAAACAAATTAATAGCCATTGATTTGAAAGTAATTCAAATTGTGGTACACAAATTAATGGGATATTATCATTCTTTTAAAAAAATCTACTATGAAGCATACAGAGAGGACTGAGAATACTTCTATGAATATGTAGCACCAGAAAAATAATTTGCAAAATGACTACAATGGAAATGGAAAGAATAATAAATTTAAAAAATGAACATGCTATAACTCTAATGACCAAGTTTGGTCCAGAAGGAAAGATATGAAAACAAACCTCCTTCCTTTTTTTTGTAGAAGTTAAGGACTGTGAATGTAGAATAATAAATCAATCAATAAGCATTTGTTAAGCATGTATGATGTGTCAGGCACTGTATAAATCACAGGGATACAAAAAACAAACAAATAGTTCTATATCTAAAACAATTTGCATTCTAAGAAACACTGCATGTACTGTCAGACTTGGTTGATGTGTTCAGTCAATCAGTAAGTAATTATTCAGTATTTACTACATGCCAAGAATTGTACTAAGCTCTGGGATCCAAATATAAACAATGAAACAAAAAACAAAATGGCGCAAAGATTAAAGATACCAAGAAAGATAAGGCTTTAGTTTATACTTAAAGAAAATCAGGGAGGATTATGAGAAGAACTTATTTTATCCCTATTAAGTTCTATCATTTGATTGATGATATCTATCATCTACCATTAAATGAGCATATTGGTTTTCATGATCTTTAAAGTACTTCCAACTCTGTATCTCTGATCCTATAAAACTACTTGCTCTTGATGTTAAAACTTTTACAGCTGCTCCACTGTCAAAAACTTCAGTGACAATTAAGACAAAGAAACATGACTGAGAACAGGGATTTAAATTAGACTTCATCATCAAGTTGCTAACCTAAACCCTACTATAAATAAGTCAAATCAACAAACATTTATTAAGAGCTTATTGATGTGCTATGCCATTAATCTAAATCAACCAATCAATCAAAGCTTGTTACTAATAAAGAATGGAGGATTACATTTCATTACAAAGGGAGGTAGGGAACAAGGCTAGAGTGAGAATACCAAAAACAAAACCAAGAAAAAAAATTTGATCCTAGAGTAAACCCTTCCATTTGGTATTAAAATCATATTAATTAGACCCCTGAGTTTTGAAGTTAAACCTAAACTATTCGTGGCCCACAGTGGGAGCTTAATAAATAATTATTGACAGTCTGGGAATTGTCATCTTACTATTAATGTTTCCTTGGTAAACTGATCAATCTCTTCCCTGAGAATCTGAAGTTCACTTTGTGCCATTTTGGGGAGCTATGCTCATGATCTACCATCATTACCACACCACAAATGGAGATCTTTTTGACCAATTCCTCCCAGGTTAACCATCAGATACTCACAGAAGATTATAAGGATGAAGAACATAGAGACATAATTCTTGTCATAAAAACATAATGCTGAGATAGTAGGCAAGTTTATCCTGGTCCCAGATTTTGAGGATCAAAACTGTAGGAACCAAATACTCTGTGTCATAGAAAAGAGACAAACAATACATTATCCTTGTGAAGGGTAAATCAACTCAATACTCAATAGAGTATTCTATTGCAATTGTCAATACTCAAGAGAATGTTAGAACCATATTGCCCAAATTCAATCCTTCTCAAAACCTAGTACATGTTTTTTATCCCAAAAACTTTAAGGAAGAGACCAACCTCATTTATAAATATAGGCACAAAAATTCTAAATAAAACCTTAGCACACACCTCATAGAACTCTTGTGAAGTTATAAAATAGTAGACAATATTATTATATAGTTGTATATGTAGTTAATAGTGAATATTATATTTTGTAGGTTAAATTTTATAATCCTGGCTTTCCACAAAGTTCTGTCCTAAGCTTCTTCTCTTTTCCATTCTATACTACTCTTGGTGATCTCATCAGCTCCCATGAATTCAATTTTTATCTTTTTTTTTAAATTGATTTTTAATTTTTTTTGCTGAAGCAATTGGGTTAAGTGACTTGCCCAGGGTCAGTCACACAGCTAAGGAAGTGTCAAGTGTCTGAGGTTGGATTTGAACTCAGATCCTCCTGACCTCAGGGCTGGTGCTCTATCCACTATGCTGTCTAGCTGCCTTGCTGCCTAGCTGCCTAGCTGCCCCTTTAATTTTTATCTTTATGCTGATGTTTCTCAAATCTTCCTTTCCTGCTCTAATTTCTCTGATGACCTCCCATCTCACATCTCTAATAGCCTTTCAAATATCTCAAACTGGATGTCTAATAAACATTTTTAACTAAACACATTCAAAACAGAACTTGTTATCTTTGTACCTAACTCTTGCTTTCTCCTTTCTCTTATTTTCTAGGGCACCATCATTATTCTAGTCCCCCGGGTTCAAAACCTAAGAGCCATCCTTCACCCCTCACTCTCTCACCTCCCATAACCAATCTGTTGCCAAGGTCTGTCTATTTTAGCTTTGCAATATAACTCAAATATGCCATTTTTTCTCCTCTGACACTGCCATTTATATTTTGCAAAAATATTTTTGTTCTTAATAAAAATTAAAAAAACATAATTTCAAAATAAGATACAAGAAAAAAGTGGTTCTTCACAGGCCTCCCCACCTGCTCTCTAGCTAGAACTTTTTAAAGGGAAATTGTGAGGTGTGAAATCTATGGTGGCTAACCTCAGATCACCTCAGTTCTGAACATGCTATTTCCAATACATGACTCTTCATGCATCTTTGTTTTGTCTTTAGCAGTTGGAAAATGGTCTTTTAACATATGTCCTTTCCAAATAGTATCTTATATATAAGGCCTTTCTTGATTTTCTCAGTAGTCAGTAAAAGGGAGAAGAAAATATTTAGGATGAATGTTGCCTGTGGAACAAGCACTCCAGTGAGCACAGTGAAAATGGTAGATGGTCTTTGGTTGGAACTTTGGGGTAGGAAGATTGATGACTACAGGAATATGGAATTGGCTCATAGAGGATGGTGAATGGAGGTTAGTTAACTGGTTCAGTCCCTTGCCATTTTCTTTCAGGGGAGATGAGCAGAACAAGATAGTAGGTGATCTGGTTCCTCTTTTCACCTTTTTTCAGCTTCTAGTGCCCTCTCCCCAAATTATCTTATCTTGTATATATTTGACATATATACATACATATAAATATTCTTCATATACTTAGGTGTATATTGGTTCCTCCAATAGATTGAAAGCTCTTTGAAAAGCCATATATTATATCTCCAGTGTCTAGCACAGTGCTCAGGGAATAGTAGCTCTTAACAAATGATTGTTACTTTCTTGATTTAATTTAACAAATTAACAAAACTTAATTTAATTTAATAAATAAATGTCATGTAGAGAACAGATTTTATTTCACCCCAAAACAAAAACAGAAAATATGTAAGACTCAAAAGAGATCAGAAACAGATATAGAAATTATGTAAATTAATGGTATCAAACTCAAATAGAAAGAGATTTCTACAGGCTACATATTGACTTATAAAATCACAAATTAACATTCTATATGCTGTGCTGTATTTTAAATATATATATATGTGTGTGTGTGTGTGTGTGTGTGTGTGTGTGCATATATATTTCCAAGTTTATTTACTAGGTTCAGTCTGTACTCCAAAAGTTTACCAATGTTCTGGTTGACGGACTAAAAATTCGATATTGATTGCCTATAAACAATCACTATGCCTATAAACAATAAACAAACAATGGCAATATTTAGATTTTGCTTCCTTTTAAAAGTGTATTTTGTGGTATATTGTTAAATGGCACCAGAAGAGACTGAAGTTTCTATCAGTGTCCACCATGAGCAAGCTATATACCATATTATCTTTTAATCTTGATTTTCTCATTTGTAAAAGGATACATTTGGCTAAATTTGGCTAAGATTCCTTCCCATTTTAAAATAAAATTTAAAATACAGTCAACCCAATGATTTAAGGGCATCTACTATATTTGTTTCTCTCCTGCTCACCATGGCTCAACCTTCCTTTTTTATGTGTATCAAACTTCTTACCATTGATTATTCATAAGAGCGCGGAAATAAAAAAAACCCAGGATACTAAGTATTTTTGCCCCTTTCAGGGGTGAAACAGAGTCTGAATGCAGCTGGGTCAAAAACCCAGCTAAAATCTCATTGAGTGAGTGCCATGGAACTAATAATGAAACAGGATAGGCAATAACTTGTGAGTTCAAGACATAAATGCCAAAAGAGATTGCTTTTTCAGTTATGTATTATATGTATTATATACATAATATAATATGTATGTAAAATAGTATAATTATAAAAATTGGAAGGAAAAAAATCTTTGATACTCAGAGCTTCAACATTATAATAATAAAACTTGATCCCAAAAAAGAATCTTTGCTAAGACCACTGATACTTCATATCTTTCCCTTTAAGTAAGGACATGCTAATGTCCACCTTGTTAGAAGATCTGCCCTTTTTTGCAGAGATGGAGAACTATGGGGGTGAAACATTACAAATAATGTCACACTTTTTCTATGTGGTGGCTAGTTTTGCTGAACTATTCCCCCCTCTTTTATTCTTTGTTTTAAGATGATTATCTGGGAGGGAAGGAGGAAATAATACATTGGGAAATATAGGTGATATAAAAACCAAAAAGAAAATAAATTTTTTTTTAAATTTTAGAACATTATTTTAAAAAGACACGAGAGTTATCTAAAGAAGGAGAAAGGGGGAAGGAATCAAATTCAAGAATTTATACAATTTCTCATATTAAATTGAGAGCCCAGCCATATTTTTATGAATGTGTTCAACTAATCATAATCTACCTTGTTTTTCCAGATGAATGATAACTGTGGACAACTTGTACAAATAGTACCTCCTTTCATGAACAGGAAGTAAGAATTCCATTAAAACAGCAGAAACCTTCTCACCAAAAAGCTTCCAACAAAATGCACACTTATTTTCTGAGAGATATTCTCTTAAACCTCTTATGCAGTGGTTCTCAAACTTTTGTTCTCAGTATCTTCGGGTTGTTAAAAAACTATCGAGGATCTGTTCAAAGAGTTTTTGTTCACATGGCTTATATTTGTAACTATTTACTATATTAGAAATAAAAAATGATTTTGAATTTGTAGACCTCTGAAAGGGCTTCAGAGACCCCAACAATTTTTTGGACTACACTTTGAGGACCACTGCTCTTATGGAATCATGAAATCTCTAAGTCAGAAGAGACTTCAGAGATTATCTAGTCCAAAACATATATAAATAAGTTTATAATATCTTGTTACCATCTAAATTTCATAATCTCTCACTATGGGAAATTTATTACTTCTTGTAACAGCACTTTACATCTATTCTATATAAATATTGTAATTTTTTAGGAAGTTCTTTCATAGCTTGTTAAATTACTTTTTTCTAAAATGGGATTATTTAAATATTTTATTTCTTCTTCTCTTAACCTGGGCAATTTATATTTTTGTAATTATTCATCCCTTTTATTTAGAACTAGGTTGAAACAATGCAATAAAGTTGTCTCACACTTCCCATAATTCCACAAGGTCTTTTCACAAGACAGAAATTGGATTAGACCCATAATTTGATTAAAAAAAAAAAAAAAAGAGTGGAGCTAGGTCTAGAATTAAATCACAAGATAGAGTCAGTATACTTCAGTCAATTCTCATTATTCCCACACCTCTTTATGTTATGTGTTATGTATGATAAGTCTATTATAAAAATATAAACCTTTCCTTTAGCAGCTTTAAGTCATTTCTCTGCTCTGGGATTAGGCCCATTTCAGTTAGATCAAGGATGTAGCATCGATGATAACAAAGGAGAGTGTGTCTAACCCCATGAGCATAGATGAGAGAGAAATTTCACAGCAAATCACTGTGGAAGTAGCTTGGTTCATGATTAGTAGTTTCTTTTCTCCTAATTCACTCCAGGTATTCCAAAAACTCTCTGTCCAGAGATTTAATTAGATAAAAATGATAAAATTTTATATTCACTGTTTTGTGGCTTGTTTTTATATTTTCTGGTCTGTTTTGTATCTATAGAGGCCTAAGAAGTGACTGATTTTAAAATGAGTAGATTTTTCACAATAAAGGGGTACGTGACCATAAGATCACAAATATGTTCTCTAACCTGCACAGAAATGCTTGACCTCTTGCTCTCTTAAGAGATCTTCCTGATTATTTATGAGAGTGGAAAACCTCCAATGGATCCACAGCAATGGAAAATAATGCTTATGGTGCCTCTCTATTTAGAAAAAGGGAGCAAATTCCTTGTTATATGATGGATCTGGAATTATACTTCTGATAGTCAATGAGCCTTGAGAACAGATCTTACACTATGTAGATAAAGGTAGTTGTTAAAGGGCAGGTCAATTTTCTGAGAGCCTCCACAGCTGTGGATCACAGCATCTGAAGGAGTTGCAGGACAACCTTTGCTGACACAAGTGTTGCAGACTGGAAATGAGATAAAGTGGAGGCAGGAGGAAGAGGAGAAAGGTCAGATAACACAAATGCCTCTCAGTCAGACAGGTCAGAGAACAGCAACTGCCTCTCAATCTCCTTTTATCATCCTCTCACAAGAGAAGATCCATCCTGGGTTGGATCTCTAGCAGCCACTGTCAGGTAGCTCTCGTATATTCCAACAGGTAGTACACTGCCCAACTTAAGAAAAGTTGGAAGAACCTCAGACTAGAGTAAAAAAATAAAATAAAATATTTGTCATTCCTATCTTGCCCACTAGAGAAATGAAATATACAAGTTCTTGAACAAAATTATTTAACCAAATATTTTTTCAAAGAGATCTTTTTTTAAATTATGACTGTGCTCTCTGGATTTTCAATTCTTTAAACGAGTGAGTTGAGTAATTAGGTTAAATGAGTTATAGGAGGAAATATATTATAAAATTATACTTGTGGGGGAATCTCAACTTTTTCCTCTCAGCAATAGATAAATCTAACCATTAAATAAATAAGAAAGAAATTGAGAGGAATAAAATTTCAGAAAAGTCATATATGATGGTTGTTGTCCTTCATTCTATAACAGCACAAAAATGACATGACTATGTTTGAGTCAAAATATAGTGTATCTAAGGCCTCATTTCTAGAATATATAGAGAAATGACTCAAATTTATAGGAAATCAAGACATTTTCCAATTGATAAATGGTCAAAGGATATGAACAATTTTCAGATGATGAAATTGAAATTATTTCAACCCATATGAAAAGGTGCTCCAAATCACTGTTGATCACAGAAATGCAAATTAAAACAACTCTGAGATACCATTACACACCTCTCAGATCAGCTAAGATGATGTGAAAAGATTATGATGAATGTTGGAGGGGATGTGGAGAAACTGGGACACTGATACGTTGTTGGTGGAGTTGTGAACAAATCCAACCATTCTGGAGAGCAATCTGGAATTATGCCCCAAAAGTTATCAAACTGTGCCTACCCTTTGATCCAGCAGTGCTACTACTGGGCTAATACCCCAAAGAGATACTAAAGAAGGGAAAAGGACCCTTTGGTGGGGGGCAAAATGTTTGTAGCAGCCCTGTTTGTAGTGATAAGAAACTGCAAAATGAATGGATGCCCATCAATTGGAGAATGGTTGGGTAAATTGTGGTATATGAATGTTATGGAATATTATTGTTCTGTAAGAAATGACCAGAAGGATGAATTCAGAGAGGCTTGGAGAGACTTGCATGAACTGATGCTAAGTGAAATGAGCAGAACCAGGAGATCATTATGCACTTCAACAACAATATTATATGAGGATCAATTCTGATGGATGTGGCTCTCTTCAACACCTCCTTGAGAGGAACCAAATCAGTTCCAATTGATCAGTAATGAACAGAACCAGCTACACCCAGTAAAAGAACACTGGGTGTTGTGAGTGTGGACCACAACATAGCATTTCCACTCTTTCTGTTATTGTTTGCTTACATTTTTGTTTTTCTTCCCAGGTTATTTTTACCTTTTTTATAAATCTGATTTTTCTTGTGCAGCAAGACAACTGTATAAATATGTATACATATATTGTATTTAACAAATTTAACATATTTAACATGTTTGGGACTACCTGACAGCTAGGGGAGGAGGTGGGGGTAAGGAGGGGAAAAGTTGAAACAGAAGTTTTTGCAAGGGTCAATGTTGAAAAATTACCCATGAATATGTTTTGTCAATAAAAAGCTATAATTAAAAGAAAGAAATTATGTTTACAAAAATGAAAAAAAATAAAATAAAAGGTAATAACGAAAAAAAAAATACAGTGTATCTTCTGTGTGTGTCAAAATTGGGAACGCTCTACCTCAAGTTGGGCACAAATAGTCCACATGAACATTTGGAGTGGAAATAGCTCTAACTTTGTGCATCTGATGCTTTTTTTTGACCTTCATATCTTGCAAATATGAATGCTCCAAATCACTATTGGTAAGAGAAATACAAATTAAAACAACTACGAAGTACCTCCTCATACTCATCAAATTAGCTAACAATGACAAATTGACAAATGAATGACAAATGTTGGAAGGAATGTGGAAAAACTGGGACACTGATGCATCATTTATTGTTATGAGCCAGAACTTGAAACAAAGTGATAACTCAATGGAATTGATAGAAACAATGCTTAAGTTAACACCTTTGAGAGTTCACACATTAGCTCACACATTAGTTCACATGTTTGGGAGATTTCAGGGTTCAGTATGAGATATCCAAATTCACACCTCCCATAATCCTACTCTCAGAGGAGGAGTCAACCTTTGAGTTTACGCCTCTAAAAGAACATAAAAACAGCTGAGCTCAGTCAGGAGAGTTCAGTTGAAAAGATTGAGAGGTGAGCATCAGTTGGTGATTGAGAAGCCACGAGTCGGAGTTGAGTTAGAGGCAGAAGCTGGCAGAGGCTTTACACGCTGCAAGAGCTCTTAGAACCGGAGGGAGACAGGCCTCTAAGAAAACTAACCGGGCCCAAGAAAAGAGACAAAACTTGAAGGAGAAAATAAACGTTTGGATTTTAACAGCTGGCTGTGTTTGAGGTGATTATTATGTTGAATTGAAACTAAGGCTACCTCCAGAAAACCTCCCCAAGAAACCTGCTCCCAGAGAGAACGATCATATTATAGTAAAGAAGAGAACACCACAGTTTATGGAGTTGTGAATCATTTTGTAGGACAATTTGGAACTATGCCCAAAGAACTAGAAAACTTTGTCCTAGAAATACCACTAGTAGGTCTGTGTTCCAAAGAAATCAAAGAAAAAAAGAAAAGGATCTATATGTACACAAATATTAAGAGAAACTCTGTTTGCGGTGGCAAAGAATTGGAAATTGAAAGGATACCTCTTATTTGGGGAATGACTGAATAAATTGTGGTATATGATAATGATGAAATACTATTGTGATATAAAAAATGATGGGCAGTATGGTTTCAGAAAAACATAGAAAGATTTATATGAACTGTTGCAAAGTAAAGTGAATAAAATCCAGGATAATATTGTACACAATAATATCAATATTATTTTATTTTTTTTATTTTCCTTTTTTGTCCTTCTCTTTTGTTTTTTTTCTTATGTTGTATTCAGTTTTAAATAATTTTTTAAAAAGGATAAAAAAAAAGAAAGATATAGGATGATAGCTTCAGAGACAATAGGGTCAAGTGAAGTTTTTTTCTAATGATGAAAAAGATGTAAACATGTTGATTGACCTGGAAAGGAGCCAGTGGTCTGAAAATTAAGTAATAATGCTAATGGCTAATAATTTATACAGCACTTTAAGTTTTCTAAAATACTTTATATATTTCATGTCACATGATATTAATAACAAGTCTATGATGTAGTTGTGATTATCTCCATTTCTTTTTATTTATTTATTTAACATTTTTATCCAATCACATTTAAAATATAAAATTTGTTTTTAAAATTTTTGAGTTCTAGGTTCCCCCCTTTATTCTCACTCACGATTAAGAAACCACACATGAAATTATGCAAAACATTTCTATAAAAGTCATGTTGTGAAAGAAAACATAGATCTCCCACCCTAATAAAAATTAAAAACCTCAAGATAAATAAAGTTTTTTTAAAAAAGAGAGATACAGAGAAAAAGAGAATGCTTTGATCTGTATTCAGAAACAATCATTTTCGTCTCTGGATATGGATGGAATTTTTCATCATATAAGTCCTTCAGAGTTGTCATGGATCATTGTACTGCTGAGAATAGTAAAATCCCAGAACATTGCTATTACTTTGTTTATAGTACATTTCACTTTTTTTGAGTTTATGGAGGATTTTTCAGAGTTTTTTTTTTCTGAGAACATCCTGATTATTATTTTTCATAGGAAAATAATATACTATCACAAACACATATGACAGTTTTTTTGAACCATTCCCCAATTGTTGGGTATCCCCTCATATTTCAAATATTTTTGTCCTGAAAAGAGAGCTGCTATGGTTATTTTGTACATATAGGTCATTTTCCTTACCCCCCCCCCCCAATCTCTTTTAGTATTTATGCCTAATAGTTGTATTGTTAAGTCAAAGGATATGCATGAATTTTTAGCCGTGTGGGTATAGATCATATCTTTTGATCATTTATCAATTGGGGCATGACTTTATTTTTTTTATAAATTTGACTCAGTTCCCTATGTTTGAGAAATTAAGTTTTATCAGAGAGACTTTCTTCAATTTTTTTTTTTTACAATTACTATTGCTAACTGTATTTCCCCCATTTATTCTAGCTCTCCTTTCATCCTGTCCCTCCACAAAGGTGTTTTGCTACTGATCACTCCCTCCCCCAATATGACCTCTCTTTTATCACCCTCCCCATTTTACATACTTCATTTCCCTCCCATTTTCCTGCAGGGTAAGATAGTTTTCTATACCCCTATTAAATATACATATATATATATATATATATATATATATATATATATTCCTAAAAGAGGAAATAACACATGTGTATGGGTCCATACACATGTGTTATTTCCTCTTTGAGGCAATTCTGATGAGAGTAAGGTTCACTCCACCCACTCATCCTCGCTTCCCTTTCTTCCACTTCACAATAAAATGCTTGTCTGCCTCTTTTTTATGACAAATAATTTGCACCATTTTACTTCTCCCTTTCCTTTTCTTCCAGGATATTCCTCTCTCACCCCTTAATTTCATCATTTTTTAAAAAAGATATTATCCCATCTTCGATAAAGAGAAGATCCAATTGATCAATGATGAACAGAAGCAGCTACACCCAGAGAAGGAACACAGGGAAATGAATGTAAACTGTTTGCATTTCTGTTTTTCTTCTCAGGTTATTTTTTACTTTCTGAATCCAATTCTCCCTGTATAACAAGAGAACTGTTCAGTTTTGCACACATATATTGTATCTAGGAAATACTATAACATATTTAACATGTATAAGACTGCTTGCCATCTAGGGGAGGGGGTGGAGGGAGGGAAGGGAAAAGTTGGAACAAGTGAGTGCAAGGGATAATGTTGTAAAAAAAAAAATTACCCAGGCATATGTTCTATCAATAAAAAGTTATAATAATAATAAAAAAAGATATTATCCCAGTGGCCAAAGGATATGAACAGATAATTTTCAGATGAAGAAACTGAAACCACCATGAAAAGATGCTCCAAATCACTATTGATCAGAGAAATGCAAATTAAGACAACTCTGAGATATCACTACATACCTCTCAGATTGGCTAAAATGATAGGAAAAGATAATGATGAATGTTGGAAGGGATATGGGAAAACTGGGACACTACTAAATATAATATTGATGGAATTAGCTCCGATCATTCTGGAGAGCAATATGGAACTATGCCCAAAGGGCTATCAAAATGTGCATACCCTTTGACCCAGCAGTGTTACTATTGGGCTTATATCCCAAAGAGATTTTAAAGAAGGGAAAGGGACCTGTATGTGCACGAATGTTTGTGGCAGCCCTGTTTGTAGTGGCTAGAAACTGGAAACTGAATAGATGCCCATCAATTGGAGAATGGTTGGGTAAATTGTGGTATATGAATGTTAAGGAATATTACTGTTCTGTAAGAAATGACCAGCAGGATGATTTCAGAAAGGCCTGGAGAGACTTACACAAACTGATGCTGAGTGTAATGAGCAAAACCAGGAGATCATTATACAGGGCAACAACAAGACTATATGATGATCAATTCTGATGGATGTGGCTCTCTTCAACAATGAGATAATTCAAACCAGTTCCAATTGTTCAGTAATGAAGAGAGCCATCTACACCCAAAGAGAGGACTATGGGAACTGAGTGTGATTCACAACATAGCATTTTCACTCTTTTTGCTGTTTGCTTACATTTTTTTCTCATTTTTTTTCCTTTTTGATTTGAATTTTTCTTGTGCAGCAGGATAATTGTATAAATATGTATGCATATACTGGATTTAACATATTTCTACCATGTTTAACATATATTGGATTACTTGCCATCTAGGAGAGGGGGTGGAGGAAGGGAAGAAAAATTGGAACACAAGATTTTGCAAGAGTTAATGTTGAAAAATTATCCATACATATGTTTTGAAAATAAAAAGCTTTAATAAAAAATTAAATAAATAAATAAATTTAAAAGATATTATTCCTTCATATGCAACTCACACCTGGGTCCTCTGTCTATATGTATTTCTTCTAACTGCCATAATAATGAGAAAGTTCTAATGAATCACAAATGTCATCCTCCCATGAAGGAATGTAAACAGATAAACTTTATTAAGTCCCTTATAATATCACTTTTCTGATTATTTTCTTATGCTTGTTCAGAGTTCTGTATTTGAAAGATCAAATTTTCCATTCAGCTCTGGTGCTTTTATTAGGAATGCTTGAAAATCCTGTTTCATTGAGTGACCACTTTTTACTCTGAAGGAATATAGTCAATTTTTCTGAGCAAGTGTTTCTTGGTTGTAATCCTAGCTCCATTACTCTCCAGAAAAACATATTTCAAGCCCTTCAGTTCTTTAATGTAGAGCTACTAAATCTTGTATTATCTTGACTGTGGTTCCACTATACTTGAATTTCTTTCAGGTTTCTTTCTGGGTGCTTGCAATATTTTCTCCTTGACTTGGGAGTTCCATAATTTGGTTATGATATTCCTGGGAGTTTTCATTTTGGGATTTCTTTTAGGAGATAATTGGTGGATTCTTTAAATTTCTATTTTACCCTCTGGTTATTCTAGAACAGGACAGTTTTCCTTGATAACTTCTTGGTAGATGATGTTCAGGCTCTTTTTTTGACCATGACTTTCATGTAAACCAATAATTTTTAAATTATCTCTCCTAATTTCTATTTTCCAGGTCAGTTGTTTTGTCAATGAGACATTTCACATTTTTCCATTCTTTTCATTTTTTTTTTTTGTTTTGCTTTTTGTATTTTGATTTCTCATAAAGTCATTAGCTTCCATTTGCTCAATTCTAATTTTTAAGGAATTATTTTTCTCAGTGATCTTTTGTACCTTTTTTCCCAATTGATCAATTTTGCTTTTTAAGGCATCCTTCCCCTCATTAGCTTTTTTAAAATTTCTTTTTGCACCATTCTCAATTCTTTTCCTGATTTTTCCTCTATCTCCCTTACTTGATTTTCAAAATCCCTCTTCAACTCTTTCATGGCCTAAGCCCAATTATAATTTTTTTTGGAGACCTTGGATGTAGGAGCTTTGATCTTGTTATTCTTTTTTTTTTTTTTTTTTTTTTTTTTTTTTTTTTTTTTTTTTTTTTTTTTTGCTGAGGCAATTGGGGTTAAGTGACTTGGCCAGGTCACACACCTAGGAAGTGTTAAGTGTCTGAGGTCACATTTGAACTCAGATCCCCCTGACTTCAGGGCTGGTGCTCTATCCACTGCACCACCTCACTGCCCCTGATGTTGTTATTCCATTCTGAGTGTGTATTATGATCTTCTTTGTCACCACAGTAACTTTCAGTGGTCAGAAACATTTTTGGTTGACTGCTCAATTTCCTAGCCTGTTACTCAGCTTTTAATTCTTTGTTAAAGCAGGGCTCTGTTTCCAGGATGAAGGGTGCACTGTCCCAAGCTTCAGGGGTTTTGTGCAGCTGTTTTCAGAGATCCTATTAGAGACCTGACCACAACCACTCTTTTCTGTCCTAGAGCTGTTAGGAGTGTCCCTGTCTCAATCTAGTTATAAGTTCTAGTGTACTAAAGCAGCAGAGTTCCATTTTGCTGACTCTGGGGGCACAGTCTAGGCTTGTGCTGAGCAGGTTGTGCTGGGATTGCTTTCTAGGCAACCATCCTGGTTCTACAGATCCTCTCCACTGACCTTCCAAGTCCATTTTGGTGTCTCTGGGCTGAGAGGTCCAGAAGTCTCCAGGACTGCAGATGCTTCAGAGGTCCCGCCTTGCTGTGGGCCCCGGCCAACTAAAGTTAGGGCTGTGCTGGAGCAGCCTGCAAGGGGACTGCGTGATGGACTCCCACTGTTACTGACCTCTTCTACTGACTTTCTAAGTTGGCTTCAACTGGAAAATGTTCTACTCTGTCTTTTTGAGTATTCTGAGGCTCGGGAATTTGTTTAAAGTCATTATTTAAGGGAATTTGGAGTATTTTAGGGGAGAGGTTGGATGAGATCCTGCCTTTACTCCTCCGTCTTGGCTCTAACCCTCTTATCTCCATTTTTTAATGGAGGAAGCTGAAGTAACAGTAATTAAGTGATCTGCCAAGAATTCGAGGCAGTACCTGACTGCAGATCTCCTTAACTCCAAGGTCAGTACTGCAGAATCTGTGTTCAAAACCTGACTCATACATTTCAACCCATGTGACTTTGGGTAAATTGCTTTATCTCTCTTTTTTTTTTATTATAGTAACTTTTTACTGACAGAACCCATGCCAGGGTAATTTTTTACAACATTATCCCTTGCACTCATTTCTGTTCCAATTTTTCCCTCCCACCTTCCACCCCCTCCCCTAGATGGCAAGCAGTCCTATATATGTTGAATATGTCACAGTATATCCTAGATACAATGTATGTGTGCAGATCCAAACAGTTCTCTTGTTGCTCAGGGAGAATTGGATTCAGAAGGTAAAAATAACCCGGGAAGAAAAACAAAAATGCAAACAGTTTACATTCATTTCCCAGTGTTTTTTCTTTGGGTGTAGCTGCTTCTGTCCATCATTGATCAATTGAGACTGATAAATTGCTTTATCTCTGAAGGAAAAAAAAAATAAGTATTTATTAAGGGACTACTATGTGCCAGTCACCATGTTAAGCATTTTACAAGTGTGCCTTTTTTTTTACTTTTTTGCTGAGGCAATTGGAGTTAAGTGACTTGCCCAGGGTCACACAGCTAGGAAGGCTCAGATTTGAACTCAGGTCCTCCTGACTGCAGGGCTGGTGCTCTATCCACTGAACCACCTAGCTACCCCTACAACAACCCCTGAGAGGTTGAGTTCTATTTTGATTCCTAATAGTTGAGGAAACTATAGCAGACAGAGGTTAAATGAATTGCCCAACTTGAACCTAGGTCTTCTTGACTCCAGATTGAGAACTCTATCTACTGCATCACCTAGCTGCCCTCCATGGAGGGTTCCATGATAAAAACTTTAAAAGACTGGACTGGCTTTCACAAATGATACTGTATAGCTGAGCAAACCCAGTCTTTCGCATCATACAACTAAATGAAAGGTGCAAAGAATATATGATCCCACTGAAGTTCTTTGTTGAATTAACATTTGAGGGCATTTGAGGGCAAGAGGGGGGAGTTAAAGGGGAATGAGCGAACCTTATTCATATTAGAATTGCCTTAAAGAGGGAAGAATATGCATATTTAATTGGGTATAGAAATCTATCTTATTCTACAGGATAGTTGGAGGGAAGGGGCTGTGAAAGTATGAGAAGAGGAAGCAGATTGGGGGAGGATGTAGCTAGTAGCAAAACATTTGAGGAGGGACAGGATAAAAAGAGAAAGGGAATAGAATAAACAGGGGGAAACTAAGTTAGAAAGAGTAATTGTGAAAACAAAATTTGAAGCAAGTTTCTCATTTCTGAAACATATAGAGAAGTAGGTCAAATTTATAAAAATAAATAAATGAAAGTCATTCCCCAATTGATAAATGATCAAAAGATAAGAATAGTTTTCAGATGAAGTAATCATAACTATCTGTTACAGCCATATTTTTAAAAAATGGTCTAATTTACTATTGATTGGAGAAACACAAATTAAACAATTCTGAAGAACTACCACATATCTGTTACATTGGCTAATAGTATAGAAAAGGACAATGATACAGGTTGGAGGGGATGTTAGAGGGGAGACATTGAAGTACTGTTGGTGGAGTTATGAACTGATTCAACCATTCTGAAGAGCAATTTGGAACTATGTCCAAAGACCTATCAAGCCATACATGCCCTTTGACCTAGCAATACTACTACTAGATCTTTATCCTAAAATAAAAACAAAAAGGAAAAGGACCTATATGTACAAAGCAGCTCTTTTCTGGTGGTAAAGAAACAAAAATTGAGGGGATACCTATCAATTAGGGAACAGTTGAATAAATTTTGTTAGGTAATTATGATAGAATACTATATTGTGCTATAAGAAATGATAAACAGAATGCTCTCAGAAAAACCGGGAAAGATTTCCATGAACTGTTGCAAAGTGAAATGTTCTGTGTACAAAGTAATAGCAATATTGTAAGATGATCAGCTGTGAATGACATAACTATTATTAGCAACACAATGATCCAAGGCAACTCTGGAGGACTTATGATGAAAAATACTATCCATATTCAGAATGGTGTCTGAATAGAGATCAAAGGATACTTTTTTTAAAAAAAAACTTTATTTTTATTGAGGATTTTTTTTTTGTCTAAATTTTCTTTCATACCATGACTATTATAGAAATGTTTTGCATGAATATACATGTATAACCTCTATTGAATTGCTTGCATTATCAATAGGGACAGGATAGGGAAAGAGAAAGGGAAAGAATATGAAACTGAAAGTTTTAAAAAAAGAATGCTAAAAATTGTTTTTACATGTAAATGAGGGAAAATACTAAAAAAAATTAAAATTAAAATTATTGGACTAACTGAATGTCATGATCAAAAAAAAAAAAAAAAAAGAACTTGGACATCATTTTTCAAGAAATTATCAAGGAAAATTGCCCCAATATTTTGGAGTCAGAAGGTAAAATAAAAATTTGAATAATCCACTGGTCATCTTCTGAAAGAGATCCCAAAATGAAAACTTTTAGGAATGCTATAGCCAAATTCCAAAGCTTCCACATCAAGGAGAAAATATTGTACACATCTAGAAAGAAACAATTCAAATATAGTGAATTCACAGTCAGAATAACACAAGATTTAGCAACTATGACTAAAGGGCTATAAAGCTATGTATACTCTTTGGCCTAGCAATACCACTACTATTGAAATCTGTCTGTCCAAGATTCACCACTGTTTATTTCATTGATAAAAACAACGGACTTTTCTCAGCTTCTAACCTTTGCTGTAGCTTTTCATATTATTGGACACTCCTTCTCTTAAATACTCTTTCTTTGTCTTCATTACATAGTTCTCTTCTACATCTATCTGCTTCCAAGTGCTTGGTTGTATCCAGTGTCTGTCATAGATTCTCTTCTATTCTTTTTCTGGTGCCTTTGAGTTCAACTTTCATTTCTATTCAGGTAACTCTAAAATCTTTTTTTCTAGCCCTTTTTTTCCTGATTCCTGATTTTTCTTTTATTTTCCTTTTTAGCTTTTGTTGAAATAATTTCCCATAATTGTTTGTTCTGCTCTATTCCCCGTTATATGATGCTAATGTGCTAGCTAGCTTGTCCCTGGCTTAATTCTAATTTGTGACTGATTTGGGTGCTCTTGATTGACTTTTGATCTCTTTAATTAAAAAATTAAAAAATAAATTAAAATATTATAAATAAATTAAAATGCAAGTAAAAGAATTCTCTAAAACTGTCCAAGGAATCAATAAAAGCCACCCCTAACAGTCATACTTATCAAAATGCAGAAACATACAAAAATATTTTATTTTATCTTTAAAGCATGGGCCTATAGCATGCGCGTGCGCGCACACACACACACACACACACACACACAAAACCCAGTGGTTTCTAAGCTAGAATTTCAGTCAATTTATAAAGGTTTTACTTACATAAGACAGGATGGATATAATGGAATTTTAAAAGGGCAGAGGGGGAAAGCAATGATTTATACATGAAAGAATAGAGAACAAAAGGAGAAGATCTACATCAGATTAAAATAATACATTGTTCAGTAAACACTGGAGATATAGCTGGAATCTTAAGACTAATCTTTAATACAAGATATATAAGTACTTACATGACATATTTATCTTAAGTAAATTAAGATAATAAAGCTGAACTGGAAATTCTCTCATTTCTTATTTCTTATTAACCAATTAAACATCAGAGCTATGAGTTGATGTTTCAGTTTGATTTTGCAGTGATGTGCTCATTTTAAAGAAATTAAATGTCCCCCTACCCTGCGAGTCCGTCTTATCATACTAGTAATATATCTATTAAAAATTCTTGGGGCAGCTAGGTGGCACACTGGATAGAGCGCCAGTCCTGAAGTCAGAAGGACCTGAGTTCAAATTTGACCTCAGACACTTAATACTTTCTAGCTGTGTGATTCTGGGCAAGTCACCTAACCCCAATTACCTCAGCAAAATAAATAAATTATTGCTTTAATTTCAGACTTCCTGAACTTAAAACTTTGGAATTTTCCTTTATGGTGCCTTTCTTTCTCCCCTAATCTGACATCTTACTGCTGATTTCTAACCTGTTCTTCTAAATTATAACTTTGTGCTGCCCAATGGCTTTGAGGAATCAGATGCAGGCCTGAACTGATTTCCTATCCTGAGTATAGTTTTTCATTGTGATAGATGTCTTGTGAATGTGTTAATACAGAGACAAATGTCTCTGATTCTCAACTACCCTCAAATGGTCATTTATAAGATCACTCCCTGACAGATACTATAGGGTGTGCCCTTGCATGTTAGGTATTTGTCTAGGATTGGCAGCTAGTCTACTTCAACACAATCTTTTGTTAGGATGCTGGGTCATCTTTTGGCCACGAAATCCTCTTTAGAAGAGACTTGACCCAGGTGATGGATTCAGGGTATAGATTTACATTTTCTTTTGAAATGGCCAAGGTGGGAATTCCTTTTGTTTGACTATGCATATTTGTTACAATGGACTTGTTTTTCCATTTTTTTCTCAAAGTGAAGGGAGGGGGCGCAAAAAATAATTTTTTTAATTTAAAAAATAAAAAATTCAAAAAATTTAAAGAAAAAATAATGTGAAAAAAAAAACCCCAGAAAAGATCGTAAATAGAAATGGAATAGAAACTAGGGAGTAAGGGAAAGAATTTCAAGGATTGGTCCATTTAATCCTGAGAAATTTGTGTGATGACCTTTGTGATCCAAAACCAGGTAAAGGATTAATAAACATGGTCTTTTTTTTTTTAAATCAAATGTTCTCTAGGTTTATGTAAAACTAACAAAGAAGAATCAGAGAAAGTAAGAAGGAATTCATTGGAACATAGTTATAAGCCAGGGTGGAACAGGGCAAAGAAAAATCACAAATTCTGCCTCAGATAAATGAAGTTGGCCTGTTAATAAGTAATGGAATAGAATTTGAACAAAGGCCATCTGACTTCAAATCATTCTGTTTATTCTGCTACAACACATTGACAGGAGAGAAAAAGACATGGTGGAGGAAGGGGAAAAGAAAATCCCAACTTAGGAAAAGAGAAAGAGAATAAAAAAATCTAGTTCTTATAGTCAAGAGAGACAGAGAATAAAGAAAGCAAGTGAGCAAATGGTGTATATCTGTGGTTTGAAGCATTAAATAATACAATTAAATGTGTCAAAGTTCGGGGAGAAAGGGAAATGAAACCATGGGGGTAGTAGGGAGAAGGTCCAAAGAAGTACAAATCTGGGAAGGCTGGGCCATGATGTAACTGAGTAGGGAAAAGGTGATGCTTAAAAACAGAAAAGGAAAAACCAGTGAAGTTATTAGGTGAGAAATAGGTACAAAGAATAACAGATATTCCAGATTGTTAGAGAAAGAGAATTTAGAAGGAAAGTAGGGATATGCTAGTGAAAGGAGGAAGAAGAGGATCATTATCCTCAGATGCTGAACACATGTAATCCAGAGTTTGAAGAAAATGACTAAGGAAAGAATAAGTTCTATTCCTGTAGCACTTAAAGATTTACAAAATGCTTTTCTTATAGCACTTGGATAAAATAGATAGTCTTCTCTCCCCAAATGAAAGATGGAAACCATGAGGACTAAGGAATAATGAGAATTTCATGATAACATTACTAATAAGTTTTGGAATTTGATTTTGAACCCAGGTTTCTTAACTCCAAGTCTAGCACTCTTCTCAACACCCTGCCACTCTTCTTGTGAGAAAGGTGAACAATCTTAGGAAACTGAAGGGTTAAAGCACTTCTCTGGCCTCTGGAATCCAGTTCCCATTGCTGCAGCCTGATGATCACAATAGGTTTAAGAAATGTAAACATAAAGATGACCACTGGGTGGGGGGGAATCTGGTTTTGCACCTCTTTTTAAAAGCAATATAAAAGTTATATGTCAGGACTGGTTTTTTTTTTTTTTAATTTAATAGCCTTTTATTTACAGGATATATACATGGGTAACTTTACAGCATTAACAATTGCCAAACCTCTTGTTCCAATTTTTCACCTCTTACCCCCCCCCCCTCCCTAGATGGCAGGATGACCAGTAGATGTTAAATATATTAAAATATAAATTAGATACACAATAAGTATACATGACCAAAACGTTATTTTGCTGTACAAAAAGAATCAGACTCTGAAATATTGTACAATTAGCTTGTGAAGGAAATCAAAAATGCAGGTGTGCATAAATATAGGGATTGGAAATTCAATGTAATGGTTTTTAGTCATCTCCCAGAGTTCTTTCTCTGGGCGTAGCTGGTTCAGTTCATTACTGCTCCATTGGAAATGATTTGGCTGATCTCCTTGCTGAGGATGGCCAGGTCCATCAGAACTGGTCATCATATAGTATTGTTGTTGAAGTATATAATGATCTCCTGGTCCTGCTCATTTCACTCAGTATCAGTTCGTGTAAGTCTCTCCAGGCCTTTCTGAAATTATCCTGTTGGTCATTTCTTACAGAACAGTAATATTCCATAATTTTCATATACCACAATTTATTCAGCCATTCTCCAACTGATGGACATCCATTCAGTTTCAGTTTTAGCCACTACAAAAGGGCTGCCACAAACATTCAGTGCACATACAGGTCCCTTTCCTTCTTTATAATCTCTTTGGGATATAATCCTAGTAGTAACACTGCTGGGTCTAAAGGTATGCACAATTTGATAACTTTTTGAGCATAGTTCCAAACTACTCTCAAAATGGTTGGATTCGTTCACAACTCCACCAACAATGCATCAATGTCCCAGTTTTCCCATCCCTCAACAATCATCATTATTTTTCCTGTCATCTTAGCCAATCTGACAGGTGTGTAGTGAGTATCTTAGAGTTGTCTTAATTTGCATTTCTCTGATTAATAATGACTTGGAGCATCTTTTCATATGACTAGAAATAGTTTCAATTTCTTCATCTGAGAATTGTCTGTTCATATCCTTTGACCATTTTCAATTGGAGAATGGTTTGATTTTTATAGATTAGAGTTAATTCTCTATATATTTTGGAAATGAGGCCTTTATCAGAACCTTTGACTGTAAAATATTTTCCCAGTTTATTGCTTCCCTTCTAATCTTGTCTGCATTAGTTTTGTTTGTACAAAAACTTTTCAGTTTGGTATAATCAAATTTTCTATTTTGTGATCAGTAATGATCTCTAGTTCTCTTTGGTCATAAAGACCTTCCCCTTCCACAGGTCTGAGAGAGTAAACTATCCTGTGTTCCTCTAATTTATTAATAATTTCATTCTTTATGCCTAGGTCATGAACCCATTTTGACCTTATCTTGGTGTCTGATTATTAAGTATGGATCAATGCCTAGTTTCTGCCATATTAGTTTCCAATTTTCCCAGCTATTTTTATCAAACAGTAAGTTCTTATCCCAAAACCTGGGATCTTTGGGTTTATCAAAGACTAGGTTGCTATATTTATTGACTGTTTTATCCTTGAACCTAATCTATTCCACTGATCAACTAATCTATTCCTTAGCCAATACCAAATAGTTTTGGTAACTGCTGCTCTATAATATAATTTTAGATCTGGTACAGCTAAGCCACCTTCATTTGATTTTTTCATTAATTCCTTGATATTCTTGACCTTTTGTTTTCCATATGAACTTTGTTGTTATTTTTCTAGGTCATTAAAATAGTTTTTTGGGAGTCTGATTGGTATAGCGCTAAATAAATAGATTAGTTTAGAGTAATATTATCATCTTTATTATATTTGCTCACCTATCCAAGAGCATTTAATATTTTTCAATTGGTTAGATCAGACTTAATTTGTGTGAAAAGTGGTCTGTAATTTTGCTCATAAAGTTTCTGATTTTCCCTTGGCAGATAGATTCCTAAATATTTTATATTATCAGTAGTTACTTTAAATGGAATTTCTCTTTGTAACTCTGACTGTTGGATTTTGTTAGTGAGATATAAGAATGCTGATGACTTATGTGGGTTTATTTTATAACCAGCAACTTTGCTAAAGTTGTGGATTATTTCTAATAACTTTTTAGCAGAATCTCTGGGGTTCTCTAAGTATATCCATCAGGTCATGACAAAGAGTGATAATTTGGTTTCCTCATTGCCTATTCTTATTCCTTTAATCTCTTTCTCAGCTCTTATTGCTATAGCTAGCGTTTCTAATACAATATTAAATAGTAACTGAGTGATAGTGGGCAACCTTGTTTCCTCCAGATCTTATTGGAATGGTTGCAGTTTGTCTCCATTACATATGATGCTTACTGATGGTTTTAAATAGATGCTGCTGATTATTTTAAGGAAAAGTCCATTTATTCCTATACTCTCAAGTGTTTTAATAGGAATGGATGTTGGATTTTATCAAATGCTTTTCTGCATCTATTGAGATGATCATATGGTTTTGTTAATTTGGTTATTAACATGGCCAATTATATTGATAGTTTTCTAATATTGAACCAGCCCTGCATTCCTGGTATAAATCCTACTTGATCATAGTGTATTATCTTGGAGATGATTTTCTGTAGTCTTTTGCTAATATCTTATTTAAGATTTTAGCATCAATATTCATTAGGGAGATTGGTCTATAATTTTCTTTCTCTGTTTTCAGCCTACCTGGTTTAGGTATCAGTACCATGTCTGTGTCATAGAAGGAATTTGGTAGGACTCCTTCATTCCCTATTTTATCAAATAATTTATATAGCATTGGGGCCAATTGTTCTTTAAATGTTTGGTAAAATTCACATTATATCCATCTGGTCCTGAGGATTTTTCTTAGGGAGTTGTTTAATTGCCTGTTCTATTTCTTTTCTGAAATGGGACTATTCAAACAATTACTTCCTCCTCTGTTAGTCTAGGGAAGTCTATATTTTGGAGGTAGTCATCCATTTCACTTAGGTTATCAAATTTATTGGCATAAAGTTGAGCAAAATAACTCATTATTATTTCTCTAATTTCCTCTTCATTGGTGGAAAGTTCTCCCTTTTCATTTTTAAGACTACTAATTTCATTTTCCTCCCTCCTTTTTCTAATCAGATTTACCAAAGGCTTATCTATTTTATTGGCTTTTCATAGAACCAACTCTTAGTTTTATTAATTAGTTCAATAGTTTTTTACTTTCAATATTTTAATTTCTCCTTTTAATTTTAAATTTCCAATTTAGTATTTGATTAGAGGGTTTTAATTTGGTCCTTTTTAGTTTTTTTAGTTGCAAGCCCAATTCATTAATCTTTTCTTTCTCTGTTTTATTCAAGTAAGCCTCTAAGGATATAAAATTCCCTCTTATTACCTTTGGCTGCATCCCACAAATTTTGGTATGATGTCTCATCATTGTCATTATCTTCGGTGAAATTATTAATTGTATCTATAATTTGCTGCTTCACCCAATCATTCTTTAAGATGAGATTGTTTAGTTTCAATTACTTTTTGGTCTATTTCCCCTAACTTTTGTTGAATGTGAGTTTTTATTGCATCATGATCTGAAAAGAAAGCATTTACTATTTCTGCTTTCTTGCATTTAATGTACTAGAGTCTTTATGTCCTAATATGGTCAATTTTGAATAGGTTCCATGAACTGCTGAGAAGAAAGTATATTCCTTCTATCTCCATTCAATTTTCTCCAAAGATCCAACATACCTAATTTTTCTAATATTCTATTTACTTCTTTAATTTCTTTCTTATTTGTTTTGTGGTTTGATTTGTCTAATTCTGAGAGTGCAAGGTTGAGATCTCCTACTATTACAGTTTTGTTGTCTATTTCTTCTTGCAACTCTCTTAACTTCTCCTTTAGGAAGTTGGATGCCATACCACTTGGTGCATATATGTTTAATATTGATATTGCTTCGTTGTTTATGCTACCCTTTAGCAGGATGTAGTTTCCTTCCTTATCTCTTTTAATTAGATCAATTTTACTTTTGCTTGATCTGAGATAAGGATGGCTACCCCTGCTTTTTGACTTCACCTGAAGCATAATAGATTTTGCTTCAGCCTTTTACCTTACTCTATATGTATCTCCCTGCTTTAAATGTGTTTCTTGTAAACAACATATTGTAGGGTTCTGACTATTGATCCAGTCTGCTATCTGCCTCCTCTTTATGGGAGAGTTCATCCCATTCACATTTATGGTTAGAATTACTAAATCTGTATTTCCTACCATCCTAATAACCCCAGATTGTGCTTTACTTATTCTTGCCTCCCCCAACCCTCTTTCCCCCTTTTAAACTTATGTACCCCTCTTGTATCACGATGCTTACCCTCTTTATAATCCCTCCCTCCCCCCTTTGAGTCTTTTCCCCTTCCTTCCCTTATTACTCTTTTTCTTTTCCCTTTTCCTCTCCCCCATTTTTAATGAGGCGAGAGAGAATTTTCTCTAAAACAAATGTCAATTATTTTTTCTTTGAGCCAACTCTGATGAGAGTAAGATTCACACAATGTTCCTCCCCCTCTCTAAATTCCCTCAGATATGATAAGTTTCCTTTGCCTCTTTGTGGGATGTGGTTTCCCTCTTTTTATCCTCCTTCCACCTTATTCTGCCATCATCCCTTTTCCATATCTACTTCCCTTTTTATGTTATATCAGTACAATCAAATTATACATGTATTCTTTTTGTATATCCACAGCAAATACAATTCTCAAGAGTTATTTTACCTTTTCTGCATCTCTTGAGTTCTATGCTAGGAGATCAAATTTTTGTTTAGTTCTGGTTTTCTTCAGAAACAAATGGAATTCATTTGTTTCATTAAATATCCATCTTCTTCCCTGGAAGAAAATGCTCCAACTTAGCTGGGTAGTTTATTCTTGGCTGCATCCCAAGTTCTTGTGCCTTCTGAGATATCATATTCAGGCCCTTCTTTCCTTTAATGTAGAGGCAGCCAGATCTTGGGTGATCCTTATTGTGGCACCTCAGGTATTTAAGTGTTTTTTTGCTGCTTGTAAAATTTTTCCTTAATCTGATAGTTCTGAAATTTTGCCACAATATTCCTTGGGGTTTTTATTTTAGGGTTTCTTTCAGAAGGCATTCTTTCAATGCCTATTTTACCTTCTGATTCTATTATATCTGGGCAGTTCTCTTTGATGATTTCTTGTAAAATAGTATCTAGGCTCTTTTTTTTTCATCATAGTTTTCGGAAGTCAATAATCCATAGATTATCTCTCCTAGATCTATTTTCCAAGTCTGTCGTTTTTGCAAGTAGATAATTCATGGTTTTTTCCAGTTTGTCATTTTTTTGGTTTTGCTTGACTGATTCTTGCTGTCTCAATGAATCATTAGTTTCTATTTGTTCAGTTCTAATTTTTAAAGAATTATTTTCTTCATTAGCTTTTTTTACTTCTTTCTGTATATGTCCAATTGAGTTTTTAAATGTATTGTTTTGGTCTGTGGAATTTTTTTCCATTTCACTAATTTTTTTTTTTAACATTAATTTAAAAAAATTAATTTGGCTTGCCAAATTTTCTTTTTCCTTCTCCCATTTCCCCTCACCCTTAGATAATAAGCAATTTGATATATGTTATATCCATTTAATCACACAAAATATATCACTGTATTAGTCATATTGTGAAAGAAGATATAGACTGATAGAGGAAATAAAAATAAGAAAAAATACAGAAAGTGAAAAATAGTATGCTTTAATCTTCATTCAGATTTCACCAGTCTTTTCTGAAGGTGGACAGCATTTTTTTATCATGGGTTTTCTAGAATTGTCTCGGATCATTGTATTGCCGAGAATAGTTAAGCCATTCACAGTTGATCATCATATAGTATTGCTGTTACTGTGTCCAGTATTCTCCTAATTCTACTCACTTCAGTTTGCATCAGTTCATATGTCTTTCTATGTTTTACTGATATCATTCTGCTGATTATTTTTTATAGCACAATATATTTCTTATAATACAGATTCCATTATAATCATATATCACAATTGATGGACATTCCTTCAATTTCCAGTTGTTTGGCACTACAAAAATAGCTGCTATGATTTTTTTTTTTAGAAATAGGTCTCTTCTCTCTCTTTTTAAAAATTTTTTTGGGATGCAGAGTTAGTAATAATATTGCTGAATCAAAGGGTATGACAGTTTTATAACTTTGGGGACATAGTTTCAAATTGCTCTTCAGAATGGTTAGATAAGTTCATAACTGTGCACTAGTGTTACAATTTTTCCATTTCCCCTCCAACATTTGGCATTTTTTTTTTCAGTCATATTAGCCAAACTGATATTTGTGAGGTGGTACCTCAGAGTTGTTTAAATTTGCATTTCTCTAATCAATGGTGATTTAAAGCATTTTTTTTTTCATTTGCCTATAGATAGCTGCTGCTTCTTCTTCTTCTTCTTCCTTTTCCTCTTCCTCCTATTCCTCCTCCTCCTCTTCCTCCTCTTCTTCCTCCTCCTCCTCCTCCTCTTTCTCTTCCTTCTCCTTCTCCTAAATTCATGCCTATTCATATCCTTTGAATCAATTGAGAAATGACTTGAATATTTTCTCCCCAAAAAAGTCAGATTTAAACAACCAGGAAAATGTTAATTGCTCATGGGCAGACCCATCCAATATAATAAAAATAACAATTCTACATAAATTATTCTATTTATTTAGTGTCATACTAATTAAGCTATCAAAAATCATTTTACGGAGCTAGAAAAAGTCATATCAAAATTCATTTGGAAGAACAAAAGGTCAAGGATATCAAAGAAATCACTAAGAAAAATGTGAAGAAAGGTGGTCTAGCTGTATTTATTCCATAAATCTCACAGGCTAACTATTCCATGGCCTCCTAATTTACTTATGATATAATCCTTTATATTTAAATCATGTACCCTTTTTGATCTAATCTTGATACATGGTATTAAATGTTGGTTTATATCAGTTTCTGCCAAACTGTTTTCCAGTTTTCCTAGTAATTATTAATCAAATAGAAGTTCTTGTCCTCAGAGCATAGATCTTCGGGTTTTATCATATAGTACTGCATTACATAGATTACTATGGTCATTCACTACAATTAATAATAACAGAAATTAGGAGGGCATGGAATAGTTAATCTGTGAGATTTATGGAGAAGGGAAGAATTTATGATCAAACAAGAGGTAGAAGGCATTATTAGATGAAATAGGTAAAATTTAGAGAATTGAGTCAAATTATAAGAATGCAAATCATTCCTCAGTTGATTCAAAGGATATGAATAGGCAAGAAGAAGGCGAAGGAGGAGAAGGAGGAGGTAGAGGAGGAGAGGAAGAGGAAGAAGAGGAAAAGGAAGAGGAAGAGAAAGGGGACGAGAAAAAAGAAGAAAAAATGTTTTGTAACTGTGTTCACAAAATTCCTGGGTTGGTCTTGTTAGATAGATAACCCAAGAATTTTATTTTGTCCAGTTATTTTAGGTGAAATTTTTCTTTATATTTTTTGCCATTGCTGCACTTTGTGGGTCACATATAGGAATGCTGATGATTTATGTGAGTTTATTTTATATTCTACAACTTTGCTTAATTGTTAATTATTTCAATTAGCCTTTTAGTTAATTCTTTAAATATATCATCATATTTACAGAGAGTGATAGTTTTGTTTTCTCATCACCTTTTTTTATTTCTCTAATTTCTTTTTCTTCTCTTATTGCTGTAGCTAGCATTTCTAGTACATTGAATAATAGTGGTGATAATGGTGATCCTTGCTTCACCCCTGACTATATTGAAAGGCTACTAACTTTTCCTCATTACACATAATGCTTCCTGATGATTTTAGATTTATGATTTTATAGATTTATAATTTGCACTTATAAACTCCATTTATTCTTATTCTCTTTAATGTTTTTAATAGGAATGAGTGTTGCATTTTGTCAAAAGCTTCTTCTGTATCTATCGAAATAATCAAATGATTTGTTTTGTTTTTGATTTGTTATTGATATAATCAATTATGTTGGTAGTTTTCCTAATATTGAACCAACTCTGCATTCCTTGTATAAATCCCATCTGGTCATAGTGTATGATTTTGGTGATATATTGCTGCAGTCTCTTTGCTGGTGTTTTATTTTAAAATTTGCTTCTATAGTCATTAGAGAAATTTAATCTATAGTTTTCTTTCTCTTTTTGCTCTCCCTGGTTTAGGTATTAGCATTTGTTTAGCTGTCTGTGTCTAACTTATCATGCTTTCATTTAGAGTTTTCTTGGTAAAGATACTAAAATGGTTTGTCATTTCCTTCTCCGGGTTATTTTACAGAAGAGGAACTGAGACAAACAGGATTAAATGACTTGCCTAGGATTACACAGCTGGGCAGTATCTGAGGCCAAATTTGAATTCAGGAAGTCGGCTTCCTTATTCCAAATCCAGTGCTTCATTCAATGCACTACCTAGCTAACCCCTTGCTCCCCCTCCCCTAAACAAAGTCTTAAGGTAAAATTATAAAGAAACAGATTGCAACAAATAAAATGACTTGTCTGAAATCACACAGGTTAAAATGTTAAAACCCGATTTTGAACTCTGATCCGAGACATCCTCTGTATTCTCTATTCTGTATCACATTTTCATATATCAATAGAGCTCTTGTTGCAATCTAAAATTTCTAAGTGCAATATTGTCTGATGATCTACAGTACATGACTCAGCTGGCTTTTCCCTTTTTGTTCTGTTCCTTCTTTCACAACATGACTAATGTGGAAATATATTTAACATGATTGTACATGTACAACCTATATCAGATTGCTTACCATCTTGGGAAGAGGGGAGGGAAGGGAGGGAAAAAAACTGAAATCAAAATATGATAAAAATAAATGTTGAAAACTAAAATAGTCTTTATTGAAGTCAAATTCTATGAGTATTTGACTGGTCCTCTTATTAAGTGATATTAGTATAGGAGCTATCTTGTTTTTGGTTTGGTATTAATTTTGTTTCTGATTTTGGTTGCTCTTGGTTTTGAGCCTTCTTGTAACATTTATCTTCTTGCACTTAATTTCTGATGTCATGGACCTGTGACTTAGGAACATTCCCTTGTGTTACCCTTTTCCCTTCCCTTAAACTGGTTTCTCAGGGCGCCGAGTTCTGACCTGTTCCTCTGAATTATAACCCTATGTGGTCCTGACTTGAACATCCTGACAATCTTCTTTTCTACCCTAGGTTAGTGATCCCAGCCATTTTTTTTATTCTGATAACTGTCTCTTTGTTAATGCAATCAATTGCTTTGCACTTGTCTCTGCCTCTCTATCCTCCAATAGTCACTTATATAATTTCACCCTGGTAGTTATATGAAGCACTTGCCTAGGAATGACAGCTATTCTGCATCCATGTGACCTTTTGTTAGGATCTAGATCTAGCTCAGATCATGATCTTTAGGGATTTGAAATTTTGAATAATTTGATAATTCTGATCAATGCAGTGATAAAATGTGATTCCACAGCACTGATGATGATACATACTACATGCTTCTTACCTTCTTACACAACTGAAGGATTTGGGATCTAGATTGACATATTCATTTTGATGAACCTGATCAATATGTGGCTTGGCTTGGCTTAACTGTGCTTATTTGTTATTAGGTAGCTCAGTGACTCAATGGATAGAACTTTGAGCTTGAGGTCAAGAAGATCTGACTTCAAATCCAGCTGCAAACACTTACTGTGTGACACTGGACAAATAATTTAATCTCTCTTTCCTTTAAGCCACTGGAGAGAAAAATAGCAAAGCACTCCAGTATCTTTGTCCAGAAAATACTATGAAAAGTATGGTCTAGAGGATCATGAAAAGTAGTACATGACTGAAAAATAATAAAAGTATATTTGGTTTTTAAAAAATAATAATAATAGCTTCTTCTTTTCTTTGCTAAGGTAATTGGGGTTAAGTGACTTGCCCAGAGTCACACAGCTAGGAAGTATTAAGTGTCTGAGGTCACATTTGAACTCAGGTCTTCCTGATTTCAGGGCTAGTGCTCTATCCCCTGTACCACCTAGCTGCTCCAGCTTTTTATTTTTTCAAAATACATGCAAAGATAGTTTTCAGCTTTCATTCTTGCAAAACCTTGTGTTCCAAATTTTTCTCTTTTCTTACAGAGAGGACTGCCATAAACATTTTTGCACATGTAGGTCCTTTCCCCTAAAAGCATATTAGTTACATAGGGTTTGTTTTTCTTTTTTCTCATAAGGTGGAAGGAGTATAGAAAGCATAAAAAACATTTATTGGTGAATAAATAAACAAAATAAAAAATTTTCCTTTTTTTTTTTTTGAATGAAAGGATGTGTTGTAACCAAAGAAAAGCAATGCAAATAAAGTGAAAAATATTTATTGAGCAAAAGAATTTCAGGAAATGTATAATTTAATCTAGATAAGTCCATGAGGTAGACAGTGCATTTGGCTGTCCAAAACTATGTGAAATGTTTCTATGCATGGGTATAGTTATCAAATGTTCTTCAGCCCTGTGGAAGACTGAGCAAGAAGAAATAGAGGAGGCAGTCCATTGCAACATAGTTGTAAGCCAGGGAAGCATGGGGCAAAGAGGACTTATTTTGTGATCTAAAACCTCACTTAGAATTCTAATTCTGCTGCTTATTAAATCCTTCCCCAGACATTTGTTAGCTGAGTGACTGTGGACAATTCATTCTGCCTGCTTCAGTTTCCTCAGTTGTAAAAAGGGAATCATAATAACACTTTCCTCAGGGTTGTTGTGAAGATCAAAATGAGCTAACTTCTATAAAGCACCTAGTAGTAGGGGGCACTGGCCTTAGCCAAATCACTTAATACATCTGGCCTCAGTTTCCTCATGTAAAATGAGGAGAATTGATTTGATGATCATCATAATTCTAAATGTTTGTAACTGCCTCCTCCTTAGCTTCATGGTTTTTTCCTTCCCCAAATGTTGTCATAGATAGTGAGAATAGCTTTCTTTGTTCCATGACAAAAAAAAAAAAAAAAAAAAAGAAATCCTATTTCCATATGCAAAAAATTAAGGGTAGATATTTGCATTTCTTCTTTTTTTACCTCATGTATTTAAATAATTGTTACTTATATATTTATCATTATGTTTATAAAGTGCCTTTCTTCAAAAGAAGAAAGTGTTATTTTTACATTAAATATAAATATATATGCATATCTATATCTATATCTTCTAAAATACAATAATTTCACATAAAAGTTTAATTGATGTAAGTAGATTCCATAACCTACAAGGAAACCAAAAGAAGCTTAAAAAACTGCCTTAGTCAATAAACATTTAATTTACTTGTTAAAAGGTTGGTGAGGACAACACCAGTTTAAAATATAAGTTGTTTATGAACTCTTACAAAGAAGGATGATAGAAGATTTTGAGAGGTATCCCTTCATAAGCTAGCAACTTAAAGAGAAGGGAAAATCAGCATTAAAAAAAAAAGCTTGGCAATTACAGACTTGACATGTCAGTTAAGATGAATAATAACAGCAGCACACATTTATATTGTGTTTTAAGACCTGCAAAATACTTCATTTGAATATGAAGAGGAATCTGTGGTGGACTTAGTTTTCACAGTTTCAAAACTTCTGCAAATGGTCTGAAGCAGCAAAAAGTCAGAAGGGCAAAAAGCAGAGGAAAAAGAAAAAGGAAACAGCAATAGATCCAATTACTATAGGGGTTTGTAAACTTGTTTAAAAATATTTTTAATGATTTTTATAATATTTTTGCCATCCTATGTATGTTATTTTATGTTTTAAATATTATTCTGAGGAGAGTTCCATAAATCTCTCTAGATTACCAAAGGGGTCTATGTCCCCAAAAAGGTCAATTCAGGGTTTTTAAAGATGAAATTTGTGTGGGAGAGTGATCCTTACCCAAATTAAAATCAGAGACTCTCAAGGTACAAAGGGAAAAAAAAAGATTTATCATGATCTCATGAAAAAGAACAACTCTCAACATATGTGTCAGAGAGGAGTGCAAAGCACAAGCTGTAAAACACAAGGTTAAATAGACCCTGAACTAAGAAGCCCATCCCCCTCCCTCCTGCCTTTTCTCCCATTATAATTCTATTCTCCCATTCTAAATGTAGAAATCTATTCCAGAAACAAAAGAATATTAGTAAATAGCTAACTCTTAATTTAAATTCCCCAAGGAACTGCTCTAAGTAGAAATCATTGAATGAGAGATTTCTGTTACCTGAATTCCCAAAGCCACCATCACCTTTAAAAGAAGTACTTAAATGCTAATTAAGAGGGGAAACAGGAGGGGAAATGTTCATCCAAAACAACCGAACACCTGCAGCTTTTTAGCTATAGCTCAACTTATTACAAAGTCTCAAGGTCTTCATTCAGTTTATTGCATTCAGTTCCTCCTCTTTATTTACTAACTTTTGTAGAGCTTTCACACCATTCTTGATACATTTCTTCAACCATCTTGTTCTCGGTCTCCAATCCCTCTGGACATGATTTGTCTTGGGGTTCATTCTCATCCTTTTAATAATCCAAATCTAACTAGACTTTCCCCTTTCAGATTGTTCAACCTTTTTCATCCTGACTAGTAATATCTGTAGTCCATTGTTAATTCCTCCATCCTATCTCCAATCTAGTTAGCATCTTTAAAGATAGACACAACAACCTTTGAGACAATCTCAATGGAAATTTAGCCTTTCCAGATTGTCTTATTGCCATAAATTAAGAAGTTAAGCTTTCCCACACTATCTGGGTGGTCTATCTTGGGGCAGGTCTGGGACCTGATCAGCCACCTAGCTTCCTGATTCTCCTTCTTTAGATTGCACTTTAGCAACCTCCAAGGCTACATCTCCCCATGCTCTAGCTCCCTCACAGTGCCTTCCCTCTAGCTAAATCTGGTAAGTTTGCCAGACAATGGTTTTCTCCCACCTCAAGGGGGAATTTGTCTTTCACATGCTCTCCCAACTCTATTCATTCCCAGTGTCTATTGTATCCCTTCATTTTGTCTGTAACCTATTCCCCCAAATAAAACTACCTTTTACCAAAAAGAATGGCTATTGTGGATTCTTCACATGATGGAACCCCAACTTTTGGTGCTTGCCATCATTTGGTGACAAACCCCACATCATAGATCACAACAGTGAGGACTAGGTCTGGAATGGGACATAAGCTAGACATCAGCCTGGCAATTTCCTTCACTACCTGTCCATTATCATTAATTTTCACACAGCAAAAATTTAATTTTACACAAACTCTACTTTCTTTAGCCAAGAAGTTGTCTAATATTAATCTATGTTGGAATACTGCTTCTCTAGTCTGAGTGACTTGATCTCTAACAAATCCAGTGCCTTTGTCATCTAGTTAGTAATTATTTTGACTATGGCCTAGAGTCTAATGAGACTACTCAGCATAAAAACTGGGGTTCTGTACCCCAAATTTTGTCACCCCAATCATTTGTGTCCCTAGTAAGTGGAGTAGATAACCTTTCACAAATAAAAATGCCTATCAAGAAAGTCAGCAGCAACAGAAATGCTCAAAGAAACAGATAGATGACTAGGCCAAATACTCATTTACCTATTTATTTAGGATATAATGACCACATACTTTCAGATTGAAAACTGCCAGATGTTACATCCTTGAATTGCTCTCATACTTTCTACTGAACACTTACCCTGATTATAGAAATTTACTATAAGAGGAAAAAGCAGGGACATGATTATAATAAAAAAAGGTTCCTTCAGGCCTCAGCTGAGAACACATACATGACAGGATAAAGCATCCTTAGCTAATTGTATGCATTAACAAATCCATCTTATAGTCAAACTCAGGAATAATCAGGTGGGTTCTTATTCAAAGGAGCACACTGGGAAATTGAGTCAGAAGGATCCCATCTTAAGCAGAGGCCAAGGTTGTCCTCCCAACTCTTGCCCAGATACTAATCTTCATCTGTAACAATTTAGGCATTCCTTTAAGATGGTGTATTACTGGCTTGATGATCCGTCAGACAATCATACCTGAATTCAAAACTCCAAATAAAATCAGCTACAGTCCCAAGAGATTTTTTTGTCAAATAGTTGTCTTCTTAATCAAAGCTTTAGGTGAATTTAACTCTCAAGGATCACATATACTAAATAAGTACTGACTATCTATTTACATTGATAACAGGAAGAGATTCATTCTAGAAAGTTCACAACTTATCTTCCTCAGTAGAGAGGTTTTAAATTCAACATTACACAAATCATTTTACTTTAAAATGCTCAATAATTAATCTCTATCAAAACATGCTCAAGTATTAACCATGTTCAAAGGGACAAAGATATAAACCACTATTCTCAGAACCTCCATAAACAATGGGAACACTTTTAAAATGACCCAATACAATCAATTAAAACTCATATAGAATATAGAATATACAGTCCTAATTTCACATTAAAGAACCCTATCAGAATTAACATTAATAATTTCCTCATCCTAAAATATGTTAATTCAACTTCCTTCAATCAAGGAATCTCTATAAACTTTTCTGGAAATATAAATAACAGGTACAACAAACAATATTTTTAAAAATTCCTCTAAGCACAATTAATCTCCCCTCCCACCACAACATTCCTAATTGCAAAGTCAGTTTTAGAAGTTATAAATTGTCCTTAATAGTCCATTCTTGAAGTTCCTCCAGTTCTTTAAGCTTGGTATTCTCAGCCTCCAGACTGCAGTCTCAGTCATCTGTAACGTCTGGTAAGGTCTTTCCCACTCTGCTTCTTCCAGGACTTAATAAGCACCCACTCTCCTAGAATTTCAAGATCCAAAAGTGTCTGGGTCAGCAATCCTTGCTTCCTAAGGGCTAAAAGGGATGAGGATACTGCCAGTACCTAATACCTTAAAAACTTATTCTTTGATTCAAAAGAGGTCCTTTCCCTTTTTCCTTCCAAATAAAATAAATCAATCTCATGTGGGGAAAGTCCCAGATCACTTTGGGGGACAGTTCTAATTCTTTAACAAAACAATAGGCAAACATTTGTTCCAAGGTAATTTAGTCTCCAACATCAATTTAGTAATCCATTTCTTAAGATTCTGATTCATTCTTTACACTTTTCCTGATGAGGGTAGATGCCCAGGTATATGGAATTGCCACTCAATTTGCAATACCTCATTATTTCTTATAAAACCTTAGAGTAAAATATGTTCCTTTATCAGAATCAATAATCTCTGCCAATATATACTTAGGTACAATTTGTTCCAATGTTATTTCACTAACCCCTCTTAAAGCAGCAGAAACCAGGGGAAAGCTTCCACATATCTCCAGTGGTGTCATTACATTAAAACCTAACTTGAATATTTTGGAACCAGGCTCCCTCCATCCAGAGGGACACCTCCTCAATATCTTCTTATTTATCTTTAGACATATTACACACTTTTCAGATACAATTTGTTTTGCAATTACATATATCCCATATGCCAAATTTTCTTGCTTTCACTTTTTTTATTAAAAGGAGAAAGTAATACAAAACTTAAGATTCAGAATATAGGTAATATCTAAATAACTTTGGACCAAATTTCACAAAACTTATACTACATATCCAGCTGGTCTGACAAAATATTAGCACAGCTAATGCAATTTTTACAAATTACCCAATATACAATTTAGAAAGCAACATAGTAGCTTAAATATATTTCATCTAATTAGGAGATACAAATATGTGACCTCTTTGGGTAAGTTACCAGAGAACCATTTTTTTTTTAAATTTCAGATCAAACACAGATTTAAATTTCTAGTAGCAATACTTCAATATTAAATCTTATGCCAGAATAAACAAGTTCACAATTTTAGCAAACACTAGTTAATAGTAATTATCTCATACAATTTCAGAATCAGAATTCCCATTTAAAAACACACAGCCTCAAAATTTAAGGTGGCAGAAAACTGTCCTTTCAAATCTATCTACAGGGCTTTAAGAAATTGACAGACTTTAAGACCCTGGGGGAGAAGATCAGAAAAATTTGGATCCAAGTGTTCAGCTGCAGGTCTGTGGCCCAGTGGCTCAACCTCCATGCCAGAAATGTTGGAGGGAAGGAGGGAGGAAGGGAGCCATGTTGGCTATGTTCAATAGACTAACTCAGTTAGCTGAATGAGAGATAGTGCCAAGCAACTTAAAACTAAGTCTCAAAAGCCCCATTTCTGCAGACCCAAATTGGCCAGTTCTAGGTCCACAGAAAGGTCAGTTTTTTCTTTTTATTGTGGCAGCTAAAAACTTTCCCTATCTCAGAACTAGTCCTTCCTCTCTCTAGCTAACAGCTATTTGCATAAGTCCAATTATGTACAAAATAAATATTTTAAAAATCCAGAATAGCCAGATTTTTTCCTTTTGTAATTCAGCTGAGAGAAACACTGAAAACAAAACACAGGATCTCTCTCTCTCTCTCTCTCTCTCTCTCTCTCTCTCTCTCTCTCTCTCTCTCTCTCTCTCTCTCTCTCTCTTTCTCTGTCTTTCTCTGTCTCTCTGTCTCTCTCTGTCTCTCTCATACACACACACACACACACACACACACACACACACACACACAAAAATTGCTTTTCTAAATCAAGCTTCTGTTCTTTTCTCAGCCCCACCTTGAGGTGAAAGTGAGGAGGATAGCTCTGGAGCCAAAGCCATGGGAGCCAGCTGACTGGGTGTTGAATTCTCCTTTGAATTTATAACCAGTTCTCAGGGGATGGACAGTTCCTCTGAGCAAGTGGGGCACCTGTCCAAACAAAACAACAGTATTCAATCCCTATACATTTTGGTACTTCATCCCAATTCTTCCTAAAGGGCCATCTTCCCAAGACACTAGATGGGTTTTTAGAGTCAGCTGTTCCTTTCCCAAGATTCACAGTATCTTATCCTCTCTGATGGAGGACTCATCCGATCTTACAAAGGAAAATGGGAGAATCCTTATGGACTTGAACCACTTAGAATTTCTCAATATCAAAGGCAGAAACTCTTTAGATTTCAGCTAAGGAAAAAGAACTAGAGAAACTCCTATAATTTCCAGGCCTAGAGAAACCCAATTCTTTAATAAACATAGCAATAAAATTATTTTTTAAATGCATCAGAATTAAAAATAATTTAAAAAATTAAAGAGAAAGAGAAATAATCTGTTTTTCAAAGAGAATACTATCCTAGCAATGAAGAATACTGACCCACTCGTTAGAATGGCTCAACCTATGAGAGAAACAAAGTGAAGCAGTCGTCAATAAAATCTTTTTGGCCCAACAGAGAAATTGGTCAACCAAACAGAGAAGTAATGGCTTTACAGAACAACCACTCATCCAATCTTATGGACTTTGTGAGGGGAATAGATTGATATGCCCTTTTATGAGTCAAAAGTGGGATTGATGTCATGTGAACATTATCTAATCTGCCTAAGACATGAATATTTGTTAAATGTTTTGGACACTGTGACACTCTTACTAAAATAATTCTTAATTTTGTTTTAAACTTTTTCTTAAGCTTCTTAAACTATGGGTGGCAACCCCATAAAGAATCTCATAACTGAATGTGGGGATCTCAAAAATATGATTTATTATCAGTAAATGTTTGTATACCCATCAGTAAATGATCTGTATACCTATTTGCATATACCTATGGGTCCCATAAAAATTTCTCATGTGAAAAAGGGTAGTGAATGGAAAAAGTTTAAGAAGCCCTGCTTTGGAGGATGACATATAAATAAATGGGCAATAGGTGCTCACATGACACTATTGAAAAGACGTCATACAGGCACATAAAAGAATAACATTGTGTCTCCCTTTTTTTTTTTCTGTTTCTGAGTATGTATTTCAGGTAATCATAAACTATGAAGCTGCCTTTTCTGTTCTCTTTCTATGTTCTAGAAACTCTGCATCATACAATGGAATAAGGGAGAGAGAGTTTAGCATCACAATTATGTACTATGTATGAACTCAGGGAATATGCACTGAAGAAGTTCTTGTTGTATGCAAACATCTTGAATTTTCTCATTTCCTTTTGAGGGTGGAAAATAAAAGATGTGGGGGTAATATATTAATATTAATCAGGTAATATATTAATATAAATATTAATAATTAATATATTAATATTAATTAATCAGGGCTAATATTAGCCCTTAGGAAGCAAATATAATAATTAACCTGTCGGAATTAATATTAATCAGATTAATATTAATATTAATCAGTTAATAATAAACTGATAAATAGAAATATGCAAAGAATAAATATACACACACACACACACACCCCTATTTGTGTCTAATGGTACCCATCTTTACTAGAGGTAGGGGTAAGGAAGAAAAAAAACAGAAAAAAAATTTACATGAAAACTTTATTGTATATTTTTAAAGAATAGAAAGTTGTATATAATAGGTTTGCAGTTTCATACACTATCATCTTTTATTGTATTATGTTACAGAATTGTTTGTTTTTTCATAAATTTAAATTTTCTTAATTTTAAAATTTTAAATTAAAAAAACCAAAAGCTATGATGCTTGAAATTATATATAATATAATATGGGAGTAATGGTAGACATGATGAAGAGATGTTGAATGACAGCTAGTTTATATATTTGTAAAATGAAATAAATAGATTGAATACTTTCCTCTTGAGAAAGGTGAGCTCTACTGCATCCTTAGAAGTTCAAGATATGTCACTGCCTAACAAAAAATATTCTTCTGTTAAAATGTGACAGTCCCTTGTGCCACTTGAAAGCAAAAGCAAGGAATTAGGAAGAGAAATAATAATCAAAGTAGCTAGCATTGATATAGCACTTTAAGGTTTGCAAAATGAAGATTTTGGGGATTGAGACAGGTTGTGACTTAGACAAGGTCTCAAAGCTAATTTTTTTTCAAGGTAATTGGAATTAAGTGACTTGCTCAGAGTCACACAACTAGTATTAGATATTTGAGATCACATTTGAATTCAGATCCTTCTGACTCCAGAGCTAGTGCTCTATCCATGGCGCCATTTAGCTGCCCCCCTCAAAGCTAATTGTGAATGTTAAAGTCATAATTTGAACTCAGATCTCCTGACTCTGGATCTACCTCTTTTTCCAATATGAGATTTCATGATTTTAATCTAAGTTGGAACTAACTACCATTTGGCTCTTTAAAAAGCTAAATTAATTTTTGTTGGCCACTGAAGTCCTATTCCATATTCTTACTTCAATTTCTAGATATACCAAAACACACATGTATTTTGTTTACATAAATCTTTATTTTGATGCTTGCTATTTATATGGCATTCAACAAATCACTTAACTTATCTGGGACTCAATTTACTCATCTGAAAAGTATGTGTGTGTGGTGGGGGGAGGGAGGAGGGCTATTTTATCCTCAAAACAAACCTGTGTAGTTATGAGCTACTATTATTATTGCCATTTTATAAAAGAGAGAACAAGGTAAAACATAGTTAAGGGGCTTACCAAGGATCTTATAACCAGGAGTGTCTGAGGTGGGATTCAAAACCAGACCTTTCTCACTCCAGGCCCAGAAATATATCATCATTTACTGCTATCCTTGCAATGTCTTGCAAACCTTGAAGCCTAGAAAGTAGTTTTTCTGCGTTCTAGTGTCTAGCACAATGTCTAACAGAAGAACTTAATACATTCTTACTGCCTTATTGACTTGAGTGCCTCAAAGAGCCATACAAGATTTTTCAAATGGAAGAGAAATCAGCTGGTCAAAAGGCACCATGACTCAAGTACAAGAAAGGCAGAATGGAAAACAACAACACACCCTGCTGCAAATGACTAATTGGGAAGCTAGTTCTGAGTATTCTCAATATAAAAAGAAATTTCAAATATGTAGTTGGCTTTGAAAGTACATTCATACAATTCACGCTTCTATGGCAACAGCAAGATGGATAAAGAGAAGAAAGGAACATGAGGAAATCTATAATCTGCTCCTTCCCCTTCCATTTTTCAAATGAGGAAAACTTTTCCCAGAAAAGTTAAGTACTTTGCTCAATTAAGTATCATAGCCAGGATTTATATAAGCAAAGTACACATTTGTGTTTTGGTATACTTAGAAATTGAATAGATAATTCCAATAGACTTGTGATGAAAAGTGCCATCTGCATCCAGAGAAGGAACCATGGAGACTGAATGTGGATCAAAGCATAGTATTTTAATATTGGATGTGGGAAGAGAGAGAAAAGGGAGAAAAATTTGGAACACAAGTCTTTTCAAAGTTGAATGCTGAAAATTATCTTTGCATGTATTTGGAAAAATAAAATGCCATTAAAAAAAAAAAAAGAAACCGAAGTAAGAATGTAGAATAAGACTTCAATAGCCAACAAAAATTAATTCAGTTTCTTAGAGTCTAATATTAGTTCAAACTTGTGAAACATGAGAGGCATCATGATATACTAGAAAAAGAGGCAAACTTTAAATTCTACCTCTGATATTTAATATTAGCTTTGAAACCTCAGCTAAGTCACAACCTGTCGGAACCACAATTTCTCTATCTATAAAATGTAGATAACAATAATAATACTAATTGCTTAAATATATATTGTCTTTTAGACTTCCAAAGTATTTGACATAATTTCTCTCATTTTATCTTCACATCAACTCTATAATTATCTATGAACTTATGATGATGCTCATTTTATAGAAAGGAAATAGACTGAGCTGGGTTAAGTGATTTTCCTTAGCATCATAAAGTAAAAAATGACACTGATGGATTGGAATCCAGGTCTTTCTGACTACAAATACAGAATTCTATCCACATTATCTGGCAGTCAATTAAGCAGCAAAGAGCATTTGTTAAGTGCTAACTCTATGCCTGCATTATTTAGCCTTGAAGATACAAAGAAAAATAAAACACAAAAATTCCCATACCATGTTGTTTTATCTGTACTTCATAGCACATTGGGTTATTATGAAAAAAATACTTGGCAAATTGCATTGTACTGTGAACTTTGTCTTCAGCATTCTCAGTATCTACCTTCAGAACCTATTTCTATTTTTGAGTGTAGCCTCCCCACTCCCAAATCAAGTGTTCAGTTGTACTTATTTCCTTTAGTTGTTGCTCTTCAGTCATGTTTGAATTCTTGTGGGGGTTTCTTGGCAAAGTCACTGACATGATTTGCCATTTCCTTCTCCAGTTGATTTTACAGATGAGTAAACTGAGACAAACAGGGCTAAGTGACTTGCCCAGAGTTACTCAGTTAATATATCTAAGGCTAGATTCAAACTCAGGAAAACTTATCTCCTTGACTTCAGGCTTGGCATTCTATCCACTAGCTGCCTCCCTTCCTTTTAACAACTATTAAAAGAGATGCTATTAATAAAGGCTAGAATATTGTAGGAGCTTGATAAATGTTTTTGTCTCTCCCTCAATCAAAATCTGCTTTTAGCAAAGACCCAGATAAACTTGTTCACTTTAAAAGTATTACTCTTCTCAGGGAGCTCTGGGAATTCTTATGGGAAATCGCATGGGAATGAAATCCTTGAGCCAAAGGAATGAAACCCTGAGGGTGAACTCTCTGGCTTTTGTTGTAAAGTAAAAATGTCTTCTTTTCTTTCTAGTTAGTGAGGGGACAATCCAAGCAGGACAGAACAAAAGGGAGATCTTTATGGTACCTCAGAAATCAGACCACATAGGCAACCAATTAGACTGACCTGCTTTAAAATACAGCTCAGGGATAGGCTGTATAAGCTACATTAAGTTGTAAGACATTGAGGAGATCTGATTCCCAATTCAGTATTCTGGCATCGAAGCATAAATTCCACCAGGAAAAATGCTTCATTTCAAGGTGGGACACTTATCTCCTTACATAGTAGATAGCTGGGTGATAAGCCAAAGCTACTGGCATAAATTAGTTCCTGATTCATGCCAACAAGAGTTCGAGAAAATAAAAAGATAATGTGGATAGAATTCTGTATTTGTAGTCAGAAAGACCTGGATTCCCAATTAGCAAATTCCTTTAGTCTGTATAGGCAACATGGGTAATTTTGGCCAAAAAGTTCATAAGATTTAGTGCTAGAAGCCACCTTAGAGATCATCTAGCATATTTTTAGATTCTGAGGTTCAGAAAGATATGTGACTTTCCTAATGTCATACAGATTATAAGTGACCAAGCTAATTTGAACACAGGTCTTCTGGCCTGTTCTTTGCCTTCATATTTGAGCCCAGTACAGGTTTGTGCACATGTCGCACAACATCATAAGAACAATTAAAAATTCATCCATTTGTTTACTGAATATAATTAGGTGGCTGTGTCTGCATAGCTCAGTCCCTGAATGAATTTTCTAATCTGGACTCACTGAAAGTAAAAACTAACTGGAATGAAGAATTCTTCCCTTTGTGCTGGATAGAGAAGTTCTGAGGAAAAAGTTTTAAGCAGTAAGAAGTAACCATCCCTAATCTTTCCCATTTGGAAAAAAATATGAATCAAAATAAAGATCTACTCTCTTGGAACTCCACATTTCATTGATTTTGAACTTTCAAGAGAGAGAATTATTGGGGACCCTTCTGAAAAATGTTTTTGCTTGACTGAAAGAGGACAGCTTGGAGGTGTTCATGCTCATTTGAACATCCGTACTGTAAATATTGAAATCAAAATCATCCAGCTGACTCTGTTTCAGACTGAGGCAATTCTTTGCCTTTTAAAGATAGAAAAATGAAATATGCTAATAAAAACTTCTTTAACCCCACAATCTGCTCTACATGTATTTTTGATTTATATATATCTTTTGATTAAAAAGGGGAAGGGGGAGGACACATTAGATCTGGATTCTGGCAAATCCTACTAGTAAGGATATAGCATAAAATGAGAAGGGTGCTGGAGTTGAGCCTGAGAATACAGACTCCAGTATTTATTAGCTCCTTAAACCTTGGTTTTCTCTTCTGTAAAATGGGGATAATGACACTTATAATTCTTGTTTCACTATAACAATTCTTGTTACAATGTAAATGCTTAATAAGTTTCTTCCACACCAGTAGATTCAACTAACATTAATTAAGGGTTTACCATGTTAAAGATACTGTGCATGGATGCTGGGGTTGGGGAATGAGGTAGGCAACAGAATAATCTCTTTTCCTCTACGAACTTGAATTCTATTAAATTTTTATTATTGAGGTCAAGGAAGATGATAAAAATCCTACCCTTATTATGTCTAGAGGGCCTAGATGGGAAGATTTCCTAGGATTTACAGATGAAAGAATCATAAATCATAGATTTAACATTGGGAAGAACCATAGAGGTTTTCTATTACAACTCTTTCATTTACACAAATGAAGAAACTGAGACCTAATGAGTGGAAGTTATTTATCCAAGGTTGCACTAAGCAGCAGGCCTGTTACTCAAACCCAGTTCTAACTAAATCTAAGACTGTTTACATTTATTATTCTGATTATCTGCACTACATCTTACCTCCACATCCATGGGTATGTGTCTTTCTGATCCCCCTGGAGCAGTGAATTTAGTGGCTATGCTGCAAAAGCCTTTAGAGCATTGTCCTCCAAGAGAAGGACAGGGACTGAACCTATGATTTATTGGTATGGGGAACTTCCCCTACCAATGCAAGACAGTGTTTTCTCTTCAACTTGTAGTCTTAAAAGAATTGCCCAGACCACTGAGTGGTTAAGGAACTTGCCCAGAGTCACACAGCTAGTATGTGTCAGGAGCAAGATTGGAACTCAGGACTTTCTGGCTTCAAAACCAGCTCCCTCTTCATTCCATTATGTTTCTTCTGCAAGATATATATATATTTATATGTGTGTATAAGATATATAATAAAACATTTGTTTAATATATACTAATATTAATATATTGTTAATAATATTAATTTATATATAATATATTGATATTATATATAATAATATATTAATATAATATTATATATTAAACAAATGTTTTATTATGTATCTTGTTAATCCTTAATGCAGATTGAAAAGCACTAGATTTGGTGTCAGAAAACCAGGTTCAAATCCTGAATCTTCTACTTAGTAACAATGTAACTATGGACAAGTCTCTTCCTCTGTTTCCTCATCTATAAAATGCAAGTGACTCAAGTCCATTTCAAATCTAAAATTGCAATATTCTATGCAGAACAAGATGACATTCTCCACACAAGAGTAAGTACACAAGCCAAATTGCATTGTTTGATTTAATTTAACATTTTTAAAGTACCCACCATGTTCCAGGCACTGTGCTAGACAAAATCAATATAGTCCACACTCTCAAGAAGTTTACTTTCTACTAGAGGGAAAGAATAGACACAGAATGAAAGAGGCATAAAATAAACACAGAAAAATGTTGAACTGGTGTAACAACTAGAATTTCAGGAAAGGGGAAGGAGCAGAAAAGAAGTGGCTATTGAAGAGTTGCATGTTCCAAAAGATTTAACTGAGGTTGGAGACCATTCCAGATCCGGGGAAGAGTGTATACAAAAGCAGTGGAGGGAGATGGAATGTCATGTGAGAGCAACAAGTAATTTAATGTGGCTGGAATGTAAGTGCTTAAGGGAGAGGAATGTGATATAAGCCTGAAAATACAGATTAGGGCATGATTGAGAAGACCTTTAAATGTTAAACACAGAAGTTTGCTTTGTATCCTAGAGTCAACAGGGAGCCACTGAAATTTCTGAAAATGTTGCGGTTAGATCCATGTTTTAACAATGTCAGTTTGGCAATTTTGTGAAGGATGGACTGATGAGAGAATGAGATATTGGAGACAGGGAGAGCAGTTGATGGGCTCTTACCATAAACTATCCAAAACCTGATGAGGACTTGAACTAGAATGGTAGCCTGGGAAAGAATTATATTTGAGAGAGATAATAAGATTTGTCAATTGAAGGGATATGAGGGTGGGGAATCAAGTGAGAGTGAGGAGAGAAAGATGACTCCTAAATTATGAACTGATGTCACCAGATAGATAATGATATCCTCAACAGAAATAAGGAAGAAAGGAGGAAAAGGTAAGATTTGGGGGGAAAGTATGAATTTAATTCTAGATATAAATTTGAGATATTAATAGAACATCTAGTTAGAAATGTCCAGCAAGCAGCTGGAAACATGAAACTAGAGCAAGAGAGCATAAATGCAGAGCTTAGATGGGATCTCAGAGGTCATCTGGTCTATCTTCCATAAGTCATAGATATGAAAACCAAGACTCATTAAGGCCAAGTGATTTGATCAAGGAGAGATAGGGAAGGGAGAAAGAAACATGCATTTCTTAAGAGCCTTCTCTGGATGCTTTACAAAAGTTGATTTATTTTGATCCTTAAAATAATCCTAGGAGAAAACTGCTATTATGGTCTTCTTTGTACAGCTGAGGAAACTGGAGCAGGCAGAGTGATTGTGCAGGGTCACCCAGCTAATAAATGGCTGAGGTAGAATTTGAATCCAGGTCTTCCTGAATTCTGACTTCCTGAGCTCTATTTACCAGCACCTAGCTGTGATTAGTAGCAAATCTAAGTGAGATTTTAGAATTCAAATCAAGTCCTCTTTGCCCCCATGTCTCCCTGACCTATAGCTATGTTCCAATGGACTTCCTCCTCCCTTAAATCTATTTCATTTTGTTCAGTTTTCCATAGGTCTGGAAACTATTTGAAGAACATACTTTGCATAGAAACCTTTTACATAGTTTGGGACAATAAGACTTCAATCCTTGCAATTGAACCTATTTTCCTTACAACACCTAATAACACCTATTTTCCATTCCATTTACATTTCTTTTCTTTGAAATCTTTCCAGTTTCCTTACATCTTTTCTTTAAAAAAAAAAAAAAAAAAAATTTAAAGTTTTGTATTTTATTTTTCCGATTAACAAAAAAACTTTTTTCTTTTTAAATAACTTTTTATTTTCAAAATACCTGCAAAAAAAATCTTCAGCATTTACCCTTGCAAAATCTTTTCTTCCATTTTTTTCTCCTTTCCTTGCCCCCACTGCCTTCCCCTAGACATCAAGTAAGCCAATATAGGTTAAATATGTATAATTCTCCTATATATATTTCCAACTTGCACAAGAAAAATGTTGCATAAGAAAAATCAGATCAAAAGGGAAAAAATAAGAACAAAAAAAACCAAGCAAACAACAACAAAAAAAATATGAAAACACTTTGTTATGATCCACATTCAGTCCCCATAGGCCTCTTTCTGGATATAAATGGCTCTCTCCATCACAAGTCTACTGGCATTGGCCTGAATCAGCTCACTAGTGAAAAGAGCCATGTCCATCAGAGTTAATCATCCCATAATCTTCTCATTGGTAGGTACACTGTTCTTTCTCTTAGTTCTGCTCATTTTATTTAGCATCACTTCATGTAAATTTCTCCAGGTCTTTCTGAAATCATCCTGCTAATCATTTCTTATAGAATAATAATATCCCATTACATAGCCCATTGGGCATAATTCTAAATTGCCTCTCCAGAATGGTTGGATCAGTTCACAACTCCACCAACAATGTATTAGTGTCCCAGTTTTCCCACATCCCCTCCAATATTTATCAGTCTTTTTCTGTCATTTTAGCCAATTTGAGAGGAGTGAAATGGTACCTCCTAATTTGCATTTCTCTAATCAATAGTGATTTAGAGCATTTTTTCCCTATTTTAATTACTTTGAAATTTGTCTGTTCATATACTTTGACCATTTATCAATTAGAGATTGGCTTGTATTTTTATAAATTTGATTAAATTCTCTACATATTTTAGAAAGGAGATCTTTATCAGATCCCTTGGATGTAAAAATTTGTTCCCAGAAAAAACAAACAAACAACTTTCTGTCTCTTATTTCCCATTCATTCCTTGAGAAAATCAGAAAAACAAACCCATTGAAACAAAGATGCATAGTTGAGCAAAACAAAGCTACAATTGATTCAGTCCTTTGAGTCCTTTACTTGTAGAAGGAGGAGGATGCCTCATTACCTTCAGTGCTGTGGAATCAGGTCCAATCACTGTATGGATCAGAATTCTCAAGTCATTTCAAAGCTTCAAATCTTTTCCAAAGTATGATGGACAAAACCAGACCTAATACCCAAATAAAAAGTTATACTGAGGCAGAATAGCAGCCAGTCCCAGGAGAGTGTTTAGCATCCAGGAATTCATTCTACAGTATAGTCAGTGACTGGAGGAGATGGTTGGTTGGTTGTTATCCTTCATTCTCAAAGAGGACCAAAATGATATCACTATGTTAGAGTTGAGATACAGTGTTCCTGACTGTGGCTGATCAGACTAAGATGATGCCACATATTGGACACAAATATTCCATATGAACATTTGGGTATCTTTTCTAACATGGTGCATCTGGAGTTTCTTCTGGGCTAGTTAAATCCTGCTTTGCTCAGAACCTTGTCTGATGAGAGCATGCCATGCTGGGCAGTCCTGTGCCAGTGTCTCCATGTCATGCAATCAATCCCAAAGTTCTTGAGACCCTAAATGTGTCCTTATATCAATTTTTCTGACCACCTTGTGATCACTTGCCTGCTGTGAGTTCTTATATCTCTGTCTCACTTAAATCCCATTCACATACAACTCAAGACATTACCTTCATTTCGTTATTGATTTTCTTGGTGAACAAAAGACCACCGAATAACAATCACCATTACAAAGGGGAGGCATCTGAAAAGTGACCAGCTGAGAAGCAGAGACAGTTACAAAGCAATTGACTGATTGACAGAAACAGATAACAAGTTGAAAGGACAGCCAGGTGGTACAGGGGATAGAGTGCTGGCACTGAAATTGGGAAAACCTGAGGCTGTGTGACCATATGCAAGTCACTTAATCCTGTTTGCTTCAGTTTCTTCCTCTATAAAATGAGCTAAAGAAGGAAATGGTAAACCATTCCAGTGCCAAGAAAACTCCAAACAGCACCATGAAGAATCAGACATGACCGAATAACAATAAAATAGCCAAGATCTCTTGGTTGGCCTAGGAAAGAAGTTCATATCTCAACATGATTAAATTCCTGCAAGCCAGAGATAACACAAAGCTATAATTCAAAAGAATAAAATTCAGAAATCAGTACCCTGAGATTTCAGTTTAGAAGGGAAAGAAGGTACCTCAAGGGAATATTCCTAAGTCTCAAGTTCAGGAACATGTGTTAACAAAAGGGTTAAAAGTGAACAAAGAGCAATGAAAACCGGGGGGAATGTCAAGGTCAAACCAAGGACAATATAACTAGCACATTAATATTAAATAACATGGAACGAAGCAGAGCAACAGTCATAGAAAATGATTTCAGTTAGAACTAAAATGATTGTCTCTGTGAGGAGTATCAGGAAGAGAAGGGCTGAATAAAAAGTAGATTGGGATTCATCTGAATGAAATGGTGGATGAACCCCAAAAAATTCTAAAAAAAAAAAAAACAGAAGAGAGTTTTTGGGTACATCCATGCATAGTGATTGGTACACAGATGAGCATCTAACAAAGGAAACTAAGGTAACATATTGGGTAGATATCCAAGAGAAAACCATGAAGACAAAGAAAAGAGAGAATATTTAGTCCAATATTGCCGAGAAGTAGAGAAAATTGAAGGTTGAGAAAAGTCTTTTGGTTTTAGGAATGAAAAGTACACTGATGAGTGTGGAGTGGCGGATTCCAATTTGATGGTAGGGAATGGAATTCATAGTGGAAGTCAGGTCTCAGTAGGGTGAGTTGTGGGGGGCACATGAGAAAATAAGAGCAAAGACTCTACCCAGCTTTTTCTACTAGTTTGACTAAGGAAGATATGAAAGACCTAGGGTGATAGCTTCCAAGGATAATAGAAACAAATGAAAAGGTTTTTGCTTTTGTTTTTGTTACTGTTTTTTTAAGTTGGAGAAGATATGGTCACAATTGGTAGCAGGGAGGGAGACAGCAGACTGAAATTAGGGAAGAGCAAGAGGTTGATTGAATAAATAACAACATGAACAGGGGCAGTTAGATGGTACAATAGCTAGAGCACAGACCCTGAAGTCAAGAGAATCTGAGTTCAACTACAGCCTCAGATATTTCTAGCTGTGTGACTGAGTAATTCACTTATTCCCAATTGCCTCATAAAAAGGTTAGCAATTTTAACTAACATTTACATAGTACTTTAAAGTTTATAAAGTGCTTTATATTATTTTATTTCAAATGATAACTATTCTGAGGGTAGGTGTGATCATTATACCCATTATATATACAAAGAAATTGAGACTGATGGAAATTTTAAAATCTGCCAAGAGTCTGAGGCAAGATTTAACTCCAGATCTTCCTAATTCAAAGCTATTATTTCGTCCATTATAGTACCGAGATACAACATTTGTGTCTCTGTCTCCTCCCTCCTTTCCATTTCTATCTCCTCTTTTTTCTCTTTTTCCTCCTCTTCTTCATCCTTTTCCTTCTCTTTCTTCTTCACATTTCTAACATATTGTAATGAAAAGCCAAACTAGGTGATGATCAGGTTAGAGTTTGAATTCCAAACCAATTCAGGATCTGAATGCTGTGGAGGAAATGGGACTATGGCCCAAAGCATTTTTGTTGATGGTCAATAGATGGCAGCAAAAGATCATTATTTGAATCCATGTCCAGTTCCATGCCCCCAAAAAAAACCCAACAAAACTACCAACTTTTGTAAAATAGTAAAGCTAGGTGGCGCAGTGGATAGAGCACAAAGTCAAATCCAGCTGTGAGACACTGAGCAAGTCACCCAAACCCTGTTTTTCTCAGTTTCTTCATCTATCAAATGAGTTGGAGAAGGAACTGGCAAAACACTCTAATACCTTTATCAAGAAAATCCCAATGGGCTCATGAAGAGCTGGATATGACAGAACACAATGCTTTTTATTATGTAATATCTTAAGAACAAATCCAGTGGCCACTATGTACCTCACATCTTAAGAATTTAAGAAAACCTGAGGCATTTATACATAAAATTACAAACGCATCACTAAGGCAAAGCAAAGGAACATCCTCTTTTTCCCATGTATTCCCACTTCTCAGGAGTCACAGGGACATTTTGTAACATCATTTCCTTCTTAAGTTTTCTCTTGATATTCACTTTAGCAAGATTTTAGCTGGATATAAAATGTGAGGTATAGAGTGAAGAAATTTGGGTTTGGGGTTAAAATTTTAGTTTTCATTTGTAAAAGAGAAGAGAGAGAGATGGTAACTAAAAAATCTTGTGATGGTGGGCAATTAATTGCTCTCTTTGGTTGCAATTTCCATATCTGTAAAATGTTAGATTGGGAGAGATAAAGTATCAAGATATTTAAGCTCTAAATTTCAAAATACTATAGTGGATTTTACCTCTTTCTACTTCCTCCTGAAGAAGCCTTTTTTAACCTCCAATACGATTCAGAAGCCAGCCACTTTTCCTTCCTTCCTTCCTTCCTTCCTTCCTTCCTTCTTTTTTTCTTTCTTTCCTTCTTTTCTTTTCTTTCTTTCCTTCCTTCCCACCTTTCTTTCTTTTTGGTAATAAGAAAGTCTCATTTATTATATTTTTGGTGCAAGAGCTCAATGCTAGAATAATGAGTGAATCTAGGAAGATAGAATTTGATAGAGATAAATGTAAAATCCCGCACAAGTTTATTTGCTGTTAGTTTTTTTTTTTTTTTTTTTTTAATCACCTACACAAGATAGAGGAGGCATAGTGTAAGAAAAGATCTTTTGGTTTCAGTTTACTGCAAGCTCAATTTGGATCAATACATTGACTCTGATAGGCCTGTAATCTCAATGAAGTAGAAACTCTTTTGTGATACAGAATCAAAGTCTTCTATGTCTTCTTACTTGTACTATGCTAATATATGCACAGGAGATTCCTTGTCTTAAGAGAGCCTTTACAATTCCATTTTGTTATAGCAAATGCTTTTTTAAAAGTCAACAAAAATGCACAGTAAGAGTTTGTATTCTTTGTAGCTTTCAGTCAAATGTGTGACACAATCTAATATGGAATGGCATTTATGAAAGCCTATTCAGTTCTTTTTTTGTATCTTCGTCATAATGTCCTACAATAGAGGGCAGCTGATAGAGCTCTCAACCCAGAATCAGGAAGATGTGAGTTCTAGACCTGCTTCAGACATTTGATAGCTGTGGGCCTCTTGGCAAATTCTGACTACTTCAATTTCATCAACTATAAAATGAGCATTGTAATAGCATGTACCTCCCAGAGTTGTTATGAGAATCAAAGGAGATATTTGTAAAATTCTAGCATAGTGCACGGCACATAGTAGGCCCTTTTAGTCCTGTTTGACTCTTGTGACCCCATTTGGTCTTTCTAGGCAAAAATACTAGAGTAGTTTATTATTTTCTTTTCCTGCTCATTTTATAGATGAGAACCTGAGGTCAATGGGGTTAAGTGACTTGCCCAGAATCACATAGCTAGTAAGTGTCTGAGGCTGGTTTTGAACTCAGGAAGATGAGTCTTCTTGACTCCAAGCCTAACACTATATTCACTGTTGCTCCTAGCTACCTCCCATAGTCCCTTTGTAATTGCTTATACATTTTCCTCCTTCCACAGATGGAAGTATGACTTATTTCAGAAGATTTTATAAATATTAAAAATAGGCATACAGGTAGGTATTTAGTAATATTTTCTTGATTATCTTTTTTTTTTGGTAACAATAATAAAATGTATGATTTCTTCCCCCTCCCCGCCCCCCCATGTGTTTGGTATTCTTCTGCCTTTTAAATAAAGACTGTGAAAATTGTACACCTTCAAAGTTTCTTCATTTCAATTCAAAATTAAATATTCATTAAACACTTATTTAGGCAAAAATATGCTAGTGTTGGGGAGGCTCATAATTTAGATATGACTTTCCTCAGCTTTCATATTGTTTGCAGTCTGGTAGGGACATAGGAATGAATGAATAAAAGAAAAAGCATTTATGAAGTACTTACTGCATGTAAAACACAAGATCCATACAACAAAAACAAAAAGAATTCATAAGAGCACAAGAAGAATGTGAAAGAAAGAAAGAAAGAAAGAAAGAAAGAAAGAAAGAAAGAAAGAAAGAAAGAAAGAAAGAAAGAAAGAAAGAAAGAAAAGAAAAGAAAAGAAAAGAAAAGAAAAGAAAAGAAAAAGAAATTGTTTCATGGTGTCATGGAAGACCCCAGAAAGTTAGGTCCAATGGGACTAACTTCACTTGGGAGAATCATAGAAGTCTTCTTTGAGGAAATCACATTTGAGTTGGAAGCCAAAGGATGAGTAGGATTCAATACGTAAATAAAGTAAAATGAGCAACCCTGAATAAGGAAATCATGAGAGCAGAGGCATAGAAATAATTGCACAGAAGGAAGACATTGAATAATCTATTTGGACTGCTCTCTCAGAGTCCATTCTCATTGCTTTCTAACACTTGGCTTTTCAATAATATATGAAAGAACTTTGGAATAATTTAATTCCAGAAATAGTTATGGGTTGCCTAAAATGCATTTATATGGCGTGTATACTGACTTGAAAATATCTTATAAACAAAGTGTTGTGTATTGGGAGGAACAATGGACATGGGATGAGAGTCTGGATTTAAATCTTGATTTTACCTTTGTGATCTTGATAATTTAATTCCTCTGGCTCTTGCTTTCTTCTTCTTAGCATTTGACTTCCTATTATAAAATACTTCCAGATGTTATAGCAGTTTCACCTTTTAGATATTAAAATTTCATCCCTTTCTAAGTGGGAAACAGCAGCTATAGGACCTGAGATATCACTGTGCCTCTGTCAACAATCAGCATGGGGCCTTCTACCAAATCTCATTGTTCATCCATTAGCCAAGTCATTATACTCTTTCTGTTCCATAACTTGCTGACTATGCTAATGAGGCAGTACAAAGAATGGAGATTTCAATCAGTCAGTCAATAAGTACTTATTAAGTGGGTGCGATGTGCTAGACAAGATATTGAGGCTGGGAATATAAAGGAAAGAAGGAAATAAGGGATTCTACAATAATGGAGGGAGTTTGTTCAAGCTTGGTGGGGGGTATCAATAAAAGGGCATATAAATGAGTGCTGTGGGCTGCATATGGAATAACAAGAAAATCAGTGTGGTTACTCAATAGAGTAAGTGAATAAAAGTGAATGATGTTAATGAGACTGAAAAGGTAGCTTGGATTCAAATTGACCTGAACTTTAAAACTCAAACAGAGAAGTTCATAATTGATCCAAAAAGCAATAGGGAGCCACTGGTCAGGGGCTATCAGTGCTCACTTGTTCTGAAGAGCAGCATCTGACAGACTATCCATTGAATGAAAACAATTGCCAGTGGAGATATCTGGGAAAAAACCAAATATTATGAGTTTTTCAAGGATAGGCAGAATGACCCTTGTTATAAATTGCCTTGCTTTTATTTATGTGAGATTATTTGGTCACAGAGGTCCAGCTCTAACTCTTAGGATGCCTAAATGAGGTAAATGTCTGTTTTAGAGCATTTAAGAATAATCAGCATGGACTCCCTTGCTCTGCAAATTTTTTCTGCAAATCACATTCCTGAGTGATAAAATTCTACCACTAAAAATTCATTCCTTTAAATTAAATATTGCTCCTTTCAAGCTCTTATTAAAATGCTAACTCTCACTCTAATTAAGCCTTAGGATTTAAATCAAATAAGGATAGAAAATTATGCATTTCATTCCATTAAAAACAAAATAGTTAAAAAATTTCTTGGATGGGATGACATGATAGATGTAGAGTGAAGACATGTATAGTGAAGAAGACCTGAGTTTGAATATTAATATATGATATTTAATTCTCTGAAGTTTGGGCAATAGCCTTATTTATATAATCTGACTCTAACAAAGCTGAATAGAGGAAGAATAATTCTGATTCCCAATTTGTGGGGAAAAGATTCTACATGGCTGCATTGGAGGAGAGTTGGTACAAGATTTTTGGAGAGAAGAGGCATTTTTTACATTATATCAAAGTCTCTTTGGGATCCAATGGAGGCCAACAGACAGACATGGAAAAGCAACTATGTAGGTATAACCAACTCCACAATGTGTCCCTGATTTCAGTGAGGTAGTACTAGCAGTGGATATCAGTTTGGACCTTGAGTTAGAGAGACCTAACCTCAATTCTGGCCTGATAGTGGTATTTGTGTGACCTCAGCAAACTCAACTTCTTTCTGCTTCAGTTTCCTCATTTTTAAAATGCAGATATTAATAGCATCAATCCTAAATAGGCACAACAAGTTGAACATAACTTAAAAATGACTGAACAATAACAGCAACATCCATCAGGACTGTTTTGAGGATAAAAGGAGATATAGATATACCCTATTTTATTGTACTTTGCTTTATTGTGCTGAAACTATTGCATTAGTTGTTTATTTTTATTTTTTTACAAACTGAGGGTTTGTGGCAGCCCTACATCAAGCAAGTCTATTGGAGCCATTTTTCCAATAGCATGTACTCACATTGTGTCTTTAAATAACATTTTGGTAATTCTCAGACTATTTAAAGCTTTTTCATTATTATATCTGTTGTGATGATCTGTGATTAGTGATCTTCAATGATATTATAATTGTATTATAATCATTTTGGGACACCAAGAGCCATGCTCATGTAAAAAATAATCAAGAAATGTGTGTGTTATAACTGTTCCACTGACCTGCCATGCTTTGGCTCTTTCCATTTCCTCAGACCTCCTTAGTCCCTAAGACATAACAATTTTGAAGAATATTATATAAACTTAGTTGAAAAAGCAGTGTTAGGGTTTGATAAGATTAACCTCATTTGAAAAAAGTTTTACTTTTGGTAAATGCATTTACATGGCATGTATACTGACTTGAAAATATCTTATAAACAAAGTGTTGTGTATTGGGAGGAACAATGGACTCGGGATAAGAGTCTGGATTTGAATCTTGATTTTGCTTCTTACCTTTGTGATCTTGATAATTTAATTCCTGCTGTGCAAACAGCATTGCACACTACAGAGAACTCCTTTGTAAAAGGAAGAGTTGATCATTGTGGCAAAATTCATTGTTGTCTTATTGTAAGAACTTGTTACAGTCCCCAGCCTTCAGCAACCACCATGTTAATCAGTCAAAAGAGATTTCAACTTACTGAAAGCTCAGATAATAGTTAGCATTTTTAGCAATAAAGTATTTTAATTAAATTATATACATTACTTTTTTAGATGTAACACCACTGCACACTTAATAGACTGCAGTGTAGTATAAACATAACTTTTATGTACACTGAGAAACCAAAAACATTCATGTGACTTACTTTATTGCAATATACCCTTTATTGCAGTGGTCTGGAACCTAACCTGCAATATCTGAGGTATGTATAATCAAAGAGTGCTTCGCACATCCTAAAATGTTATATAATTACTACTATTACAATATTTATTCTATTTTCCCTTCCTAAAGAGTATGGGGAATTTCCTCAAGAGTAATAATGGGTCCTTTCTTTTCCCTGAACCAAGATCCCATCAGTCTTCTATCAAGAGTTCCTTTACTGAGCAGGGCCAGGAGATCATTATATACTTCAACAACAATACTATATGATGACCAGTTCTGATGGACCTGGCCATCCTCAGCAATGAGATTAACCAAATCATTTCCAATGGAGCAGTAATGAACTGAACCAGCTACACCCAGAGAAAGAACTCTGGGAGATGACTAAAAACCATTACATTGAATTCCCAATCCCTATATTTATGCCCACCTGCATTTTTGATTTCCTTCACAAGCTAATTATACAATATTTCAGAGTCTGATTCTTTTTGTACAGCAAAATAACGGTTTGGTCATGTATACTTATTGTTTATCTAATTTATATTTTAATGTATTTAACATCTACTGGTCATCCTGCCATCTGGGGGAGGGGGTGGGGGGGTAAGAGGTGAAAAATTGGAACAAGAGGTTTGGTAATTGTTAATGCTGTAAAGTTACCCATGCATATAACCTGTAAATAAAAGGCTATTAAAAAGAAAAAAAAATAAATCTAGAATGAGGGGGAAAAAAAGAGTTCATTTACTCTTGTATATCTATTTATAGAATATCTATTTATTCTGCAGAACTTACCCAATTTCTGCTTGCTATTTGCTTGGATAAATGAGTCATTTTGTGGTACCCCTCTTCTTAGAAGAGAACAAAGCATCCAGTTTTGTGGCCCCTTCGCCTGCTTTCCTCAAAACTGGAATCTCAGTCTCCCTTGGAAAGCGTAGACAAGATTCCAGAGAAGTACATCCATACCATTGTTCATTCTTTTTATATTTTCAACCATCCTATGTGAATATACAGGACTACATTAGTAATAGATAGGTCACCATCTCCAAGTGACAAAAATTATCTTTCACATATTTGCATAATACCCATCTTTCTCTTTGTCTTTCTGTGTCTTGCTCTGTCTCTGTCTCTTTCTTTTCCTCTTTCCTTCTCCCTCATTCTCTGTCTCTGTCTCTGTCTCTCTCTCTCCCTTTTTCCTTCCCTCCTCATTATCTCTGTTTCTCTGTCTCCGTCTCTCTCTTTCTTCCTCTCTCTCTCTCTCTGTCTCTCTGTCTCTCTCTGTGTCTGTCTCTGCCTCTCTTTCTTTCTTCCTCTTTCCCCCCACCCTCCCTCTTTATTTCTCTGTCTCTCTGTTTCTATCTCTATCTCTCTTTTCTCTCTCTCTCTCTCTTTCTCTCTCTCTCTCTCTCTCTCTCTCTCTCTCTCTCTCTCTTTCTCTCTCTCTCTCTCTCTCTTTCTCCCTTCCCAGAATATCTCCCCACCCACACAGCTCCATCCAACACCCCAGACCCTAGCTTTCTCATCATTTCTGATGATACTCAGCTCAGGAATGATACTATAAATTAGAGGAAAAATACCTAAGAGATCATAGAAGTTTCAAACAATAAAAAGAGATGCTAAGTACAAAACCAGACATTAAAAAAGGCATCGATGGGTAGACATGTCCAGTTTTCAATAGCCAAGAAACCTCTCCTGCTGTTTATGTTTCAATGAGAGGGAAGGTCCTATTCTTGGTTTCTTTGTTTTGTCTCAGGACTAAAGCTTTGGACTTAGATGTGGGGATATGGCCTTAGGTGTGGGGATACCACAAAGACATAAGACAGGATTACCAAGGGGTGATGGTGGAGGTAGGTTTGAGATCCAGCAATTCAGATCTCAATGTGTTCTTCCCTTAAACCTCCACAATACCCCTTAGGGAGATGAAAACATTTTGTGCATGTGACCTGGACATCTCCCTGCTTTGCCCCTCCAGGTTACTGAAAAAGGAGAAGCTTAATTGCCCAAGGAGACTAGAAAGTAGAGAATGAAAGAGGAAGAGAAGTGTCTGTTGTTCCCACTCTGTGTTCACATATGACCTTCGCATTTCCAGCTCTAGCACTAAATGTAACTTTTAAGATGCCCCACATGGGTCACGTGTCATCTTTGGGGGTTTTCTGGGGAAAATTGTAGCCTGGGAGCAGGCGGAGGTGGGTGTAGAGTTAGATAAAAATAACCACATCAGGAGAAAGTCTCTCCACCTTCCCGTGAAACACTAAAGACCCCTTAAAACTACAAGCCTGAGACACACAAGCCTGAGCAGCTCAGAGGGAAAGAGAGAAAGCCTTGGAGGCATTAAGCATAGCCCCAGAGAAGTTAGGAAGCCATTCAACAAAAAGCTTGCTCTCATCCAGAAAATCAGTGTGGTAGAAAGAGCATGAGAATGAAATCAGAAGATTTCAATTTCAAAACAGAATCCAACATTTACTCTCTTGTCCCTGGGGGGGAAAAAATCACTTAATCTCTGAGTGTCCCTATTTCTCAGAGTTGTTATAAGGAAAGAACTTCATAAACTTTGAAATACCATTAGCTACTGTTATTTAAGGAATTGACAAGTGCTGAAAGAGGAGAGAGATTATATAGAATGCTCACAGAATTTTGCATATTAATAAATGGAAGAGATCTTTGAGATTTATTTCAATTAATTTAAATTTTTATTAAAATTTATTTTAAGGGTCAGCTAGATGACGCAGTAGATAGAAAATCATCCCTAAAGTCAGGAGACCCAAGTTCAAATCTGAACTGACACTTAACATTTACTAACTGTGTGATTCTAACACAATATAAATAAAATTAATTTTTAGAAATTTTAATTGATCACTTTATATCATTTACATTTATGAATCTATCCTAGATGTTCTGGGAAATGTTTGATGACTGACTTTCTTAGGGAAAAATGTAGATAGCACATACTTATAATTATCGCCATTAGTTTCTTAATTCTAGATAAACAACAAAACAATAAATCAAGTTCCGAATTTTGTAAGGTTTGCTGATTTCTTAGGTAAAAATGTTCCCAATGATAATTTAATTATCAGGGCAGAAGCCAGTTTGAGCTGATTCCAATGCATCCCCTTCCTTTTCCTTCTTTACCCAGAGAGCTAGCCCATTCAACAAGGTTGGGGGTGGGAGTGGGGAGAGTTCATCAAAACTTACTAACATTAACACATCAATAGAGTCTGCCAGTATTTGCAAATATTCCACACTCACAGTCTCTAGACCCTGCACAAGAGGACAGGTCATTTTAATTATACAGCATTCAATTCCCCCTCCCCCATTTAAAATGTTGTAATCATTGTAAATATTATTTTATTTATTCTGCTTATTCCAGTCTGCATCTTTTCATGTAAGTCTTCCCATGCTTCTTGGAATTCTTCATATTCATTATTTCTTTAGCGTAGAAATATCCCTTACATTTATGTGCCACAATTTGTTCATCCATTCCTTAATTAATAGGTACCAATTATATTCCATGTTTGCTACCACAAAAGAAATACTGCCATGAATATTTTGGTATACATGAAAAACTTTCTCTCTTTGACTTCATTGAGGTACTAAGAGTAGAGTCTGAGTCAGAGAATATGGAAATTTTAAAAATCAAACTTTTAAAAATCAAAATTCTAAATTGCTTTATAGAATCAACTCTCATTTAAATAAGGAATGTTTCATAAGTATGTAACTGTTTTCAGAGGTTGTGTCATGACAGGAAGTGTTATGCCACAGTCTCTTTTGAACTGTTCTACCTCAGTTTCCCTATACGAGTTTCCCTTATCTCAGTCTCCCTAACTATTCCCTTTAATTGTAAACCCCCCCCCCTTTCTGGTCCATTAAGACTGGGACCATTTGCTCTAAGGTTATACATTGTTAGCAGGATAAACAAGAGAGTAGACCTCCTGACTCTTCCTGTTCTCAAGAATTTACAATATCCCTCTAAAAATATTCCAAGATACCTCACTGATATCTTTATTTCTGTCAGACATCTTGTTTCTGGGTTTTTAGGATTTATGGCCTCCCCTATCCTGACAGAAGTTTTCCCACACTACTTATCCCTTCCTTTGTTTAGAGAAAAGGTAGTTAAGAAGTTGGGTTTCTCCTATTCATGGCTGGAGGCTGGGGGCTAGAGGCTGGCTGCTGGATGCAGCATGATGGATTCTTTGAGATGACAGTCTCCTCCAGCCCTGGGACCAACATGGTTTCCTTGGTCCCAGTATATCTTTATCTGACTGGATAATTTGAGACGAGAGCCCTGTCCAGTCAATTATACTCTCCAATTAATAAAATATTAAAAAGCTCTCTAATCTCTCTCCTGCCTCAGTTTCTCCGGAATTACATAAGGATATAAATACCTTTGGGGAAATATTTTGAGGCTTATAACCCACATCTAGGAAACCTAGGAAAATGTATGCTCAGTACATGTTCAAGAAGCTGAAACTGATCTCTAACCCCCCATCCTTCCAACTTGCAAAATTATGATTCACAAAATTTTAGGATTAGTTGAAAAATCAAAGAAAAAAAATAAATCTATCAACAGAAGTTTGTTTGTTATTTGGCTCCCCCCCCCCCTCCTGCTTTTTTTTTTAATTACCAATGGGCATCTCTTTTCCAAAGGTCTATAAAGTATTTCCACCAATTATAAACAAGGATCTTCCCCATAGTGATTCTTCCTACAATTCCTCTTAGGTCCCTGTAAATGGTACAAGATACTATTCTTAATCACAATGAAACCCTCTGGTCCGGGACAGGAGGCCAGCCACTCCAGCCAATAGGTCTTCAAGGGTATCACTCCTGTCCTTAGGGACAGAGTTCTTCAGATCCAGTGAAGCAACACCAGCAACAGAAACTTCCTCTCTTCAAGGCTATCCTTCTTTGCTATTTTCTAAACCTTTCACCTCACAAAAATCTCATCTAAGAAAGGACCCCTAGTCACCAACATCATGTTCAGATACCCAGGGGAATGGCCTCTGATAAAGTAAGCACTAATCACTGATTGAAGAACTATCAAAAAAAAAAAAATCCACAATTTTTTGCAAAGTAATCACAGGATCATTATATCATCAATAGAACTAGATTTTGTAGTCTAGAGCATTGGGCTTGGAATCAAAAAGACATCCTCATGAATTAAAATCCAGTCACACTGGCAAATCATTTAACCCTGCTTGCCTTAGTTTCCTCAAGTGTAAAATGAGCTGGAGCAGGAAATGGCAAACCACTCCCATATCTTTGCCAAGAAAACCCCAAAATGGGGTCATGGAAAGTCATACATGACTGAAAAAACTGAACAACAACAATGTAATATCATCATTGTAGATATGGATGAGAATTCAGAAATCATCTAATTCAACCCACTGATTTTTATAGATGAGGAAATTGAAGCTCAGAAATTTTAAATGATTTGCCCAAAGCTATATAGGGAGTGACAGAGCAAGGATTTCAATTGTTTAAAAGTAGAAGGATGGCCAGTAGACCTTCCTTGGAGAGAAAAATAAGCGTTGGCAAAATTAGTTTTGTTTTACACATGAAGACATCAATAAATATCATTTCATGGGGAGTTGGAGCATTTTGTATTGCAGTGTTCATGATAAATATTTGCAAAAAGATCATCATTAAAATAATTAAAGTTTTGGGCAGCTAGATGGTACTGTGGATAGAGTACCAGCCCTGAAGTCAAGGGGAGCGGAGTTCAAATATGATTTCAGACACTTAACACTTCTTAGCTGTGTGACCCTGGGCAAGTCATTTAACCCCAATTGCCTCAGCCAAAAAACAAAACAAAACAAAACAAAACAAAAAACTAAAGTTTATGTACTAACATTAGCTTCAAAGGATGAGAGAGTAAGGAAATTATATAAAGCTGTAAAGACAATATTAAAAAAAAAATTTAAGAATTCTTGTCAAGGCAATAACCAACTGGGATTACAGAGATCTGATGATCAACTATGCTACTTACCCATGAAAGAGAGGTGAGGGACTGAAAGTACAGAATAAAACGTACGTTTTTGGACATGACCAAGTCAGGAATTTATTTTACTTTAATGAGCATATATATTTGTTTTTCTTTATTTTTTTAAGAAGGGGGCAGTTAGGAGGGAGAGAAAATGAATTTTTGTTCATTAAAAAAATAAAATTAAAAAATTATGAAAAGTTTATAAGACCCTCTGAATTAAATCAAATAGACTTTGATACTTGTTTTTTTGTTTTTTTGAAGTGGATCAATGACTCCAAGGTGGAATTTTCGACTTTTTTGTGAATTAAGTTTAAATGAAGCAGAGTTGTACAAAATCATCAGTCTCACTCTCTTTTCCAGAGTCAGTGAAGTCCAATGGCAAGACAAAAGTCAAGATGACCGATGATGGCTTGGGATGAAATAGATGGTTTTAGATGCCGTAGATGTCACAATAAACTATGAACATTCACGGTGCCCATTTGCTTCAGCTGCCTTTGAAGGCCTGAGAATAAATTATTCCCATTCTGCTGAGGGCTGACATTCCCCCTAACTAACCATAGGTTACCTGGGCATTTGAGGGGTATAGTGTCTTCAGGGAGAATTTGCACCTCTGGTGTGAAGGCTTGCGAAGCCCTTCTCAGGGCTGTTCATCTACCTTTGGTGTCCACCTTCATCCAACTCTCACCTGTGGCTCCAAGAGGCTGTATCGTGTGCAGTGGCAAAATCTGGGCTGACAGATACTTGGTGATGTCTTGCAAAGGTGAGCATAGAAGAGGACTTTGAAAAATAGGATGGAACTTGGTGTGTTGCTGCCTACCTGTATTTCCTGCTATTTTAGCAAGCTGAAGTTAGTGAACCACTTGAGCTTGGGAGTTTTGAGCTGGAATCAGATACATTAGAATTCAGTATGGTGAGCCGTATTCCCCATGGCCATCAGGTTAAATAAGGAGGGGAAAACTGATCCAGGTCAGAAATGAAGGTAGGAAATGCTTCAGTGCTGATCAATATAAAGATTGGGCCTGCAGGTGGCTGCTGCATAGTCCAAGGCAAAATAGGGGGATTCTTTTTTTTCTAAATCATTCGGCCAGAAAGGAGAGAGGTCCCAAACTTATACAGAAGATAGAAGCTACATGACTATGTATCATATTTTCTTTATTTAAAAAATCAGGACAGGTTAGAAATGATAAATAACAAATTACATCACAAAGAATAAAATTGATTGTATATTAACAGACAGGAAGCAATACTCTACTGATTCAGGAATTGTTCTTGAATCTACTAGCTTGCTGGATTGTGCAGTTCAGACCACTGACTTTTTAAAGCAAGCATCAAAATATAAAATTAGAATTATAAAAAAGATTAAAATGACATGGCATACTGTTAAAGCAACTTAACCAAGTCATTGATTTGGGAAATGGATGAAGGAAAGGTATGGGAGAAGGCCAGGAATCCATCCTTAGGACATGATTGGTCTGGAGGACTAGGGCTTAAGCTGTTAAACTGCTTCTAGGGTATTAAAAAAAAAAAAAAAAAAAAAAAAAAAAACCTAACCCTTAATGAGATGGGGCCTCTCGGATTTGACAGATGTCCCACTTTTGGGCAAATCAACACACCTTATTACTCAACATGCCCTTCTGACTAGAAGCATTTCAGTAGGAGATGGAGGTGGGGGCCTCATCTACCTGAAGCTGTATCATTAATGAGCATCCTTTTTATCCCATGATTAATGAACTTTGGTCATTCTGTTGTTGCTAGATGCAATCTGATTCTCATTTCATTCCAGTTCTGAGCTTGAACCTCTAGAGTAACCCAAATCAGGCCTTGCCCAGCCCAAAAAGACATGAAGACCAATTATAACAAATTTCTAAAGACATCTATTGGATATGAATCAATTGTCATAATAAGGAGACCAAACTTAGCTTAGAAATTGCCTCAGCCAGCAAACACTTTATTTTCTTGCCAAGTGTAGAGATTTGTCAGCCAAGGGCAACATTAGTTTAGAATATAAACGAGTTTGTAAAATCTTATAGAGAAGAATGATGGATGATTCTGAGCCCTATCACCTCATAAAAAGGGAACAACTGAGAAGAAAACAAATACAAAGAAAACTTGGCAAGATAGACCAGTGAAGTAAAGTCATTCCACTGGCATTTAAGGATGAAAGTAGGAAAAGGACAAAAGGACAAAATGGGAAAACCCCCAAAAGCATTTTACAACAGTGGAGTTACCACGTATGATCTCTGGCATTATACTCTTGGATGTGCACAGAAAACCACCTAATGATCAGCATAGTGCCTGGCATATTCCAGCATAGGAATATACATAATGAATGTCTACTAACTGAGTAGGAAAATGAGCTGGATTGCTTTGGGAAAAAATGCAGTTCTTTTAAATATACTTGTCCTAAAACGAAAGTCCTTCTTGTTAACACCAGCTGTGTAATATGCCTATAATACAAATCATAATATAATTATAATACAGCTTCTCGTAATCTTGTGAACCATGGAATATTATAATCTCCAAAGAGATTGTCTAAGAAGCAAGGAAGAAATCCATGGTGATTATGGGCAGCCTGAAACACAATTTCAAACAAATAATGACTGAAAAAAGAAAGGGCATTGACTCTGAAGTACAAGATCTGGGTTTCAAATCCTACTTCTCATGATGACTACTTGTGTAATCTTGGGTCATTTATCAGTCATATCTGACTCTTCATGACCCTATTTGGGGTTTTCTTGACAAAGATATTAGAGTGGTTTGCCATTTCCTTCTCCAGCCCATTTTACAGATGAGGAAAATGGGGCAAACAGTTAAGTGACTTGCCCAAGGTCACACAGTTGGTAAGTATCTGAGGCCAGATTTGAACTCCAGAAGAGGAGTTTTTCCTGTCGCCAGGCTCCACACTATTTAATGAGCCACCTAATCGCCCTGTAAGTAGGACAGCACTGATACAAATAACTGGTAAAATATATAAGAACATCATGAATAGGGTAAAAGAGAGATCCAGACAGATTACTCTAACAAAATTTGAGGAAGGAGACATAATTTTCAGATGATAGAATCAAGGAAAGTTTCATAGAGGAAATGGCACCAGAACTGGGTGCAAAGAGAGGGATTTCAATAGATAGAGATAAAAAACTTCACCCCAGATATAGGGACTAGATAGCCTAAGCAAATATATGAAGGTAGCAGAAGGCAAAATGAGATTGGGGGATAACTAGAGATCTAATTTACCTAGAACACAGAGTGTACAAGAGAGAGTGATGTGAAATTAGGCTGGAAAAGTAGTTTGGAACAGGGTGATAGAGGTAATAACAGGCTAAGAAAACTATTTTGTCTCGTAGGTACTAAGGAATCACTAAAGACTTTTGAGTCAGACCTCCAAAAATATAGACTTCCCAGACTAACAGAGGAGGAAGTAAATTGCTTGAATAGTCCCATTTCAGAAAAAGAAATAGAAAAGGCAATTAAACAACTCCCTAAGAAAAAATCCCCAGGACCAGATGGATTTACATGTGAATTCTACCAAACATTTAAAGAACAATTGGCCCCAATGCTATATAAATTATTTGATAAAATAGGGAATGAAGGAGTCCTACCAAATTCCTTCTATGACACAGACATGGTACTGATACCTAAACCAGGTAGGTTGAAAACAGAGAAAGAAAATTATAGACCAATCTCCCTAATGAATATTGATGCTAAAATCTTAAATAAGATATTAGCAAAAAGACTACAGAAAATCATCCCCAGGATAATACACTATGATCAAGTAGGATTTATACCAGGAATGCAGGGCTGGTTCAATATTAGGAAAACTATCAATATAATTGGCCATATTAATAACCAAATTAACAAAAACCATATGATCATCTCAATAGATGCAGAAAAAGCATTTGACAAAATCCAACATCCATTCCTATTAAAAACACTTGAGAGTATAGGAATAAATGGACTTTTCCTTAAAATAATCAGCAGCATCTATTTAAAACCATCAGTAAGCATCATATGTAATGGAGACAAACTGCAACCATTCCCAATAAGATCTGGAGTGAAACAAGGTTGCCCACTATCACCGTTACTATTTAATATTGTATTAGAAACGCTAGCTTTGGCAATAAGAGCTGAGAAAGAGATTAAAGGAATAAGAATAGGCAATGAGGAAACCAAATTATCACTCTTTGCCGATGATATGATGGTATACTTAGAGAACCCCAGAGATTCTACTAAAAAGTTATTAGAAATAATCCACAACTTTAGCAAAGTTGCTGGTTATAAAATAAACCCACATAAGTCATCAGCATTCTTATATATCACTAACAAAATCCAACAGTCAGAGTTACAAAGAGAAATTCCATTTAAAGTAACTACTGATAATATAAAATATTTAGGAATCTATCTGCCAAGGGAAAATCAGAAACTTTATGAGCAAAATTACAGACCACTTTTCACACAAATTAAGTCTGATCTAACCAATTGGAAAAATATTAAATGCTCTTGGATAGGGCGAGCAAATATAATAAAGATGACAATATTACCTAAACTAATCTATTTATTTAGCGCTATACCAATCAGACTCCCAAAAAACTATTTTAATGACCTAGAAAAAATAACAACAAAATTCATATGGAAAAACAAAAGGTCAAGAATTTCAAGGGAATTAATGAAAAAAAAAATCAAATGAAGGTGGCTTAGCTGTACCAGATCTAAAATTATATTATAGAGCAGCAGTTACCAAAACCATTTGGTATTGGCTAAGGAATAGATTAATTGATCAGTGAAATAGGTTAGGTTCAAGGGACAAAAGAGTCAACAACTATAGCAACCTAGTCTTTGACAAACCCAGAGACCCCAGCTTTTAGGATAAGAACTTACTGTTTGATAAAAATTGCTGGGAAAATGGGAAACTAATATGGCAGAAACTAGGCATTGATCCACACTTAACACCGTACACCAAGATAAGGTCAAAATGGGTTCATGACCTAGGCATAAAGAATGAAATTATTAATAAATTAAAGGAACACAGGATAGTTTACCTCTCAGACCTGTGGAAGGGGAAGGACTTTATGACCAAAGAAGAACTAGAGATCATTACTGATCACAAAATAGAAAATTTCGACTATACCAAACTGAAAAGTTTTTGTACAAACAAAACTAACGCAGACAAGATTAGAAGGGAAGCAATAAACTGGGAAAATATTTTTACAGTCTAAGGTTCTGATAAAGGCCTCATTTCCAAAATATATAGAGAATTAACTCTAATTTATAAAAAATCAAGCCATTCTCCAATTGAAAAATGGTCAAAGGATATGAACAGACAATTCTCAGATGAAGAAATTGAAACTATTTCTAGTCATATGAAAAGATGCTCCAAGTCATTATTAATCAGAGAAATGCAAATTAAGACAACTCTAAGATACCACTACACATCTGTCAGATTAGCTAAGATGACAGGAAAAAATAATGATGATTGTTGGAGGGGATGCGGGAAAACTGGGGTATTGATGCATTGTTGGTGGAATTGTGAACGAATCTAACCATTCTGGAGAGTAGTTTGGAACTATGCTCAAAAAGTTATCAAACTGTGCATACCCTTTGATCCAGCAGTGTTACTACTGGGCTTATATCCCAAAGAGATCATAGAGAAGGGAAAGGGACCTGTATGAGCACGAATGTTTGTGGCAGCCCTCTTTGTAGTGGCTAGAAACTGGAAACTGAGTGGATGCCCATCAGTTGGAGAATGGCTGAATAAATTGTGGTATATGAATATTATGGAATATTATTGTTCTGTAAGAAATGACCAACAGGCTGATTTCAGAAAGGCCTGGAGAGACTTACACGAACTGATGCTGAGTGAAATGAGCAGGACCAGGAGATCATTATATACTTCAACAACAATACTATATGATGACCAGTTCTGATGGACCTGGCCATCCTCAGCAATGAGATCAACCAAATCAGTTCCAATGGAGCAGTAATGAACTGAACCAGCTACGCCCAGAGAAAGAACTCTGGGTGATGACTAAAAACCATTACATTGAATTCCCAATCCCTATATTTATGCCCACCTGCATTTTTGATTTCCTTCACAAACTAATTGTACAATATTTCAGAGTCTGATTCTTTTTGTACAGCAAAATAACGGTTTGGTCATGTATACTTATTGTGTATCTAATTTATATTTTAATATATTTAACATCTACTGATCATCCTGCCATCTGGGGGAGTGGGTGGGGGGGTAAGAGGTGAAAAATTGGAACAAGAGGTTTGGCAATTGTTAATGCTGTAAAGTTACCCATACATATAACCTGTAAATAAAAGGCTATTAAATTTAAAAAAAAAAAAAAAAAAGACTTTTGAGTCAGGCAGTAAACTTGGTCAGACCCATGTATTAGGAATATTATTTTGGTAGCTGCATAAATGATGATTAAGAGAGGAGAAAGATTAGAGACTGCCAGGAAGTTATTGGCAGTGGTGAAGAGGAGAGCCGAGGGATCAGAAGCTAGGGTTCAACCACTTCTAAAGTTATGATTTTATAACTTTTCAAAAATGAATAATATTCTTCAATTTAATAAAATACAAGCAAACTGAAAGAATCCCAGAACACCAGAGTTGGAAGAAACATTATGACTTAGTCATACATAACTTTTCCTTTACTTATAGCTGCCTCCCTGCAAATCTCTCAGCTTGCACTAGCATTTATAGGATGGATCCCTAAAAAGCAGCTGCTACTCTCAAATTTTTCAAGCTACCTTGTGAATCTGTACTTCAAAAACTTTAGCTCATGAGCCCCTATTGGTGGATATCCCATAAATAGTCACCCACTAGGTACAATTACCTCAAAGTAAAAGCATTTATTAACATGATGTATTAAGAACAGTATCTATAAAATATCCTCCTATAAAGTCTAGGGTATAAGCTTCCTCAAATATACACAATATCTTTTGGAAAAGTGGGCTTAAACTTAGACTACAGTAATCTGGTGGCACACATGGGAAGAATATATACATCCAAGACAACTCCAATATTCCTTTCTTTCCTGGTGCATGTTACAGTGCTCTCCATGAGAAGAATATTTCTTCTAAACTCCTGGACAGGCTTCTCTCCACAGGTGTACACAGAGAGTATAAAAGAGAGTGGTATGAAATTAGGCTGGAAAAGTAGTTTGGAACCAGAATGATAGAGGTAATAACAGGCTAAGAAAACTATTTTGTCTCATAGATACTAGAGAATGACTGAAGATTTTTGAGTCGGGCAGTGGACTTGGTCAGACCTGGCTCTCACCTAAGTCCAGAGTCATCTCTCTTTGTTGCCAGAGACTCTGATCCTTGAATTAACCTGCAGTCACTGCATCTCTGGGTTTCTGGGTCTGAATATACAAAGCATGTCTCAACTATTTGCTAATTAGGGGAGGTCACCTGCTGGGCAATTAGCTAATAACTGGGGGGGGGGGGGGGGGGAAGCAAAGAGCTGAGGGATGACCTCCCCACCAAGAGTAATTCCCTCTCAGAGACTGGGTTCTGGGTTCTTCCTCAGTTGCTGGGTTCAGCCTGGTCTGAACTGATGCGTTCAGCTTTATGAGGATCATTGGGGTCTGTCCAATTTCCATCCAATCAGTGCTAACACCCTTTTCATTCAATCAAGGGAAACAACTCCATCTTCAAAGGGGAATATATATGTGTGTATATGTATATGTATATATGCATGTGTGTGTTTATATACACACATATGTGCATATTTATATTTACATACAGGTATGTTTGTATGCATACATACTTATGTGTACATGTGTGTGTTTGCATTTATATACATGCTTTTGTGTATATGTATACATAATCTGGACTTTATCAAATCTTATCACTCCTATGAGATGGTAAATTCCTAAGTTTAGCACAGTGCCTGACACAGAGCTTAACAAATTTCTATTGTCTTCCTGCCTAAGTCAGGAGCTCTTAATATTTTTTTGTGTCATGGCACTCTGATGAAGCCTAAAGACCCCTTCTTGGAATAATGTTTTTAAATGCATAAAATAAAATACAAAGAATTAACAAAGGAATCCATTTATGTGGAAAGAAAACTGAAATTTTTCCCTATCCAAATCCATAGACTGCAAATTAAGAATGCTTTTCCTAAAGGTATTTTTTACTTGTTGGTGCATTTCTTACAAAGCCTAACATGGTTCATCACATTTTAATCCCTTATTAGGTTGGAGTCCAATAAAAAAACATAATTAGTGATTTAAGACCTTTTTAACAATGGAGGAAGCATTCACCCTATGAAACACTTTGCTGCATCCTGATCTGGCCAGATCTTGGGTATGTATTTGGTTCTGAACACTAGAGGAAATTTTGATAAGCTAAAGGATGTCCAGGGAAGGGTCACCAGAGTGTTGAAAGACTTTGACTTCTTGCCATATGAGACTGGCTAAGAGAATTGGGTATGTTTAGCCTAGAAGAAAGAATCTTGTGGGGTCAAAGAGTTGGGGAGGGGGAGAATAGAGAGGGGAAAACATCATTGCTATCTTGAAGAAAGGCCTTCTCATGTGGAAGACATTAAACTTTTTTGATTTGGTTCCAGAGAATAGAATTAGGAAGAATTGGTGGAAGTTACAGTGGAGCAGATTTAGTCTTGATGTCAGGAAAAATCTTCTAACAATTAAGTGTTTTCCAAAAGGAAAACAGCAAAGCTGCCTTGGAAACTATCTGGTTCCCCATAACTACAGGTTTTCAAGGGAAGGAAAGGACTGATGCTTCTCCGATGTCTATCAGGTCTTCTGGCAAGTTTTAGACTGGCTATCTTGCAAGGAACTGCAAGTCCCTAGACAGTGGTAATTGTATTACTTCCCAGAAGATAACATGAAATCAGAATCAATGGGTGGGGTTTCCCTCCTCCTCCATCAGGGGTTTTAAGGATCTCTTGAGAGAGAGAGGCAACACTCAGAAAAGAGGAAGGTGGCAGGGATTCTCCAACACTGGAGCAGCACAATTTCAGTGGTTCTGGAGAGACATCACTCTTCCTCCTGGGACACTAGAAAAAGAAAAGCAAAAGTGGGAGGGCGTATATGTAATTCTGGAGTTTTTTATTTTCTGGGGCTTGCTCAATAAGCTAGAGCCCTGAGGAAAAAAATTGGCAGTTCCACTTTTTCTTAGATAAGAATAGCACCATATCTAAGCACTTATTTCTGGTCATGGTTTTTTTTGTTGTTGTTGTTTTTTCCTCAAGGATGCATCTGATGAATCTAATCTTATGTTTAATAAAAATCCATGAGTGATACGAGGCAGCGAGGTAGTATAGTGGGCAGAGTGCTGGGCTCAGACACTTACTTGTTGCATCACCCCGAACAGGTCACTTAATTTGTCTGCTTCAGTTTCCTCATCTGAAAAACTACCATTACTACTACTACCACTGACACTACTACGACTTCTACTACCACTAGTACCATTACTACTACTATTACCACCACTACTACTACTACTATTACTACTACTACTACTACTACTACTACTATCACTGACACTACTATTGCTACTTCTACTACCACTAGTACCATTATTACCACTACCATCACTACTACTACCACTAATACTATTACTACCACCACTACTACTACTTCTACTACCACTAGTACCATTACTACTACTATTACTACCACTACTACCACTAGTACTATTACTACTACTACCACTGACATTACTACTACTTCTATTACCAGTAGTACCACTGCTACTACTACCACTGACACTACTCTACCACTGCTACTACTATTACTACCACTACTATTATTACTACTACTAGTACTATTACTACTACTTCCACTGACACTACTATTGCTACTTCTACTACCACTACTACCATTACTACTACTACCACTGACACTACTCCTACTACTTCTACTACCACTAATACCATTACTACTACTATTACTACCACTACTACCACTAGTACTATTTTTTTTTCCAGACTCTGTTACTTTTTTTTTTTTTTTTAATTAATAGCTTTTTATTTACAGGTTATATGCATGGGTAACTTTACAGCATTAACAATTGCCAAACCTCTTGTTCCAATTTTTCACCTCTTACCCCCCCACCCCCTCCCCCAGATGGCAGGATGACCAGTAGATGTTTAAATATATTAAAATATAAATTAGATACACAATAAGTATACATGACCAAAACGTTATTTTGCTGTACAAAAAGAATCAGACTCTGAAATATTGTACAATTAGCTTGTGAAGGAAATCAAAAATGCAGGTGGGCATAAATACAGGGATTGGGAGTTGAATGTAATGGTTTTTAGTCATCACCCAGAGTTCTTTCTCTGGGCGTAGCTGGTTCAATTCATTACTGCTCCATTGGAAATGATTTGGTTGATCTCATTGCTGAGGATGGCCAGGTCCATCAGAACTGGTCATCATATAGTATTGTTGTTGAAGTATATAATGATCTCCTGGTCCTGCTCATTTCACTCAGCATCAGTTCGTGTAAGGCCTTTCTGAAATCATCCTTTTGGTCATTTCTTACAGAACAATAATATTCCATAATATTCATATACCACAATTTATTCAGCCATTCTCCAACTGATGGGCATCCATTCAGTTTCCAGTTTCTAGCCACTACAAAAAGGGCTGCCACAAACATTCGTACCACTAGTACTATTACTATTACTACCACTATTACTACTACTTCTACTATCACTAGTACCACTGCTACTACTATTACTACCACTACTACTATTATTGCTACTACTACTACTATTACTACTACTTTCACTGACACTACAATTGCTACTTCTACTACCATTACTACTACTTCTACTACCACCAGTACCACTGCTACTAGTATTACTAATACTACTAGCATTACTACTACTACCACTGACACTACTAGTACTACTTCTACTATCACTAATACCACTGCTACTAGTATTACTACCACTACTACTAGTATTACTACCACTACTATTACTACTACTACCACTGACACTACTATTGCTACTTCTACTACCACTAGTACCATTATTATCACTACTATACTACCACTACCATCACCACTACTACCACTAGTACTATTACTACTACTACTGTCACCACCACTACTACTACCACTATTACTATTACTATTACCAGTATTTCGTTGTGTCTGCTATTCTGCTATTCTAACCCTTCTCCCTTTCTTAAAAGCTTTTCTCTTTCTACCTGAAGACCTCCTCATGAGTTTTTCATGTTTCATAACTACAATCTTAAAGGCAGAATTATCGTGCACTTAAGACCTTTGGAAGCTACCTCATCAGACTACAAGTCTAACCTGTAATCACCCTGTTGTGGTTACCGAAGGATTATAGAAGATTAGAGGGGCTCCATTTTTTGCATGAGTTGGTCTAGAACCCAGCTTCTTAAACTGATTTGCAACCCCATATGAGGTCTTGTAACTAAATGTGGATGTTACAAAATTATGATTTATTATCAATAAATTTTTTATTTGTTTATCTATTTTATATTCCCACATATCCAAGGTCATATAAACATTTCTTGGGCAAAAAATGGGCATGAGTGGAAAAAGTTTAAGTCCTGATCTACAACAAGATGATTTCAGAGAGGTTTGGAGAGATTTACATAAACTGATGCTGAGTGAAATGAGCAGGACCAGAAGATCATTATACACTTCAATAACAATACTATATGACGATCAATTCTGAGGGACATGGCCATCTTCAGCAATGAGATGATTCAAACCAGTTCCACTTGCTCAGTGACAATGAGAGCCATCTACACCCAGAGAGAGGACCATGGGACCAGAGTGTGGACCACAACATAGTATTCTCACGCTTTCTTTTGATGTCTGCTTGCATTTTTGTTTTCCTTCTCAGGTTTTTTTCTTTCTTTCTAGATCTGATTTTTCTTGTGCAGCAAGATAACTGTATAAATATGTATACACATATTGGATTTAATATATATTTTAACATAATTAACATGTATGGGACTACCTGCCATCTAGGGAAAGGGATGGGAGGAAAGAGGGGAAAAGTTGGAACAGAAGGTTTTGCAAGGATCAGTGTTGAAAAATTACCCATGCATATGTTTTGTAACTAAAAAGCTATAATAAAATTTTTTTTAAAGAAGCCCTGGTCTAGATATCCTTCCAACCCTGATATTTCATGATTTATGATTTCCTTAATACCACTTCATCTGTTCATTCATTCATTCAATAATAATTTATTGAAATGTTTACTATGTGTATGGCTCTGTGCAAAGTAATAGGAATACTCCTCCTGCCTCCAAAAAAGAAAGAAAGAACCCACTCCTGCCTTCAAGAAGTTTGTATTTTACTGGGGAATGTACAGTGGATAGAATACAAGCCCTGAAATAAATCAGGAGGATCTGAATTCAAATCTGGACTCATTTACTAGCAGTGTGATCTCTTTGCTTAACCCCAATTGCCTTGCAAGAAAAAAAAGAAAAGAATAATATGAAATAATAATGGTATGACAGCTTAGTGGCTAGGGGTTTGTAGTCAAGAAGATCTGAGTTCAAATCTGGCTTTAGCTACTTCCTAACTGTGCCTTGGTTTCCTCATCTGCAAATGAGCTGGAGAAGGAAAAGGCAAACTATTCAGAGTAATTAATATCTTTGCCAAGAAAACCCAAATGGGTTTATAAAGAATCTGAAATGACTGAACAATATAATGGTAGCCTATTCTGTCCTTTTTCTCACCCAATGAACACAAGTTTAACTTATCTAAGAAAAAGAAGAAAATGAAAAACTCAACACTGGGTAGTCTCTTCATTTCCTTGGCTTTTTTGAAGACAATGCTCAAAGTCTGCTTTCTTCAAGAGGTTTCTTAGGGTCCCACAAGCTGTAATATCTCCTTTTTCAAATGACTTTCCATTTACTATGTGTGTATCTTTTATATACTTAGTAATGTTCTCCCTTATTAGAATGTATGTTTCTGGAGGCCGGGGACTGTTTTACTATTTTATTTGTGCCCCGGTGCTTTGCATGTAGTAAATGCTGAATAAAATATTTCATTCATTCATAGTGACTGCACTATAATGCATATAGTAGATCCTTAATAAATGTTTGTTGACTGAAATTCTTTCCAAGTGAGATTCTGTGATTCTGAGTTGCTGAGGAAATTTATATGTGTGGCAAAAGAGAAAGAAAATGAATGAAGATTCAGAAAGAAGGGTGGAAATATACATATAAAATTAATTTTCAGACAAGTCTAAACCCAAAGTAGAACAATATTGTATTTGGAAAAAAAAAGTCTCATGTCATCAAGCATTGGTTTTCAACCTTTTAGAGTAGGAAGTTCTTTTTTTAATGTTCCCCAAGACTTCTCCAAGATAATGGTTGTATGAGTGATGGTTGTTGTTTGGTTGTTTTTCATGACTCCATTTGGGATGTTCTTAGCAAAGATACTGGAGTGGTTTGCCATTTCCTTCTCCAGTTTATTTGGCAGGTGAGGAAACTGATGAGGCGAGAGGATTCAGTGTCCAGGGTCACACAGCTAGGAAGTATCTGAGTTTGGATCTGAATTTGCAAAGATAAGTCTTCCTGACTTTAGAGAAGGTGTTCCATTTACTGCACCACCTAAATAAACCTGTGTTAGTGGATTAAGTCTTAAGGTCAGGGAGACATGGACTCAAATTCCAACTCAAAAACTTAATGTTGGACAATTCCCCTTAATCCCTCTCTCAGTTTCCTCATTTGCAAAATGGGGAATAATGATAATTATAAGCACTTACCCCTCAGAGTTGTTGTGAAGATCAAATTAGAATATATAGGGTATCCCAAAAGTCAGTACAATCTTAAGCTTTATTATATAGTTTATTAAAGCTTAAAATTGGTACTAAGACTTTTGTGTTTTGTGAACTCCAAAGTGCTATATGAGTAAAATTATTATTATTACTATTAATATTGAGAAAATTCATCATGACAAAAATATACCATGAATTCAATGAATACTTTTAAACTCATTTGTATTTTATTATTCAAAAAAGCATTTGCACACATTTGAAAAATACTAATTCCTTGTAGGGATTATTAAACCAATCTCTTTTGAGTAATTATGTAAGAATAATTGAGGAGGTCTTGAAATTCTAGAACTTGGGACCTGATACAATTACTCATACAATTTTCAGTAGCACCTGGAGGATCTCGCCACATTTAGAGAATCTCTTTCCCATCTGGAATATAAGAAGATATTTTCCGTGATGGATCAAGAGATAATTAGAATTTTGAGAGGAATTCTTGACTTGGAATCAGGAGAGATTTGAGTTTGAATCTATCTCTGATTCTACTAATATAACTATTTAGAGTTATACTTGTATACCCTACTTGGACAGCTATTACATGACTTCTATATCTGTAAAATGGTTATAATAAAACTTTTTGGCTCCTATTCACCTTTCCTAGAGGTCTGGTGAAGTATGAGAAATACTTTGTAAACATTAAGCTATTATATAAGTGTCAGTCATTATAGTAATAGTGATAAACACCTTTGGCAATCATGCATGTTCATTTTCTTCCTTGCTTGATGCTTATTATTACAGTCCATTATCTTTGCCATTGTTCTTATCAAGCAAGAATGATCTCATGCACCAGAAACTTTAAAACTAAAAGCTTCAACTAATCCAAAGTACAATGGAGAGGCATTTAATATTCCAGAGGCTGTAATATTTCCAGTGGACATCTATGTGCTCTAGGAACAAGAAGTGACCTAAGAGGTAATAATCAGAAGATGTGTGGTCCAGAAAGGAGATGGGCCTGTTACATAGAGAAAGTGAGGGACTACATATTGACAGTCTCAGTGTTGCTGGGGTCCCTATGAAATAACATATTTGGTAGATTCACTACAAGGACTTGTGGAGGATTTATGGGAAAACACCGACCAAGACTCAAATAGGATAACGAGGCATATGGATGAGTTGTGATCTGAATGGATGGAAGGAATGTTCACATATGATCTCGGACTCTTTGAAATGACATGTACATAGACAGGTAAAAATGTAATCTATGGATAATATACAGGGCATCTCAAAAGTTTTAGTGTAGTTTGGAGGCTTTGTAGTTTAACACTTTTGCACTAAGATTTTTCAGATACCTTGTATTTGTTAAATGTATATTATACATCTGTGCAGAGTGTGTGATATGTATATGTGTATGTGTGTGACATTTATTCAATCAGTACATTACTTGTTTGCTTATTAGATTTGGGTGCCCCCCCATGAGAATAGAATGTCCCATTCCTAAAGACTGGGAACCACTAGAAAATCTACATTAATATTTCAGTAATGAATTCCTGATTGAGACATGGCTATTTGCCAAGATGAGAATGTTCTCTTGAAAGTGGGGTACATCAATCCATCAATAAGCATTATTCAAGCACCTGCTATACACATCAGAAATTGCTGAGGGATACAATAACAGAAGTGAACGGAACTTAGTCTATTTGAGAAGAAACTTTGTGATCAGAAAATCAAAAGGGGAAAGGGGAAGAAAATATTATCCTTTTTGAAATTCACTTCTTTTAACTTGTATTTAGAAAAATAAATCTCTGTGTTATTATCTCAGATTTGGCGGTACGATTGTCATGGGTCATATCTCCAGAGGAAAGTATAGATATGCACTGTGTTGGGCACACAATACAAGAAGTCCTGGTGTTCCATGCCAGCACCCATCGGTCATTCCTGTCTTTTATAGCCCATTCTCCACCTCCTTTTTTCTAGAGAGAGGAGAGAATTCAGCAGAAGAACGAGGCTGCCATTGTGAAAACAGTTCATTTTCCCTTCACCAGAACTTTGTGTGTTCTGTGGGCTCTCCCACTGGAAATCCTAGGGAAGAATCTCTGCAGTTGAATATTGGAGTCTCTAATGCTCCTTCCATGGTGGTAGGATCAATGCTGGAATCGTGGGGAGCTGACATGGGGCTGGTGGAAGGCGTGGGCTCCATAGACCACCTCAGGGGGTGATGGGGATGTGGTGGCCAAGATGGAGCACAGGGGTTCATGGCTGCTCAAAACGGAGGTGAAATATTTCATTTCTTCTGTCAACTGCTTGATCTCCTTGCGGAGAGCTGCATTTTGTTTCTCCAGATCTTCACTCTCCTGTGGGTTGAGAGACCAGGACACAAAGTTAATTCTTTTGTGTTCAATGGGAGGCAAGAAGTTAATGGAGAAGCCAGAAGATAGTTGGAGCAGGGGAGCTAAATTAGAAATTCATATGAAGAACCAGAGATTGTGATCATGAAATGGAAAAAGCAGTGGGCTCGGAGTTGTTAAAAATTTAAAGCCATATTTAACAGAAAAGCAAATTGATTCACTTCTCTGACCCTCAGTTGCTTTATTTGTAAAATGGGAATAGTCAGATGGTCACAACTTACATCACAGAGTTATTATGATGCTGAAAACCTTTCTGAAAAAAGGATATTGAATTATGCCTAAAGAGTTAACTGCCTATACCCCTTGACACAACAATATCAACACTAGGTGAGTTATAGAAATTCTCTTTGTGATGGCAAAGAACTAGAAATTGGGGTTGATACCTAACAATTGGGGAATGGCTGAAGAAGTTGTGGTATATGATTGTGATGAAATACTACTGGACTATAAAGAATGATGAGCTCATTGTAGAAAATAGATAGATTTGCATGAAATAATGAAGAGTGAAATGAGCAGAACCAAGAGAACATTGTAAAAATAACAGCAGGATTGTTTTAAGATTGTTTTGAGCAACTAAATCCTTTTGATGATTTTACTCATTTAACTATAAAGGACATATGAAGGAAGACGCTATCTGCATCCAGAGAAAGAATAGATAAATAGAAGTATAGAATGATTTTGCATACATACACATATGAACACACATTCACACCCACACATACACATGGATATATAGTCTAATGGTAGTCATCTTGAGGAGGGAGGAAAAATAAAGAAATCTACAGGGTAACTTTATTCTATATTTAACAGGAATAGTAAATAATACATATAGATTGACAGTTTCATGTGCAATCTTTTTTTAATGCTACTTTACAGAAATGCTTGTTTTATTCCATAAATTAAAAATAAAAGAAATAAAAACTTTAAAAAGTATATAAATGTGAGCGATTTCTTTCTCTGTCTCTCTCTTTTTGTCCTCCTGCCCACTCCATGCATTTCTTTCCCTTATCTTCTCTCTTTCTTTTTGTCTGTCTTAGAAGCCTGAGGAACCTCTTCCTTTATAAAGCTTTTGGTGACTACCCACCCCACCCTCAGAAAGATGTTCTCTCCTTTAGTGTTTTATTATACTTTGCTTGAACCTCTTCACAGGTATCCATGACTTCATCTAAAACAGCTAGGTATACATTCTTTGTTCTCCACACCTCCAGCTCCTACCTCAGCCTGTAAACCCTTTGAAAGGATAGTCTTTATTGTAGTTGTTCGTATAAGCAATATCTACCAAAACTCTTATAAATAGTAGCCACTTAATAAATGTTGAATGAATTCAATTAGCTGTTGCTTAGGTCATCATTAGAGGAAATTGTGTTTTTTTAGCAACTTAGGTGGCTCAGTGGAGAGAATGCAGAGTCTGGAATTAGGAAGATCTCTCTGAGTTCAATTCTGGTCTCAGACACATACTTGCTAGCTGTGTGACCCTGGATAAGTCACTTAACCTTGTTTGCCTCAGTTTCCTTATCTGTCAGAGGAAGTGGCAAACCACTCCAGTATCATTGCCAAGAAATCCCTAAATTGGGTCACAAAGAGTCAGACACTACTGAAAAACAGCTCAACAAATTCTTTAAACACCAATTAACTGGTATCAGGGGTTGGTGAGTCAGAAGTCTTTTGAAGTTGACTGTTAGAGGACAAACTGGCATTTTTAAATTGCCACAGATAATCTCCAAAGGAGAGAATCCATGAATCATTTACACAATTCTGACTGTGTCTTTGACAACACATTGACCCAAAGTTTGTCTTTTCCTATAACATCAGTACCTTTGCCAAGAAAACCAAAGGTCTTGAAGAGTCAGATCTAAGTAAACTGACTGAACAACAGCAAAACCCAACAGAATGGGCAAAAGACAAGGCCATGGTAGTGGTGGTTAGGGAAAAAGGTCAGGAAATGCTTTGTGGAGAAAGGGACAATTAACTGAGTCTTGAAGGAAGTCTGTGTGTGATGCCAAGAGGTGAAGTTAGGAATGAATGCATTATAGGGATGGAAGATGGCCAGTGCAAAGAGACAGAAACAAGGAGTGTTTGAGGAACAGTGAGGAGACTGGACCACAAAGGGAAGAAAGAGGAGTAATGAAGAGGACTAGAAAGGTAGAGAGCAATCGGATTGGAAAAAGCTCTAAATATTAGAGGAGTTTATGGTTGGTCCTCAAGGCAACAGAGAGCCATTGAAGTTTGCTGAACAAGAAGATAATGTGATCAGTTTTGCATTTTAGGAAAATTACTTTGGCTGCTGGCTGCTGTGTAAAGAATGAATTGGAAGGAGTAGCTAGGTGGTGTCATAGATAGAGCACCAGCCCTGAAGTCAGGAGGACCTGAGTTCTAATCTGACCTCAGACCTTAACACTTCCTAGCTGTGTGACCTTGGGCAAGTCACTAACCCCAATTGCCTCAGCAAAAAAAAGAAGGGAAGAATGGATTGGAAAGGGAAGAGGTTTAAGGCAGAGACCAAATAAGAGACTATTGCATTATTTTCAGGAGGGAGTAGTGAGGATTTGAAGTAGGATGGTGAAGAGGAAGAAACACATTTGAGAGATATTTTGGAGACAGAATCAATAAGATGTGGCAACCGATTACATGTGTGAGGTAAGTGAGAGAGTAGTAGAGTTCAGTCCCAAGGTTTTGATTCTGAGTGACTGAGGGAAGGGTAATAGGGAATAATAATAATAGAAAAATTTGAAAGAAAAGTGAGTTATGGGAGGGAAGTTCTGTTTTGGAAATGTTAAGTTTGAGATGTGTGTTATATATCCAGTTTGAAATGCCTACTAGGCAGTGGTGATACAGGACTGGTGCTCAGGAGAGAGACTGAGGATAGATATATAGATATGGGAACCATCTGCATGAAGATGATGATTGAATTCTTAGGATTTATTGGTAACTTTATAAAGAGCTATTTTAGTTAAGTGATGAACCACATTGGAGAAAGTTTAAGAAGAAAATGTGAAGAGAGGAAGTGAAAACACCAAATGTTGGTGCTTTTCCAAGGATTTGTCTGAGAAAAAGAGATATAGAATGATATTTAGCAGAGATGGTGGGATCTTATGAGAGTTTTTTAAGGATGGGAAGGCATGGCCTTATTTGTAGGCAGTAGGGAAAGAATTAGAACATAGGGAAAGATTGATAATTAGAAAGAGGGAGGAGATAATAGAGAGAAGCAATCTGCTTAAAGAATCTTAGAAGAGATAAGATCAATTTTTTTTTTTTTAAGATTTTAAATAGCTGTGTTGTCTTTGGCAAAGAAAAAGGTCAGCTTTTTATCACACTGAAAGGAGGAAAACAAATTGTGAGGAATAATGCAAAGGTTTTGTAAGAAGATAACAAAGAGGTGTTGATAAAGAGGAGAGGAAAAGGAATTTCAGTGAATAGCCCAGATTCAGTTGTTTTGTTAAGATGTAAGGCAATTTTGGGTGAATGAGTGAGGTATTTTGTTCCATAACAACTGGCATCAAGGTATACCTGTAATGTTGCAAGCAACATTAAAACAAGGTTTTTATTCTAAGTCAGAATAAAACTGTTCAATAAAAAACGTGAAAGTTGAAAAAAAACAAACAAATGATGTGAGTCATGGTACTCTCCTGAGAAGGTGGGGGAAGATACTGTCAGAGGCTTAATGAGAGAAGAGAAAGCTTGGAACAACTTCTCTAGGGTAGAGTGCCATAATAAATTAGTAAGGAGAAAGGAAATTGCCTTACGGTAGTGAGGGTCCATTTGATATTAATAACATATAATGTTGTGGTACAGCTAATCATTATGGTTGCAAGACTTCCACCACCAACTCTGTTCAGCAGCATAAATGGAATCAAAGGAGGTGGATGCTGAGAGTAATACTGACCAGGATTTGGAAATAGTAAAGTGGTGTCTGGACAAGGGAGCTAGGGAATCAAGGTATACAAGAGATGAACTGATTCACTAAGGGGTTGAGACCCAGTAGTAAAGTAATAGCCAGAGGAAGGTTGATGGTCTGGCAAAAGAAATGAGACAGATTGCTTGCAGCTTACAACTAGAAGGAAGACTAGGACTGGGAGGAGAAAGGCATAGAGAGAAATGGAATAATAGGAGATTATGTTTAGGTAAAGGAATTTAAATTCTTGATTAAGGAAGTGGAACACTTTAATGTGAAGCAAAGTCAAGGATATGGACATCTTGGGGGTAGTGGAGGTGGAGTGGAAGAATAGGTCATAGGAATTAAAAAATGAGGTTATTTGAAGGAATATCAATATGTATGATTGAGTTCCATAGTATGAGGCAAAAGTTTGGGAGAAAATGAATACTATTAACCAATCATTGAACTAACTGTAAAAAGAAGAATAGAATAATGTGGGTTGGTAGTAACAGTTACCAATGGATCATAACTATAGGAATGGATGATGATACAGAAAGGATCTGAAAACAGCTAATAAGAAAAGGGATGAGTATTCTGATTCCCAGTCTGAGAGCAGATAAGGAAGGGGTTATGTGCCCAGTTCTAAAAAAGGAAGGGGAGACATAGTGTTTTTGAGAAAGCCAGGTATCAGTGAGGAAAAGATGGAAGGAACATGAAAGAAGTCTAAAATGAAGACATTACAGTAGAAGGAATGAGTACACAGCCAGTAATTTCTCAAATACTTGCTATCTGTCACAATTAATCAACAAGCATTTATTAAGCAAGTACTATCTATCAGATATTAGTGATACAAAGACTTAAGTAACTTTCGTCTAGAGATCTACAGGGGAGACATAAGTAACTAATCAAAGGCAGTTATATGGCACAGGGGATGGAAATTGGACTTGGAATCAGAAAGAGACTCATCTTTCTGAGTTCAAATTCGACTTCAAACACTTACTGGCTATGTGACCCTGGGCAAGTCACTTAACCCCATTTGCCTCAGTTTCCTTATCTGTAAAATGAGCTAGAGAAGGAATTGGCATAGTCCCCCAGTATCTTTTCCAGGAAAACCCAAAAATGGGGTCATGAAGAGTGAAAGATGCAACTGAATAGACTCTCTTCAATGGTGAAAACTGACTGTCCCTTAGGCAGGCTCCTGTTCATATAGCTGTTGGCTTTTGTTCTTGAAGAGGACCAAAATGACATCACTATGTTAGAGTCAAGTCACAGTGTGAATGACTGTGACTGATCAGACCCATCCGAGACCGGGATGCTCTGCCACATGTCGCCCACAAATAATCCCCAGGAACATTTGGGGTGGCTTTTCTAACTCGGCACATCTTACTTTTCCTCAGAGCCGATTTAATTCTGCTTTGATCATAGAGCACAGCGCCTTCTCCTAGGAGGGCACAATCCTGTGCCAGTGTCTCCCACGTCCTACAATCAGTTCGATACAGTGTGTGAATTTCACAGGCATCCTGGCCTGGGTTCTGGACAACGGACCGTGCTCTCGAGCTTTCCCCATCACCACTGCGGTGAAAAGAGGCTGTGGCTTGGCTCCCATGCTTTTTAGCATGATGTTTTCAGCTTTACTATCAAATGCCCTCAAGGAGCACAAACCTGGAATCAAAGTCAGCTGTTTATTGCATTGCTGGAAAATGCTTCAACTTGAAAAACCTACAAGCCCAAACTACAATGGAGGGAATATCGGTGCATGATTTTTTGTTTGCAGATTATTGTGTGCTCAGTGCAGCCTCTGAAGCCGAGATGCAACAAAGTATGGATCCTGCTTATATAAGGATATAACAAATATAAGGTAATGGGGCAGCTGGGGAGATTGGAGATGGCGTTTTGAGTTAAAGTTTCATTAAAAGTAAGGATTCTAAGAGGCAGAAGTGAGGAGGGAATACATTCTGGACATGGAGGGAGACGGCAAGCTAGAATAGAAGAAATATAATTAATATAGATGAATCAGCCTAAATCCATTCACACTCCCATAAAACCTCCTCAGGATGTAGTATTGAGGATGGATGAGGTCAGGAGCACTGGTTTTCTAAGGACAGGATGGTGAGTTGGCTATTTACCCACATATTTCTGAGTTAGGGCATCCCCACTTTACCGAAAGCCCTAAAAAAGATAAACAGGACACTGGACTGGGGGTTGTTTGTGAGAAGGGAACCGGGGACCAGGAGTCTCGGTCTTCCCCTTTCTCTAGCCCTTTTCCTCGCCCCCTCTGAATTTCCACCAGTGGCAACATTTACTGTAAGTTCTATACCCTGAAAGACTTGGGCAAACCCCTAAGGCTGAGGGGAGGGGCCTTGAGGTGGGAGAGCTGCTTGGGGAAGAACATGGCAGCTCGGACAGTCTCTCAGTCACTGGGGGCTGGCTGGGCTTTCAGGAAGTGTCACGTAGCGCATCCTCCACGCAGGGGCTCCAGGCTCCAAGGTTATTTCTCTCCAGGTCTCCTCAGTAAACAGGTTGCCTGGCCCTCGACAGCCTGAGGGGTGGGGTGGGGAGCCTGATAACTGACGGTTTTTAACCAGAAAACCACCTGTGACAGGAAATTTGTCATTACCTTGGAAATGGAAGACTTGCTGCTTCCTGCTGGGGGCCCCAGAGAAACCAGCCCCACCAGCCTGCTATGGCCGAGACTCAGGTCCGGCAGCCAGACAGCCATTTAAAAGAGAAAGGGGTTAGATTTCACTTTAAAAGGGAAATGGCCTGACCCAGAGTCCCAATTCCCATCATCATCCCTGTTCTCGTCGCTTTTTGACATTTCTCCCAGATTCACCATTCGGGGCTCCCTATCCCAGCCTGGGCAGAAGCAATTCAGATAAAAAAACTATGAAGTGACTTTATTCCATATTCAATTTGAATAGAGATCAGAGTTCAGGAAATGGAAGGGATAGACACTGTGTACCCTTCTCACACAGTGTTATCCATGTTACAGTAATTTATGCAACTCTGGGAGCAAGGAATCCCTTCTCATACAGTGTTATCCCTTACCATGCTACAGCAATTTATGTAACTCTGGGAGCAAGGAACCCCTTCTCACACAGTGTTATCCATGTTACAGTAATTTATGCAACTCTGGGAGCAAGGAATCCCTTCTCATACAGTGTTATCCCTTACCATGCTACAGCGATTTATGTAACTCTGGGAGCAAGGAACCCCTTCTCACACAGTGTTATCCCTTACCGCATTACAGAGATTCATGTAACTCTAGGAGGAAAGAACAAAGTTTCTCTCTCTTTGTATCCACCCATGGTCCCAGCACACCGGTTTTGCAAAGAATGGAAGATGTGAACTAAACAGAGATCAATTTGAAGTCAGAAGACCTGTGGGCCTTTGGATTGGTCTAGAGGACCTTTGAAGAACTTTCTAGCTTTTCTGATAACGGCTTTCCTGGCAACTGGATGGTACAGTGGGTACAGATAGAGAACTAGATCTAAAATTATAAAGCTCAAGTTCAAATTCTATCTCAAACTCTAAATATCTAGGCAAGTTATTTAACTTCCATCTGCCTCAGTTTCCTCAACTGTAAAGTGGGAGTGACTACAGCATCTGCCTCCCAAGAATATTGTGAGAATCAAATGAGATAATATTTATGAAAAGGATTTAACACAGTGCCTGGAATGTGGCAGACACTATATAAATGCTTATCCTTTTCCCTTTCAAGAAATTCTGAGGCACCTCTTAATTCCAACAATTCCAGAAATTAATGACCTGTACTAGAATTCCCTCCTTCCTCCTCTCCTCAAATCACTGTGGGTTAATGAGGGGCCATATGAGTGTGAAGGATCTCTTTCCCTTTCCCCTATCTGTTTGTTTCCTCAGTTTAAGGAATCATTTTTCCAGCGAAAGGTGATGACTACTCTTGGAGAGTTTCCAGGGTACCATAGCATCAAGTAACTTGCCTAGAGTCACAACAAGGTGTTGGTGCTATGCAGGAGAACTAGAACATCAGGGCAGATCATCCTCACCTGGTAGTTGGCCCTTCCATACACTACTCCATTGCCTCAGTTTCCTCATTTGTAAAGTGAGCTGGAGAAGGAAATGGCAAATCACTCTAGTATTTTTACAAGAAAAAACCCCAAAAGGATCTGGGGTTCAATATTATAAGACATTAAAATTTTTGATGCTGGAAAGGAGACCAATAGAGTAGTATGGTGGAGGAGGAAAAACAAAAACAACATTGGATCAAAGGTCAGAGGACCTAAATTCAAATCCCAGAGCTACCTCTTATTAGCTGTAATCCAGTCCTGGGGAATTACTCTCAGCTTCAGTTTACTTATCTGTAAACTGTTTGAGGGAGAGGACAGCTAGCTGGAAATCCATTCTAGCTATGATGATAATGGCATAGTTGGCAATTAGGTGACACATGGACAGACTGCTAGGCTGGAGTCAGGAACATCTGATACTTATTCAGGTACTAACCATGTGGCCTTGATTTAAAGTTTGCCTTGGAGGCAGCCAGGTGGCTTAGTGACTAGTCTTGAACCTGGAGTCAGGAAAACTCATCTTCCTGATTGAAATCTGGCTTCTGACAGTAGCTGTGTGACTCTGAACAAGTCATTTAACCCTCTTTATCTATAAAATAAACTGGAGTAGGAAATGGCTCTAGTATCTTTGCCAAGAAAATTCCAAATGGAGTCATGGAAAATCAGACAAAACTGAACAACAACAACAAAAACTGTTGGGAATTGGTCTGGATGATCTTTAGGCTTTCTCCCAGTTTTAAGTCTTAAGGCAAGTTTAAGAATTTTCAAATATAATCCTAAGTATCTGGCAGATGTGAAGTCTGTATCAATCAAGTGATTTGGATTGATTGATCCAATCAATGGAAGAACTAGGAAGAAAGTGAAGAGCTTTTAGAGCATCTCTAGGTTTTGACATGAGTATAAAGATGAAGAAATGAAGTAATAAGCAGTCTGTGGAGTTTATTGAGTAGGAAAGCAAGTTGATCACTCTTGTGCTTTAGGAAAATCATTCTGGCATTCTGGCACTGCATTAAAGAAGGAAGAACTTGAAACCCAGGAACTCTATCAGGAAGCTGATATAATAGTCCAGGTTTCCAGCTGCGATCTTTCGACCACACAAGGCATGCTGTGTTCTATCAAATTTACATATCTAAAAGGGGCAAGATAGAGGGCAGTTGTGGGAAAGGCAAGCCAGGTTTTGCCCTCTTTCCATTACTTGTGAACTACAACCAAATAGGGTTATTTGATGTTCACCATTCACATAAACAAGAAGAAATGACAGCTCAGGGAAAGGAGTAAACATAAAGTTGATAGGAAACTGGAAATTCCCAAAAGAGCTTGTGTCATATTAAATGATTATCATGAAACTATACCTATAACTTTGTAGGTAGTTCATACCTTAAAATATCCCCCTCCTGGTATTAAAATAGAATAAAACAAAGATTGTAGACTGTGTGTGCTATTTCTCAGTGACTGGAGTTGGGGGAAGGCTAATATAAAAGAAGTGAAGGGGAAAAGAATCACCAATTCTAAGGGAACAGTTTTTGGAAAGGGAAATCCCCTAGCAGCTAGATGTTACATGAAGACTTGAGTTCAAATTCCACCTTTAGCTGTGTGACAAGTTGGTATATCATTTGATCTCTTCAATTGCCTCATCTGTGAAATGGGGATAATAGGAGATAATAATAATAATGGGGTTATAGCACCTATGTCTGAGGATCAAATGAAATAATAATTTTGAAGTGCTTGGCACACAGTAAGTGCTTTATAAATGTAAACTATTATAGTTGTGAAAAATCAGGTTTATAGATCTAGAGTTGTCAGTTAGTTTAACTGTCTTCATTTACAGTTGAAGGAATCTTAGCCAGGTGACTTACTCAAGGTCACACAGGTAGCAAATGAGAGTGTTGAAAATGAAACCAGGTTCTCTGCCTCCTAAGCCATTGTGTCTTTCCACTATGCCTTGCTTCAGGGTATTTGAGTTGTGTTTTGAAGGGCTGGTATTGTTGATACTGTGACATGCAGGTGAATTAGATTTAAGTGAGGGAGGGCTGTGCAAGATCACTTTCCTTTCCCCTAGAGAGCCACCTGGGTCCAGTGGCAAGTTAGAGATTAGGACAACTGGAAAAGGTCCTGGATATAATGGGAGAACTTGGGTTTTTTTAAGCTAAGGTCTTTAACTGGTCTCAGTTTGGCTTAGGCAACACCCATTCAGTGATTAAGACTAGGTAGCAGGGGCAATTAGATGGCACAGTGGATAGGGCACCAGCCTTGAAGTCAGGAGGACCTGAATTCAAATCTGATTTCAGATACTTAACACTTCCTAGCTGAGTGACCCTAGGCAAGTCATTTAACCCAATTGCCTCAGCAAAAAAAAAGACTAGATAGCAATTGAGGCAAAGAATGGCCTTTAATATCTAGTCCAAAAAAAAAAAAAAAAAAGCCTAAATAAATAGATAAATAAATCAGGGAGGGTCATTTATTTCTGAAGGGTTGATAGTAATTGAGCAGATAGACCTGGAGGGAAAAGGCATTCTAGATAGGAAAAATATCACCATCAAAGAGGCAGGAATTCCTGAATATGGTCAGCTAAAATAGATGACTATCTCCCACAATAGAGAAAGAAATAAGATTTGGAAGGTAGATTGGACTTTATGGAAAGTCTTGAATGCTCTGTGAAAGAATTTATATTCATTCAGTGAATATATGAAAGATTTTTAATTAAAAGAGAGAAACAACAAAGTCCAAGATCATTGATTCTGGCATTTAGTGGATCTGCATTCATGTCATGAATTAGAATCTAGATATATCTGAGCTTTCCTGTGTAATACAACTGTCTTCCCTAAGAGTGTAGACTGTTTACTGATTTTTGGTGGTACAAATGCCGCAGTTAATGATTAAATTGACCTACTAGCACAGAGGAAACGTAGGACTTTGGTTTGGACTTTTCCTCCTTGATAAGAGATTCTCTCTGTATTCATTTATCCCTTCTACATCATAACTTTCCCATCCTAGCTTCAATATATCAGACTGGTATAAGAAATTAAATGGGAATTATGCAAACATCTCAAATGACATATAAAGGTCAGCAGACAGCACAGAAAAAGTTTAATATGCATAAAAATATGCACTACATACAGTATTATGTAATATCAATATATCTTGTCTTTTAATACCATAATAACTCAAACTTCTTCTCTAATATGAAGGAAGAATCAAAAATTTTATAAAAATTTTCCAGAACTTGAGGATCTATGCCCCTAATCCGTAGGGATTCTACAATGTAGAAGGGATAACTATAGTCCCCTACTCATCTGTTATTCACCTGTAGGCTTATCCCTTTTTATCTGAAGAAAATTGCACCAGTTCTATGATGCAATTAAGTGTAAGTATCTATGTATCTATGAGAAAGTAGACATAAGAAAACTAATAAATGTGGCAATAAGACGGGTATGGTGAAAAGAACACAGGCCTACTGGTCAGGAGGCTCCCAGATTGATCACTGTCATTTTCCCTCACTGGATGTCACTTTCCTCTGAGAAACTTTAATATCCCTCTCCGTTTTAAAATTCTAGGATTCACTATACAATATTATAATTATTCTCATAGTTTGCCTGAGTCCTGAGTCCTTTTGCTCTCACCTCTTATTTTTGCTCTTTACACACATATAAATTAACATAATTTCATATACATATGAGGAGTGGGGGGATTAGGTTACCTCATTCCACTCTTAAAACCAGCTATAAGCAAGTTGGGAACAAAGTAGAAATTTCCACCAATGAAGAGTCATTCGAGGAATTTCTGAGTGATAGAGAATTGCCCCAGCAATTCAGCCATCAGGGAAGTCAATATTTCCTAGTCCCACAGTATTTTAATTAACCCTTCACCCTCTGGGGGCTCAACCCTCTCTTCCTCCTTTTGCCTTAGACCAGGGCTTCTTAAACTTTTTTCACTTGCAATCTTTTTTTGTCCAAGAAATTTTTACATGATCCTGGGTATATAGGTATATAAAATAGGGATATAAACCAAACACTTGCTGCTAATAAATCATAATTTTATGATCCCCACATTCAGTTACAAGACCCCAGATGGGGTTGTGAGCCACAGCCTAAGGCTTTAGATAATTATTTGGATTTTCTTATACCATTTGTAAATAAATTGAAAGCACCCTTTCATAGATTCTAATAAATAGAATCATTTATCCAAGAATCTCCATCCTGTCTCACCACATATTGACAAAGGGAGGAGGAAAACATACCTAATATCATCAATTTCAATAAACAATTTATTAAAAGCCCAGTGTGTATAGAATGCTTTTTAAAGCACCAAGAAGAGATACAATGATTAAAGATGATACCATAAAAAGGTTTGGGATGTTTCTATTCTAATAGGAAGGTAGCCAAAGCTATAATATATAATGAATAGTAATGGATTGTGGAAGTGGAATGGACTCTCTGAGAGTGGGGGGAAGGGAAAAGGGGGAAAAAAAATAAAGGTTGTCCTTCCCCTCACCAGAGCTCAGCAGAGGCTGGAGGACCACTAATTAGCATTTTCATGGAGGAGAAAATTTTGTTCAGGTATGGACTCCGTAGGCAGGCTGAAAGACACTTTTATCTGAGATTTTTTGATTCTGAGATTAAGTGCTCCAAAGCAGTATGCAGTTGCAAAGAATGGTGAAGAATGCCTCCTCACTGGGCAGAATCAGTTCTTGGGATGACAGCAGTTAACCTGGATTTGAGGATTGGTAGGTGACATTTCAACAGAGAAAATATTAAGTGGAAAGAATGATATGAATAAAGTCATGGAGATCAGATGTGACCAGAGAAAATGAGGAATCCACTTTGACCATATGTGGAGGGAAGTAATGAAATTAGGACAAAACCTTTCTTATTTCCCCAACAACTATGCTAAAAGTAGCAGTTTCCAAAACACACAAACTTGATAGATCCTATCTCTCTTCATGTAGTTATAGGCACACAGAATATTGCAGTAGCTTCCTAGTTGGGCTTCTTACCTCAAATTTCTTCCCACTCTAATCCATCCTGAGCCCTTAAGCGGATAATCATCCTTCACTCAGCTGCCTAAATGATTTTCCTAAAGTATAAATTTGATCATGTCACTGTCCCACTCAACCTAATTCAGTGGCTCCCTGACTACAAACATTTTTCTCTCTTCTTGTCCACTTACAATCGGGCTTCTGACCATAATATTCCACGAAAACTGCTCTCTCCAGTTACTAATGATCTCTTAGTTGCCAAATCCAATGATCTTTTCTCAGTTTTGATCTCTATAACTTTTGACACTATTAATTACCTTCTTCTCCTTGATACTCTCTTTCCTCTAGATTTTGGGATACCATTCTGTCTTGGTTCTCCTCTTACCTGTCTAATTGTTCCTTCTCTGTGTCCTTTCCTGGATCTTCATCCTAATAATCATGTCTTCTAACCAAAAGTATCCTCAGGGTTCTGTCCTGGGCTGTCTTCTCTTTCCTCACCGTACTATAATACTTGGAGATCTCATCAGCTCTCATGGATTTAATTGCAATCTCTATATTATAATTTTCAAATCTATTTATCCTGACCTACACTCTGTTGACCTCCAATCACACATTCAAACTAGATGTCTAGTAGCTATTTTAAACTCAGAACAATCATCCCTTCCACATCCCTGGGATTAGGGGCACGATCCCTTACGCTATCCCCCCATAATCTGGAAAATCTATAGAAAAATTTTTCCTTCTTTCTTCATACCAGAGAACTCCGAATTTTTTTTCTTTTCCTGTTATAGGGCATTTACAGTACCTTATTGTAAAACTTGGGTATATTTATGGTCTCAAACAATAATGTGTTGATTAATGAATCATATATTTTATGCATTTCTGATTTCTAAACTCTTTTTTCGTCATCTACTGGCCTTTGAAGGTATGTCTTCTATGGTTTCCATGAAACTCCCTCAAAATTCCCATCTAATTTCTTATGCTGACCCTCAATATATCAAAACTACAATAGGGAAAATTGCAATGTGGAAGAGATAGCCATACATCCAAAGCAGAACTCATTATCTTTCCTGCTAAGCCTTCTCCCTCCTTACCTTCTCTATTGCTTCACAGGGCAGCAGCATCCTCCCAGATGCTCAGACTGGAAATATAAGACTCATCCTGGATTCCTCACAATCTCTCACTTCCCATATCCAATCTGTTGCCAAAATCTGTTGATTTCACCTTTTCAATGTCTCTCAAATAAGCCCTTTTATTGTCTCTAACACTGCTACCACTCTGGTCCAGATGGTCTCACATCTGAACTATTGTAATAGCCTGCTGGTAGTCTGTGTCCCTGAAGTCTTACTATAGTGATTTTCCTAAAAATGCAGTTTGGATCATGTCATAAATAAACTCTATTGACTCAGTATCCCAGTATTGATTATAAAATGCTTTGTCTGGCATTCAAAATTCTTTATAATCTGTCCATCTTTTACCTTTCCAATCTTTTTACACTTTACTTCACACATACTTTGGATTCCATGACACCGTTCTTTATATAATACCTCTCCACTCTAGTCATTTTCATGGCTGTCTTTCCTTAACGCTGCCTGTTGACCAGTCTGGTTTGCTTTAAGATTCAGCTAAAATCCTGTTTTTTTTTTTTTTTACTGGAATTCTACACTAACTGCATTTAATTCTAGTGTCTTCCCTCAGCTAATTATTTTCTATTTATCCTATATGTAGCTTGCTTTTTATATATTTGTTTACATGTTGTTTTTTCTAGGAGATTACAAAAAAAAAAAAAAAAAGATTGGCTTTTGCTTTTTTGCATATCCCCAGTGCTTAGCACAGTGATTGGAACATGGTTTATATAAATGCTTATTAACTAAATAAGAAGGGTTGAAGGCAAATGATGTGTGTGGAAGCAAAGCGCTTGCTGAGACCCTTGATATTGTTCCTGATCTAAAGTGACCTTAGAAGCAAGAGGGCTACTGGGCTACACACATCCTGAGACTGTCTCAGGACCTAGTACCACACCAGACACATAGTAAGCACTTAATAAGTATTTTATTGATGAATCCCTTCCCAAAGTGCGGTTATTACTGTAGTCCCTGGCATAGTGGAGAGTGAAATGATGAGAAAAATCTATAGATGAACTGTGCAGGGCCACCTGAAGCAATAGAGAAAAACTAGAACTGTTTTTATTTGCCAAAAATGACCACAATGACATTCCTTCTTTCTTCCTCCCCTCAGGGAAAACCTGTACCTTTTCCAAAGCTTATCTCCATTTCTTTAAAATCTACTTTGCATTTCTGTACACTTATTCTCTTTTTAAAAATGCAACACTGGGGCTGCTGGGTGGTGCAGTAGATAAAGCAGGAGGGTTCAAATCTGGCCTCAGGTATTTATTAGCAAGTCATTTAACCCTTTGCCTCAGTTTCCAAATCTGTAAAAATAGCTGGAGAAGGAAATGGCAAACACTGTAATACTCTAGTATCTTTGACAAGAATTGGAACTGGAAATGACTCAATAAGAATAGGTACTTCTAAAAGTCTTTATTAAGATAAAACTGTGCTTAATCTATTGCTAATCTGGATATATTTCTCCTATTCAATAAACTCTAACAGCTACCTATTGCCTTCAGAATCAAATATAAAATCTTGTTTGGCTTTTAAAGCCCTTCAAAACCTGGCTTCTTCATAACTTTCTAATCTTCTTGCACTTTACTTTCCTCCAAGAAATCAGAGTCAGAAATGAACTTGTAGAGTTCCTCAAAAAAGACATTCTAGCTCCAGCCGGAGAAGTGATGGTATTAAGATGCAAAATGAGACATGCATTTTTGCATACGGCTACTGGTGAAATTTATTTTAATGGACCATGAATGAACTTGTTATGGAGGGTTTTGTTTTCCTTTTATATAATTATTGAGTGAAAGGGGATAGCTTAAGGGATAGTAAATGCTTGTATTAATATTTTAAAACAAACAAAAAACACCTTGTTAATTGATTGCTCTAATCCAAACCCTTCATTTGTCCTTGTTCTGAAGCATAAACCAAAACTATAAGGAGTAAAATGACTTGCCCAAAATCATACAAGTAATAGCATAAATGGGTCTCAAACCAAGGTCTCTTGTCCAGATTCAATGAGCTTTCCATTGATGGTGGGTGATAAGGGGGGAACAATTACCTTTCCAGACCTGAAAACAAAATCTTTCTGAACCTCTCACTTTTCCGGGGAGAACTTTAACCTAAAGTCATAGGAATAAAAAGCACTGAATTAGGCTTTAAACTGAACACCCCATCTCTGAAAGAATCTTGGTCTACACAGTCTGGGGACTAGAGTCCTCTAGTACCCATCAGCTGGGCCCTTAGTGATAACAGCTTAATGTTGACTTCAAGGTCAGGAATCTTAAGATTCTTGCAGCCTGCTCCTTGGTTCCTGGCAGAGTGATTTTATTGGAATCATACCAGGAGGGTTATCCATAATAGAGCCAATTGTAAACATTTGAAAAGGCTGAGTAAATAATTGCAGCAAAAGATTTTTTTTTAATCTTTGGAGTGTTTATTTAAGTTTAAATGATGACTTATTTCTTGGCAGATTTAGAATAGCTATGTAAATCTTAGAGTAAGTAATAAGTCAGCAGTTTAATCCCAATCATCCATTAAGTCCATCTGATAAACTTTAAATAGCCTATCAGATAATATATTTGCTAAAAATAAGCAGATTTTTTTCTTGGTTTTTTTTAAAAGAGGAAGAATGACATTTTAAAATCATTCTATTTCTAACAGTATACAAAAGACTGTAAAATAATGGTAGTCATGGCGGGGAGAAGGAAAAAAGAGAAAAAAAGAAAAGAAAAAAAATTATTGTATATGTAAATGGAATAGCAAATTGTACATAATGGATTTTAAGTTGCATTTACAATTTTTTATGATATTATTTAAGGGAAATGCTTGTTTCATCCCATGAATTAAAAATAAATAATTTAAAAATAAGCTGCCATCTTCATAGCTGAACTAAGTTACTGCCCTAATTTTTTAAAAAATTAAGTAAAACAAAAATAGTATTTTTACCATTGAATAATAAGCTGTAAGAGATACCAGAAAATATTATTTAAAAAAATAATTCATCTGAGGCATAAATGAAGATCTTCATGCTTCAGATACATACTGGAAGTGTGACCTTTGGCAAGTGACTTAACTTTCAGAGCTCTGGACCACTTTCTAAGGCCATAAATTTGGAATACTTGCTAAACTGCTTAGATATAAGAAGCTTCCTTATTGGGTTTCTATATCAAAGATCTCAGTAACTGCCAAAATTCACCCAGGGATGAGCTAAATTATACTATGTGTAAAGAAATAATTGCCTACGCAAATTAGGTATGAAAAAGATGAAAAAAATTTCAGGGGACAAGTTTGATTCAATTAAGAAAACCAATCATTTAAGTACTTAAACTATTTGATGAAAAAAACCATTAATGGCTTATTAGTATGAGTCATCTATTTTTTAAAAGGAGATTCTTTTGTTAACCAATCTTTAATAGAATGATTTCAAGTGATTATTCATAGACATTAGAACTGCAAGAGACCTCAGAGATTATTTAAATAGAATCAAAATCCTTAGAAGCAGGAGTTATAAGATTATTTTTTCTCTGTATCCCTGAGGCTTAGCACAGTACCTTGAACACTCAAGGAACTAAATAAATACTTGCTGAATTGAAACTTTAGTCCAATTCTCTAATTTTATAGATAGGGTAACTGAGGACCAGGGAAGTCTTATAAAGTCTTATAAAATTCAAAGTCTTATAAAGCTAGATAAACCAGAAGTGGGTGGATCAAGAATTTAGTTAGGTTTCCTATAGGGGTAAAAGGATAGCATACATTCAACCTATATTATATTGCTTGCTGTCTTGGAAAGGGGGAAAGTGAGGAAGGGAGGGAAAAAATTTGGAACACAAAGTTTTACAAAAATGAACGTTGAAAACTATCTTCACATGTATTTGGAAAAATAAAATATCATTGAAAAGTAGGGGGGGAATTTAGCTTTCCTAATTTTCAGCTCGGTGACTAGAAAACAATGATATCATCTTTAAAAATGGTTTTTAACTCAGATCTTACACTAATTTATGCCCTCTTTTCCCTATAATCATTCTAAAGTAATAATTTTGTGTGAATTAAGTCATTGGTTGTTGTTATTGTTGTTCAGTTATCCAGTTGTATCTATTCTATGTGACCCCCGTGAACTTGTTCATGGGATTTTCTTGGCAAAGATATTAAAATAGTTTGCCATTTCCTTTTCCAGTCTATTTTACAGGTGAAGAATGAGGCAAATAAATAGAGGTTAAGTAACTTGTCCAGGGTCTCACAACTAGTAAATGTCTAAGGCTGGATTTGAACTCAGATCTTCCTTACTCCAAGCTTGGTGCTCCATCCCATTATACCACCTAGTTGCTCCAGATCATGAGTTGTGAAGGATTTTATTATAAACTACCAAGAAGAGTAGTATAAATAGTTCCATTCAGAATATCCCCCAAATGGTAGTCCAGTTTTAAGATTTAACAGCTTAAACTTAAATCACTTCATAATGCAATAAGACTTTTAGGACATTGTATGTAGATTATCATATATTTCAAGATTCTTCATAATTAAAAAAAAAGATTCTAATTTTATGAAAAAATAAAAAGGAAAGGAATGTAAATCCTTTTTTTATGTTAGTCAAAAACTAGAGTCTTGTTCCAGAATGAAGTATTACATAAAATTTTCACTACTAAAGGCCTAAATTCCATTTTGGAAGATCAGATATATGGCTTCTTGATTGAATTAAAAAAAACAAACAAACCAACATATCAGCACTTTGGTACTTTCTTAGATGTACTCTATGTGCTAAGTGTGAAGCAGTTCAGGGCCTGACTATGGAGGATATTATAGAATAATACAGTCCTTGGCTGCTTACTACAAAGCTTCAACAGCCAAAAACCTACAAAAAAAACCCTGAGAAAATTGAAATGGAATGGAAAAACTTTTTATTAAATGCCTATTGTGTCAGGCAGCATGCTAAGCACTGGGGATGTAAAGTCCCTACCCTCAAAGATCTTACAATCTAAAAAGGAAGTGAAAAACAAGCTACACACAGGTTAAATAGGAAATAGTTGACAGGGAAGGGACTAGAATTAGGAGAGATCACAAAAAGATTGGAAAAGAAAATGGGACTTTAGTTGGAATTTGAAAAAAGCCAGGAAAAGAAGATCAAGGAATTACTATAAGAGTACAATGACACTGAGAAAAGAGAAAATTCATGCTTGTTGACCTAAGAAAAGTAGGTCCAAATGTGTCAGTTTAAAGTATTATTAATATTGCAGGTTACACAGAAGGCAATACTTATTTCATATCCCAGAGTTCCTCTTCTTCCTTCAAGTGGCCATTAAAATCCTACTTTCTACAAAAAGCCTTTTTTGGTCCCCTTTAGAGGTTTCCTGCTATGATTATCTCTATTTTATTCTGCATAATCTTATTTTGCTTAGTTATTTGCATTTTGTCTTACACATTAGACTAGAAGCTCCTTGAGGGCAGGGCCTGTCATTGTTTGGTGGGGTTCTGTTTTTGTTTTGCTTTTCTATCTCCAGCTCTTCCCATAGTACTTGGTACATAGAATTCACTTTAAAATGTTTGTTAACTTGTTGTTGACTGGGTTTCTATTTCCTTAATAGTAAAATACTTTGGACAGCGCATCCACACTTAAATCCAATTCAGTTGCATGTCCTAGCATCATGTCCCTAGTCATGGTCCTCTTTGAGAATGAAGGACGAGCGGCAGGTACATGGTACAGTAGATAAAGCACCCACCCTGAAGTCAGGAGGACCCAAGTTCAAATGCGACCTCAGATACTTAAGGCTTAATAGCCTTGTGACTGAATTATCTTGCCCTCCCTCCTTCTCCAAAAAAAAAAAAAAAAAAAAAAAGAGAGAGGATGAAATTGTCTTTCAACAATTGTTTGAAACAATTGTTTGTCACAACAACAAAGTAAAATGAAAGCTGATCTCATGTTCTTTACTTTATATTCCCATTTTTTACAATGAGGAAAGGTTAGTCACCACACAAAGGGGAACCAGGTAAAATACTGCAAGACTTAAGGAAATTTGCTAGGTGACACAGTAGATAGAGTGCTGGGTCTGGAATTGGGAAGATCCAAGTTCAAATTCTACTTTGACAATTATTAACTGTGTGATTCTGGGCAAGTCACTTAACCTTGATTGCCTTGATTTCCCCATCTGTAAAATGAAAAAGAAATGGAAAACCATTCCAGTATGTTTGCCAAGAAAACCCCAAAGGGGAATCACAAAGAATAGCTCACAACTAAAATAAAATTTATCCATCAAGCCATCTAACAAGATATCAAAAAAACTTTCAACAAGTTACCACCAAAGATAGCTTCATAAAAATATTTCCTTAAATAGAGCAGAAACTGGGCTGTGACCTCAGACTAATATTATCTGAACATGTTTTATATTGAGATGAGATCTACAAAGTGTTGAACTTCTAAAATATACTCCTAAAAGATCCTGATCTTGACCTGCCATCAGCAGGACATTAATTTATAGAATTGTTTGTTTTGTTTTGTATTAGTATCAGTCCCTGCACTTCTTTTGTCCATTCTCTTTATGATAAATATGCAATTCTAGGTGGCTGGCATGGACTGTGCTGTTTTTTCAATTTCACTCTCTCTTTATTTTCTTTTATTTTTTTTGGCAAGACAATTGAGGATAAGTGACTTGTCCTGGGTCCCACAGCTAGGAAGTATTAAGTGTCTACGACTGGATTTGAATTCAAATTCTCCTGACTCCGGGGTCAGTATTTTATCCACAGAGCCATCTAACTGCCCCTTTGTCCTTCATTCTCTAAGAGGACATCACTAAGCTGTTGCCGTGATGTGAAAGTGAACTGGATTGAAATGAGGGAAAGCAGTGCAAAATCAGCAGCTTCACTCTCACTTCTGGAACCAGCTGAGTTTATTGGCAAAATATTGATTAGGCTGACTGGAGGTAGCCCCAGATCATGGGATGTGATCGTGTCACACAGTTGTGTATACTCTAAACTGGAGTCCCTCCCAGATCATATACAACCGATGTAGGAAAACACTAAAGAAAAAACTACATTCAAAGAATGACTCAAGCAGTAAGCTTGATTTAAAAGACAGAAAACACAAATCCTGCCTGTCTTGATTTTAGCATTTACTTAAGTATTTTAGAACTTACTGGCTATGTGATTTTAAGTAAGTCACTCATTGTTTCTTGGTCTTCATTATGGAGATAATAATAGCACCCATACCCAGGATTATCATGAGGATCCTATGAGTTAGATTATGTCTACTCCTGGTTTGTGAGGGAAAGCAAAGCCAGAGCATCTTGCAAACCAGTCACAATCACCTACACTCATAGCCTCCCAGAACTCCTTTCCAAAACACTTAGTGCTATCCAGTCAACGTGGCCCTTTCTTGCAAGGCACTCCAATCCCAGAATGCAGAACAAGGGATGTGTTGGAGAGAAAGTCTGTCTGTATGTGTAGGTGATAGGGATTAGTTTATGGAGAGTTCAGAGACTATTGTGTCCTGAGCTTACTTTGCAAACCTCAGAACAAAGTTAAATATGTGACTTTGCAAACCTTGATATGCTATGTATAAATATGAACTATAATTATCTGAGTGTTCTATATTCAGAGAAGGGAAACACGTCTGCAAAAGAGACGTGGTAAGTTGAGTCTCAGGGGAAGTGGGTTCTAATGATGGTTCAACTCTTACCTAAGTAGAACGGCAAGTCACTTCCCTTCCCTAGATTTCAACTTTCTTATCAGTAAAGTGAACAGCATGGGTAAAATTTCATGCCTACCTAAGAAGTCCAGGTGAGAAATATATACCCCCTAAAAATTAATTTAATGTATAAGACCCAGCTAGAAAATCCCCAAGAAGAACCAGAAAAGAAATCCACTGTGGAAGAGAGATAAGGAGAGTGCTGTTTAAAGAATGGATCCATCCAATGAAACGAGAACTAACTTCATACTCTAGGTAATTTAGGGATAAATAAATGGTGAAGATAGTTCTGAATTCTTACTGCTGGCTCAACTGAACTCTAAAATAGATTGTGCAGTAAAGAGTTTAATCTCAGAATCCAAAATAAAAAAATAAACCAAACTGATAAAACAGAATATATTTAAAGCAAGAACAATTTAAATTTTTTAAATTAATTTTGAGCTTAAATATAAAAAGATTTTTTTAAAAGAACATTTCTAAGTACTCAGTATAACATAAAAAGAGGATTCAATGTAAAACCATGAATTTTCATTTCACACTGTTTACTTACTCTGTTTGAAAAACTTAAAAGAAAAAATTTTAACTAGGCTAAATCCCTGGAAAAAAAAATATTCTAAGCATATATGGTGTTATTAAGATTATTGTGGAGTGCTCTAGGAAAGTAAGATCTTTACCATTTAAATTTCTTCTGTTTCTGAGAGACTCATTTTAAATCTCATATTGCATCCCATTTTATGCCAAAATGTAGAGGAAGCCTTTCACTACAGCAGGTAGAAATACTTGATCTTATCAACAAGTTAGCAAGAAAAATTAAAATAGTATAACTGGGGTCTGGTGCATGAGCAGGAAACTATCAGAAGGCAAGGTCTCTTACCCTTCTTTGTAGATTGCTGCTCCCCATTTGGCCTCTTCCCCACCCAGCTTGGCCCTGCTTTATCCCTCTAAATGTTCATTTACCAGAAACAACCTCATTGTACCCTGGATTCTCTGCTCTTATTGGATCTTGAGGTATCCTCCCCTAACTACTGAAATTGAGAATTTTTTTCCCTCTCCTTATTCCAGGCATGTGTTATGTGCTCTGAGCACCAGAGTTCAAAACTGTCCTCAGACACTTTGCTCGTTGTGATTCTAGGCAAGGCACTTAACTGTTTGCCTCAGTTCCTCATCTGTAAAATGAACTGGAGAAAGAAATGACAAACCAGTCCACTATCTTTATCAAGAAAACCTCAGATGTGGTCACAAAGAGTTGGACATGAGTGAAAAACAACTGAGCAACAGGGCACCAGAATTTCTAGTTTTGATTCTACATAAATAAGAATCCATTCATGTTATTTTTTTGTTGGGAAAGGGACATGTTTGTGATTTCATCAATTTGGGGAATTCCAGGTATGGACATTTCTTTCATGGATACAAGTAGGAATCCATCCTTAACCATTATCCATCTTAGAGGGTTGCCTGGCAGCAAGAGTTTAAGATTTGCCCAAGATTCCAACATCAGAATTTGTCAGAGGTAAGATTTGAATACAGATAATCCTGTTTCCAAGGCTGGTTCTCTATCCACTCTGCCAGGCTTCCTCTTTTGATGTTGATAAAATCGGCATATTTGAAGTTCAATTTGACCCAAGATAAAAAATAGTTGGTTTAGTTTTAGTTCTTCCTATCAGCACTGAGTAGACTATAATGGTCTCTGTGGACACTCACTTAATTGTCAGGTAACAAAAGACAAATTATGAAAGAATTATGATTAATAATAAAAGTGACAATACTAAGCTAATTTACAGATTAAGTACCATTATTAAAAGATGGAATAAGAAAATATAATAACCCTAACTCACACAGAAAAATGAAAGTTCAGGAATATGAAGAGGAAAAAAAAATAGAAAATTTGGGAAGAAAGATAGTATCAAATATCTAACTGTATTAGAAAATCAAAATCATTCAGTATGAGTTAAAAAATAGGAAAATTGAAGAAATTAGGCACATAAAACCCAGAAGCAATTGAACATTATAACATAGAGTTTAGTACATCCAAAGGCTGCAACTCCAAAAACAAGAAATTATTATTCACCAAAAACTACTGGGAACATTAGAAAGTGGTCTAGTAGAAATTAAGTTTAGAACAACATCTTAAATCAAATGTTTTAATAAGTTCCAAATGAATTCATGATATAGATACAAAAGGCTCTATCATAAACAAATTAGAGGAGTTGGAAAAGAGACATTTTTTACAACTCTACAGAGAGAAAGAACTGACAACCAAACAAGGGATAAGGAGCATGGGAGATAAAAACAAACAATTTTATGACAAAAAAATTGTTTTTAAAAATAAAACAATGCAGTTAGATTTAGAAGGGAATTGATTATCTTGGGGAAAATCTTTGCAAAAAGTTTCTCTGGTAAAAATCTTATAGCTAACATATAATGTATCAATGCAAATATGTAAGAACAGCCTTTCTCTTAATAAACTGTCAAAGTATATGAGCAGGTTCTTCTCAAAAGGAGAAATGCAAGCTATTAAAATCATATGAAAAAAATGCTCTGAATTACTAATAATGGTAGAAATGCAAATTAAAGCAAATTCTAAATTTCTACCTCATACCTTTCATATTGGCAAAGATGACAAAAAGAGAAAATGACAAAGGTTAAACGGCACATTAATGCATTGTTGGTGGAATTGTTAATCGAACTAATCATTCTGGAAATACCGTTTCTTGGTCTCTTCCTTCACCCATTCTCTTGGTTCCCTTGTGGACTTTGGGGGACAGAGGATTTAGACTTTTCACTAGCATCCTAACACTTTCTCTAAAGTGATTAAGGCAAATGACAATGTACCTATTAGATACCAGTGACCAATTGATATAATGAAGAAAGGCATATTCAACATTCTATAAGCTATCATATAGCTAAAGAGAACATGTTAAGGGCATGAGCAAGAGGATATCCAGTAGCTGTGAGTTATCTCTCTGCCACATGTGCTATATGATTGAGACCACATTCCCCTGGATTCTGTATGTACTGTAGGAAATGGGAAAGTGTATCAGAGTTGTTTATGGGCCGGCCATGGTGGGGAGAAAGAGTTTGTACCAATTACATCACCATAGTAAATTCCCAGTACTGTATAATTTTATAAAAATAAAAAAAAAAAAAAAGAAAAGAATATCAATCAAACATTTAAAAATACGTAGAAGAGAACGAAAGAAAGTTCAGAAGGGGCTATACTCAATCAAGGCATTTGGGGAACAAATCTAACATTTAATAAACTTAAAGCTTAAATTTAATAAATCATTTTTAATAAATTTATTATCAAATTTAAATTTTCATTTTTAAAGTGAAATATACCTAAGAGATATTCACAGCATTATATTCAATCCTCTTTATTCTCTTTTGTTAAGGAAATATTCATATTTGTTGATGTTTTTCAAATTCATAAGGTTAATAAAAGAAAAACAATAACAAAAAAAAAAGGTTTCTAATTGATAGATGATTAAAATGTTATGGTTATATGTTTAGGATCACAGCGGCAGATGGGGATGGAAATCACCTAACCCAATTTCTCTGTGGCAGTTGACATTTACACTGTTTTGTTTTGGATAATATAGATAGTATAATAGTTGAAAAGGCAAGTTCACTGTTCTGATCTGAAAAGAGCAGGGCTGAATTTTTAGAAAGTCACATAAGGACTAGCTATTGATTATGATGATGGACCACTTTCCCTAGAGAAACCCATTTAATAATCTGAAAATACTGAGATTACATTAATGCAATGAAAGATATCAGATTTGTTATTTTTGACCGCAATTGCAACTGAGGAGAAGCTGTTACACCACTGAGGATTTGGAATTAGAAAATCAACGTCTTGGTGGCTAGGACAGGGAAACAGTTATTCTACACATTTGAAACCAGCTTCACTGAGTCAGTTGCTTCTAAAACCACACTAGTCTGTTGTAGCTTGGCCACATTATGGGACAAAAGGATGTTTTCCAAAACATTATTTGTTAAGTCAAGTAATTTTGAAAAGGCAAAGAAAGATCAAAATGACAAGGACATTGATTATGGGGTGCAAGCTCTCTGGCTATAACAGATATTATACATTAAGAGGGCAAGTAGATGATAAACATATGATAACTATTGAAAATCTAACTGTAAACCATTAAGTCAACATTTATTTGATCCAGCAATATCACTAGTTCCAGAGATGATTAGGGAAAAAGAAAAAAGAACCTATATGTTCTAAAATATTTATAGCAGCTTATCTTTGTGGTGGCAAAGAACTGGAAATTGTAGGGATGCCCATCTGTTGGGGAATGACTGAACAAGTTGTGGTATATGATCATGAGGGAATACTATTGTGCTATGAGAAATGATGAGCTTGTTGATTTTAGAAAACATGGATAGAAATGCACAAAATAAAGATAAATAAAATGAGCAGAATGAAGAGAATATTGTATATAATAATAGCAATAGTTTTAAGAAAAACTTTGAATGACTAAATCATTTTGACTAATGTAAATACTAAAATTAACTACAGAGGACCTATGCAGGAAGACATGCATCCAGAAGTAACAAATAGAATTATTTTTATATGTGTGTATATATATATATATATATATATATATATATGTACACACACACATACGTACGCACATATTAGTGTAATGGTAACTATCTCTAGGAAGCAAGGGTGGGGGAGAGGGAAGAAAAAAAGAAAAATGGTATGTTATATATTTTAAAGAAACAGCAAGTCGTACATAATATACTTGCAGTTTCATGTGCAACCATCTTTTTTTTGTTCTACTATGTTTTGGAAATACTTGTTTTATTTGATAAATTAAAAATAAAATATAATAGAAAACATGGATGAAGGAAAAACTCAAATAGTTAATAATAACCTTCCCCTTTGATTTCATGGAATTTGTTATCACATAATTGTTGATGTAGTTGTTGTTGTTGTTCTGTTGTTTCAATCAATGATTCTTCATGACCCTGTTTGTGGTTTTCTTGGCAAAGATACTGGAATGGTTTGCCATTTCCTTCTCCAGCTCATTTTACCAATAAGGAAACTGAGGCAAACAGGATTAAGTGACTTTAGCTATTAAATTTGCTAAATACTTTATTGATATTATTTCATTTGAGCTTCATAAATTTGTGAGGCAGAGGCCCTATTTTTTTTTTTACAATGAGATAACAAGGCTTAAAAAAAGGTAACTTGCTCAAAGTTATGCAGATAGTAAATAGCAAAAAATTAGCAAATAGATGACACTTTGAAAAGGTTTGATCTTGATTTTATTTACTGTGTAGAAACCAGTGGAAAGAAATCACAGCAAATAAAATAAACATTTGATCTATCTAGAGACCCAGTCTGAGTAGAGGAAGGACATTGCCCCCTTTGAAAGTCGAGGTAAGAATGAAAGTTTCATACTTACATCATGTTTTAAGTATAAATTTTATTTAAAATGTTCATAAGAATCTTTTAAGATAAAAAACAAAAGAATTATTATACATTTTACAGATGGGAAGACTAGAGTTTAGGGAGATTAAATGATTTCCTTTAGTTAAATAGATTTTAGGGGGCAAGGTTGTGACTTGAAATCTGGTGTCCTGATTCCATACTCTGGTTTACCACACTTCCCCTCCAATAAATGCCATATGTTTAAAAAAATATGATCCAATTATAGTTTAAATATTATAAACTTTTAATAGCACAAAAATATTCACCAGCTTTGGAAGCCATATTTCAACCATTATCTTGTTCTCTTGCTACAGAAATCTGTTTTTTTTTTTTTTAAATCTGAGCTTATTTTTTATTCTTAAAGAATTCTGAACTAGAGCCAATAAGAGATACACCAATATACAGTTTCATTATCACATGAAAACACTTATGATATTTTCAGGTAACTGAACCACTGAAGGCAAGGAAAAAATAGCTGGAAAGAAATCATAACCTATCATAATGTATTTGGGAATATTCATTCTACTTATCAAGAATTTCCCAGTTAGTTTAACCTATGCCTGATCCAGAAATCCCACTACAATACACTTCTTATGTTAGTCTATCTTTCACCTAAAACTTCTAAGTGACAGGGAACCCACTCATGAAGAAGCCCTTTTGGGCAGCTCCTATTTGTTAGGAAGTTTTACCCTCATTCTGGCCTAAATCTTCCTCTCTTCAGCTTTCTTCAATTATTCCTTATTCAGTCATTAGAGGCCAACCAGAATAAATCGAATCCCCCTCTTATGTGGTATCTCTTCAAGCATTTGAAAAGAGCTATGATTTCTTTGTCCCCTTATTCCCTTTAATCTACTTTTATTTCAAGCTAAACATTTGTAGTTTCTTCCACTAATCTTCATGCATCACAAAAGCTCTCAAAGCACCTTGTCATTTTGTTCACCTTTCTCTGGACGTACTCTAGTAATATCCTTCCTAAAATGTCATATCTAGTCTTAATATGTATTTTAGATATGGTCTGATGAGAGGAGAATAAAGGAGTATTGTTATCATCCTAGCCCTGTACCGTCCAGCATGTGATTATGTTTGCTTTTTAGGTTATTATACCATACTACTAGCTTAAATTGAATTTGTGGTCTGCTAAAAAGGTTTTCATTTTATCTGGGAACTAAAGAATACTATGGTATGAAATGGATACTATCTAAAATAAAGTGTAAATATCCCAGAAGAGTGGTTTAAGTATTTAGTTTCTATTGACTAATGACAAAAATTATAAGTCTTGACCTTACAAATCTGGCCATCTTATTAAGGAGGGAAAAAATGGCTGTTTCAGGTTGCCAATTTTTGTGCCAATTTCCCAAATAACCAAAATATCAGATGAGAAAAGTTATACCTGATATGTATCTTTCATAATATAATATTTCCAAATAATTTTTCTGAATTATGAAGTTTTCATAGATTTAGAACTGGAAAGGACTTAGTGGTCACCTTATCCAACTCCTTCATTTTATAGATAAGGAAACTGATGCCCAGAAAAGTTACATGATACACTAGGTGGCAAATCCAGGCATTAAACCCACAAGGTATCGCTCTAAATGGGGAGTTCTTTTCTCTATGTCACTATTGCATTCCATTTTGTAGGGAAGAGGAATGGACAAGAAAGAAGAGGGGGCAGGTTGTTGTGTAGGTGACAGGAGAAAAAAGGCAAAGAATTTATTTGAGCACAATCAATATGTACACTCCTTAAAATATCTGAATCGAAACACTGCATTAAGTGTCCTTTATTATCAAGTGGAATAAATACCTAGACAATAGTATGGGAAACTCTTAAAAAGGGAACAGGGGTGGGGGGACATCAAAAAACTAGAACTTTTACTATGTTCCTGATTTTACCATGCAATGACCAAAAGAGGAATAAATATACTTGCAAAAGTGACTATTATTTATGATATTAAAAATCGACAAATTTTTTTTTTTGACTCAAGCACTTGGGCATATTTCTTATCTCCCATTAAAGTTTGATTTATCAACACTGCTACGATCAAAAGAAAGATTATTCAGTTTTAGAGAATTTGGAACTATTTAGTTTGAAAATTCAAACAGATGAAATGTCAGGCAGATGTTGGAGTCAATGCTTAAGATTCAGGGATAAGTAGAAAGCAAATTTGGATAGCATGAAGGGAGACTGTGGGGTTATGAAAAGGTCACTAGTCTTGAAGTCATAAAATTGCGTTGCCATTGTCTAGCTCTGTGATCCTGGACTTAACTTTGATGTCTCTAGATCTCAATTTCCTTATTCATAAAAGGAGGTGTATGGGACTCAATGAGCTCTTAGGTATAAGTATTATTCCATTCTAACTAAAAATCTATTACTACTTGGAATGTAATTTAGAATTATGGCAAGAAAATGATTAAGATCTATTTGGGAATATTCATTCTACTTATCAAGAATTTCCCAGTTAGTTTAACCTATGCCTGATCCAGAAATCCCACTACATGGCATAACCCAGAGAAGTCAAAGAGCTCTATCTCACACACCAAAATACTTCCTGTAGCATTTTTGTAGTAGAAAAGAAGTGGAAACAAAAAGGAATATAATAAGCATTTATTAAGCACTGATTTAAGTACCAGGCAATGCTAAATGCTTTACAAATCTTATTTCATTTAATCTTCATAACAACTCTGACAGGAAAATGATATTATTATCCCCACTTTACAATTAAGGAAACTGAGGCAGACTGAATTTGAACTTCAGTCTTTCTGACTTCAGGTCCAGCAGTTTGTCCACTTTTCTACTTGGCTACCAGGTAAAAAGAAAGGAAAGCAAAAGCAAGAGTTCTTCTGGAGAATTTGCTCATATCCAGGGTAAAACATTTGTCTCAAAAAAGTTCTAAGACACAAGAGGTAAAGCTGAAGAATTGTCCATGCATATGTTTTGAAAAACAAAAAGCTTTAATGAAAAAAAAAATTCTAAAACAGATTTTAATAAAGAATCCTAAATGCCTGTCTTCTGACACAAAAAGGATGGGGCAAATGCAAAAGGTTCACAATTCATTTCTTCCTTCCTCTTCAGCTCTACCCACAGTTTCCTCACCATACCCCACTCTGGGCATCCTTCCCACCCTTACCTCCTTTCCAGCACTCCTTTATGTGTGATCTCCCCTCATTAGAAGGTAAGTTTCTTGAGGGTAGATACTGTGCTGTTTGTTTTCATCTGTGCGTCCAGTGCTTAGCACTTACTTGGATTATTAAGTTTTAGTAAATATCTTTCTATCTAAAATTTTTTACAGAAGAATACTTGTTTACTCTTCAGAAATACTCTTCGTTTTCTGCTAGAATTCAAACTCCCTGGACTCCAAAACTAATGCTTTCTCCATAATACCACTATGTCTCTTCCAGAACACATGGATGAAAATTAAATGAAGAGAATAACAAAGAGAAGGGCAGGACCAAGCAAGTGATAATAGTTTTCCAAAGCCAGGACCACATAATTGCCCACAAAAATGTTATCAGGTGTTCTGTGCAGCTGGTGAGCATTCTGCCTCAAAGTGGACTTCATGTGTATAGAGCTGAAGACCCACTCCTACGCAACATCAGGAAGCTTAAAACTATTTGACCTAGTTCGAGGACATAATCTGAGCTTTAACTAGATGATGCTCTGAGTGAAGGACTCTCCATTTCCTCAGTGTATTTGAGCCGCTGATCTAGCTCCACCACAACATCTCCTTCTTTTTAACCCCATAATAAAGGTAGTCCTTCCAAACTGTTATCTCAAGTTCATGGCAGACTAATTTCATTATAGCTGAGCCACCTGTAAGCAGGCTCCAGTTCAACAATCCAGCCTTGCTTTTAAAAGTTGAACTTTATGAGTTGAGCAGTCCCTACCCCTCAAAGAGTTTATATTCTACTAAAGGGAAACCATATGTTCACAGATCAAATAAAAACAGGGAATGCACATTGATTGGAGTGGGAGCTTGTGCCCCAAAAATGGAATGCCAGGAGTCAGAAAAGGTCTATGGATTGGTATTGTACCTTCAGATTGTTGTGTTTTCAGAAGATTCAAATAAAAATATAACACATATCTATATAGATAGATGAACAGATAGACCTACATAAAGCTAGAGTTATATAGATGAACATATATTGATATATTTTTCAAAATAAATTATTTTTTAAAAATTAATAGTAATTTGTTTTATCTCCTATCCCATACCATGAAGGGGGAGGAGGGGGAGAATCTATCTCTATATAGATATAGATAATTTCTATCTCTATATTTATGGGGCTAGATATAGTTATACAAGACAAGAGATATACATATATATATATATATATATATACATATATAAATACAAATGTGTGTATGTATATATGTTATATACATATATTATGTATATGTTATATATACATACACACATATATGATAAATGCTTGTCAATTTGACAAGCATTTATTAAGCAACTACTATGTGTTAAATATGTATTATTCTAAGTACTGAGGATACAAAGAAAGGGAAAAAAAACAATTCCTGCTCTCACAGAATTCACAATTTAATGGGGGAAGACAACAGGCAAATAACTATTTCCAAACACAATATATAAAAATAAACTCCTCAGAAGTAAGAGCTAAGGTTAAAGAGAACTGAGTCTCAAGGGAATGATGGAATGAGCTACAAGGCCAATTATTACATTTTCAATGTGAGCATTTATACCTCAGAAATTGACAAATGTTACAAATAAGGGCTTGATTTAGTGATTGCTTAAAATTAAGAAAGTGATGCAGATAATGTTAATAATTAAGTTTAAATTTAAGATTAAACATAACCGTGTACATTCTGGAGAGCAATTTGGAATTATTCCCAAAGGGCCACAAAACTGTGATCCAACAGTGTTTATACAGGGTCTATATCCCAAAGAGATCATTAAAAAGGGAAGGGAACCTACATGTTCAAAAATGTATGTAGCAGCCTTTTTTGTAGTAGCAAGAAACTGGAAACTGAGTGGATGCCCATCAGTTGTGGAATGACCAAATAATTTATGGTGTGTGAATGTAATGGAATATTATTACTCCATATAAAATGATGAGCAGGCTGATTTCAGAAAAGTCTGGAAAGACTTACATAAACTAATGCTACATAAAGTGAGTAGAACCAAGAGAACACTGTTCACAGCAACAAGAAGATTATGTGATGATAAACTATGGTGGACTTTGCTCTTTTCAACAATGAGGTGAATGAAGACAATTCCAATAGACGTGATAGAAAGAACCATCTGCATCCAGAGAGAACTATGGAGACTAAATGTGGATCAAAGCATAGTATTTTCACATTTTTTATGTGAAATTTGTTTTGTTGTTGATTTGTTTGCTTGTGTTTTTTTCCTCAAATTTTTTTTTCACTTTGATCTGATTTTTTTTTTTTTTTTTTTTTTTTTTTTTTTTGCAAAACTATGTCTAAAAGAACATTTAATCTATATTGGATAGCTTGCTGTTTAGGGGAAGGGGGGGGAGAGGGATAGAAAACTTTAGAACACAAGGTTTTGCAAGGATGGATTTTGAAAACTATCTTTGCATTTATTTTGAAAAATAAGCTATTATTAAAAAATAAAAATAAATAATAATTTCAAAAAAAAAAAGTATACTGTGACTTTTAGGATAGATGATTGTTAAACATTTCCCAGCATATCCCTGACTCCTTTCAAGGGCTACTTGCAAAAGTGGTCCTTGAATTGAGATTTGAAGGAAGTCGGAGAGGATTGGAAAGGAAAGAAGATAGTAATCACTAGAACTTAAGGGATGGCAATGGGCTAAAAACACTCACCAAATGTAACGTGTCTGCTTTTTGTGTCTGCCTTTGTCGACTCTTCTGAGCTGCAATACGGTTTTTCTCCCTTCTCTGAACTTTCCTCACATCATCTGAGGAATCCTGAAAAGTAGAGAAGGTAGCAATGGTTACTTTGGGCTTTTTGCATTAACTCATCTGATTAATTCACCTATTGAGTCCCTAGAACTTTTCCAAATGCTAGACTGAGAATCCTTCCCCCTTTCTTTGGAATTCCAACTGTTAGGTTAATGTGATGTAATGGGAAAAAAATTATATAAAGGCTTTTGCAAACTCTAACATGTATGAGTAGAAAAGTCTATTTCAAAAAATATATATGCATATGTATTCAATAATTCAAAATATTCCTATACATATCAATAATTAAGATATTACTATATGCAAATATAGGTATATCTTGAATTACTGTAAATTGGTTTCTCTCATTTACGATTTATCTAGAATGAGACACTCCACTGAGCTAGTCTGGGCAAAACTGTTAAGGCTGTTCTGAAAGTCTCTGGCCTTCCTTTTGTTGTGCCGGTCCACTTTTATCTTCCCATCCCTGGTTCCCCATACTTTTAATTTTACTTGAAATTTCCACTTTTGTGTTCTGGTTCTGATCTCCAGGGGCAGAACCCCAGGTTTCAAAACTCTTTCATTATCACCCGCCTCTCCCATCAAAATGCACATGCTTTGTATTCTGAGCCTGTGGATGCCTTCTCCCATCTAAATGGGAGAATCTAATAAACTGAAGTGTTACTGCATTAATGTGTGTGAAAAGTTGAATGAATTACTCTTTCCTAGACAATATAGGTCACATGGCTCAGGGCACAAAATTTCGAAGATCTGGATTTGAATTTCAGTTCTCTAACATGATCTTGTAAAAGTAAAAGTCATTTAAACTCTTTAGAACTCAGTTTACTCATCCGTAAAATGGGTAAACTAAACCAGGTGTAGTGATGCACATCTGTACTATCCGCTATTTGAGAGGCTGAGGATAATGGATCGCTTCACACTGGGAATTCTGAGCTTCAGTAGGAATAGAAATTATGTGTCTGCACTATGGCTCCCAGCAAAAGAATCAGTCCCTGGGAACAGGAAACCCTCAGGCTGTCTGAGGGGGCAAATGAGCCTTCCTCAGAAATAAAGCAGATTGATCAAAGCAGGGTTACTTCCACACACAATGTAAGACTTTTGTAGTGGAGAAACCTGAAGCTAAAAGAAAAGTGACTAGCTAAAGTCATTCACAGTCAGAATTTGAACTCAGTTCTTTTAACTAGACTCTTCCCATTATGACAGTTCTCCTAGGCAATCTTTATTTACTATGATACATCCCGTTCCAGAGGGGATAGGGACGCCCCATAGGCCAGTGTCCTCATAGGCCAGAGTGACGTGATATGGAAAGGAACATTGTCATTGCCAAGAAAAAGACTGAGAGAATAGTCTTATTATTGTAGCACCAGTCTATTTCAATATCTATGAATTCATTAATAAACAAGAGAGAGAGCAAAGTCAAGGTGTAAAATGGCCAATTTCAATTACATTAAGTTAAAAGAATTTTGTACCCAAGATCAGAAGAAAAGCAGAAAGTTGGAGTGGAGGAAGAATTTTATGGACAATTTCTCAAAGACCTTTTCAATACTTCTCATAAAAGCAAAGCCAGAAGATTCAGCTCAGATAGGAGGGGAAGCTCCATTTCTCTAAGGGATACAAAGGACTGGACTTGTGTTTTCACTGGCACAGGGAACTCTCAGATAAGGAAATTCCCTCTATCAATGCAAATCAGCACCTTTTCTGCAACTTCTAATCTTAGAGAGTCAATGAAGGCTTTCCGAAACTAATTTACTTAGTATCTTATAGCCAGTAGGTGTCAGAGAAAGGACTTAAACCTTTACTTTCCTGGTTCTGAGACTCTCTCTACCGTGGCAAATTGTCTCTCAAAAAGATATGTGGCTTCTGATATTTAATACTTATTTATTTAATACAATTAATAATTTAATACTTATTAGCTGTGTGACTAGGAACAAGTCACTTAATTCCATTTGCTTAAGAGAGAGAGAGAGAGAGAGAGAGAGAGAGAGCGCAAGAGAGAGAGAGAAAGAGAAGGAAAAAATGTGGCATTATTTTCTGCTTTCCAGAATGGGAACAGAATGCCCTAAGACATTTGAAAATAGGACACATCCCTCAATGGACAGGGAGCATAGGTACAATCCTGTCTCAAGGAAGATTCTAGGGGTATCTAAGACACAGTCCAAGAATCTGCTTTTTAAAAATAATAATACAATAATAATTACAACAATTTACACTTATATTGAATTGTAAGGTTTACAAAGCACTTTCCTTGCACCAGTCTGGTGAGATAAGGATTGCAAGTTTATGACCATTTTACAGATGAAGAAACTGAAGTTTAGGACAGTTACATTCATTGCCTAATCTATACAGCTAGTGTCAAAGCCAGGACTTTTAGCTGGTTCCAGGTTCAGCATGCATATTTACAAAATGTGTATTCTCTAAGTTACTATGTCCTAAAGTTGTGAAGAAAATGTTTTAGATCTCAAATCCCCACACTAATGAAAGTTATGTTTATTATTTTTTTTTATAAATATTATTATTATTCTATGTGCCTATAGACATAAAATATGGAAAATCCACTCACCCCCCTCCATAGCACTAATGAAATCTTTAAATCATAAGAGCAGAGAAGAAAATTGAAAATGATTTTACCGTAGGTGGTTGACTAGGCCAGAACCATCCCCCTTTACAGAAAAAAGTCAAGGGATGTGGTGAGCAGGCAGGTTCAGGGAAGCAATGCTTTGGTTCTTAAAGTATGACCTATCAGAAAGCCGGAAGCTTCTGGCCAGACTTTAATCTCCCAGGACTGGAGGTCAGTTGTTGGGTTATCAGAAGAATTTCCCTTCAAACTCTCTAGAACCCTCCCTCACATCCCTTCCCATGTCTCCCAATCCAGTCTTATCCACTGTAGTAGGTAAATTGCAGCAGTAGCTCCCATCTCCTCACCCATGGCAGGTCAGCTCCTCATAATGCTCTTCAGAATTTCCCAAACCAGGGCCCTCATAACCATTATCTTCCTCAGCCCTATAGACTCTATTTTGGTTTTTAGTTGCTTTTTTTGTGTGCCAAATTTACATCCTCTTGGATCATCCCTGTTTCACAATTTGACTTAAGTTTTCCAGTGTAAGCTTCAATTTAGCAGCCTGAAATAGGATAGTACGGTAAAAACATACTGGATATTAGATCAGAAGACCTAGGTCTAAGCTATTTTTTTAGGCCTGTGAACATGGGTCAGCAAAACATTTAAATGCTCTGAGTCCCAGTTTCCTCTTCTGCAAAACAGGGCTAATAATAATACTTGAGAGAAGCAAGGAGCAAATCAAGAGCTAGCATTGGAATCAGAAAGACCAGGTCTCATAGTTACTAGATGAATGACTCCACATGAGTCATTTAATTTCTCAGTCCTCACCAGCAATTCTCTTGCTCAATTATACATTTCAAAGGAGTTGCTAGTCTGTAAGAGCAAAAGGACTTTTTTTTTTTTATAATTTGTGACCATATCTAAAAAATAAAACTGAAAACAACTTATCCTATCTATTTCATAGGATTATTATAAGAAGAGCATTCTGTGATCCTCAAATATGTTAAGCTGCCCTTATTAGCAAATGAAATGATATTTGTAAAGATCTTAGCACAGTATCTAGCACCTAGTAGGACTATATAAATGTTAGCTTATCATCATCATTCTTATTAGCCATAGCTTGCACTTAACTCCCCCTATTAAGAATAAATCTTTCATAGAATAAAAGTCTTTCCCTCTGACTAGACCAAAACACTTTGATTCACCATCTCCTCATTCATTCTATTTCCTTCCTCGAAAGCTTTATGGGGCAGAGACCAGGAGGGTGGTAGGAGGAAGAGAAAAGGAGAGGGGCACAATGGTAGACTGATGGGCTGAGGATCCCTGGGCCAGGTGCTTCTGGGAGACCCAATCCCAAGTTCAAAGCTGAGGCTCTTTGGCTTACACTCCATCCTTGATCACTGAGCTATGGTTTTCGGACAGCTCCGGAGAAGCTCTACCGGGAAGAGAGGACCCTACGGTTGGGGGCTGGGGTGGGTGATGAAGGAAAAGAGAAGCATTACCTGTTTATTGCTGGGTGGAGGTGAACGGCTGAAGCTAGAGTCACTGCTGTCAGAACTATGGGGCATGGCTGAAATCTCCAAGGGCTGGGCAAGCTTCATCGGCTTCCCTTCGGCTCTCCGACCCTAACTGCCTTTCTGAAACACTCCCTAGGTCATCAGCCCACCACCTTAGTAGGATTCTTCTTCTTTCTTGCCCACCATGCACTTCTAGACCCCAAGGTCCTTTTCTCTCTGCGGCCTGGAGACACTGCACCTAGCAGTGACATACTCGCTCACTTTTGGGGGCTTGCTTTCTCACTTGTGGTTTCTGGTTAAAAAAAAAAATAATAATGGAGAACTCAAGCTGGAAGTCACATGGGCGGAAACTTAAGTGAACTAAAAGTTACACTGTGAGAGAGACAAAAAAAAAGCATATCAAGGAAAAGACATTTACAATAATCTGAAAATGAGAAGAAGAAAAAAAACAAAAACCCAGACACCTTCAGATAGTTTAAAAGGCAAAGAAATTGGTTACGATTGAAAATGATAACAGAAAAGAAAAGAAAAAAAAGAGGAGGGAAAGTCCCCAAACTGCTCTAGAGAGCTAGTAGTCTCTCAAAATGGGGAGCTACCAACAGTAGGGAAGCAGTTGCCATTGTTACACAATTTGATTTTGAGCCAAAATAAAATATCAACATTAGGATTTCATTTTGATTTTCCTTCATAAATAATCTACTGCAACCAGAAGCCCAGGTTACACACCACAACCATCTAAGAGGCAAAGTGAGTGAGAATGGATGGGTAGAGAATCTTAACTCAGTATTTGGAAGGAATATTATGACACTGTAAGCAGTAATTAATATCAGTGCAAATAAATTATTAAACATAGTAGGTGATTAATAAAGTTATTGATTCTTTTTAAAAAGAATTATCTACAAACATTTTATTTTTAAAGATAAAAGAAATGAAGTCTGAGCTCTGGTCTCAATGGACATAGAATCTTGGCTTTCCTAAAAAGGAATACTCAAATAACTGACTCACTACTTTTCCCATATTAGAAAAAATCCCGCTGACACGATCATCAGAAAAAAGAAGTCATCTTGTATTAAACGGAGACACAGCTTAAATTCCCTGTGATTTATCTGGCCAGTGTATTTCCACAGAAGCAGAACCCAAAATGGTGGGAGGATTTAAAACATGGTAAATATCCTGATTACTAATCTCTCAGTCAGCTAGAGCACCAAGCTTCAAGTCAGAATTCATTTATATGAGTTTAAGTCAACCCTCAGATATTAGATGTGTGATTTTGGGCAAATCATACAACCTTATTTTCCTTAGTTTCTTCATCTGTAAAATGATATAGAAAAGGAAATGGCAAAGCACTCTAGCATCTTTTCCAAAATAACCCCAAACAGGGTCATAAAGAGTTGGAAAGAATTAAACCTAATTTCTCTCCTTGTATAAAACCTTATTTTCCTTGATGAGTAGAATGCAGTCTCCTTGAGGGTAGGGATTCTTTTGTTTTGGGGTCCGCTTGTTATATATCCAGGACAACAAGGAATACCTCAAACTTTGATTATCTATTTGTTTATTTGTTTTGTTTATTATCTGTGATTTCATTGGTAGACTGGGTTCTCAGTGAGGAAACACCCTCTACCAGTACAGAATTGCATTTGTTCTATAACTACTAGTTTTAGAGAGCTACCTGGGACACTGGAAGTCCAGGGGCCTATCTGTCTGTGTGGGGTCATATATATATAGCCAGTATGTGTCAAATTTGAACTCAAGACATGCCGATTCAAAGGCCTGTCTTCTATCCACTTACCCATCCTGTTCTCGTTGACTTGTCTTGTACCTAGTGGGCACTTGATAAATATTTGTTAAATTGACTTGAGTAATATAATACTTCCTGAAGCCTTTCAACTCTTTGAGGGGATCTTATGACTTTTCTGGATCACTTGACATTATTACATATTATAATCCAATAACCTGGGCTCCAACATTGACTAATTGTGTAAACCTGGACAACACCCTTGATCTCTCTGAGGTACAGGTTCCTCCTCTAGAAAACTGGGATAATGATACAAGTGTACCTTATTTTAAACAATATTAAAATTAGGCTAATTAATAATTCTACAATGCCATCTAAGTGTTCAAGTGAAAGAATCAATCAACGTGGCAAACTTCATTGTTGTTTTATTTTAAGAAATTGCCACAGCTACCCCAGCCTCCTGTGAGTGCCACCCTGATCAGTCAGCAGCCATCTACATCAAGGCAAGACCTTCCACCAACAAAGATTATAATTTACTGAAGACTCAGGTGATGATTAGCATTTTTAAGTGCATTGAAAAATTGGTGGGGGGGGGAGTGTGTGACTAGCTTTATTGTGATATTTGCTTTATTGTGGTGGTCTGGGACCTAACTTGCAATTTCTCTGAGGTATCCCTATAACTTGTAACTCAAATGGTTTTGTGGGGAAGGTTCTTTTCTCAACCTTAAAAGCCTTTTATAATTGTGAGCTATTGTTATTGTCAACTTTTTCTTTCTCCCCACGCCACTTTTATTTATTTTATATTGTTGAAGGAAGGAATATAAATCAAATAAAACTGCCGTTTATATAGCACTTAAGATTTTGCATAATGTGTTATAAGAGGTACCTCTTAAGGATTTTATGCCTTACATGACTTTCTGTATTTTCTTTCATGGTATATCATAAATTCAGTTGACTGGTGTGGACCCAATTTTCCTTTAGTCCTTATAGTGTTCCCTTTCCCGAGGTTAACTTGTAGACACTCAACATAACATTCTTCCTCACATATTTAATCCTAGAACAATAAAACAAGGGAAAAATAGCAATAATGCAAATATCACAATAAAGTGAGTCTGAACCTGAGGAAAGAAGTCCAAAGTGTGGTGAATGACTAGAAAAGGCTACTGCTTCTGAACTTCAACGACAAATAAAATAGTTCTCCATGGGATGTTTCAGATAAGACCAGAGCCATAACTTGAGTTTGCTCTATGGTGTTGTTAAAGGGGGTTCCTTCTTATCCTAGTGGGTCTTGATGCTTCTAATCTTATATCAAGAGATCCTTTGGCAGCTAACATGACCATCCCATTCTCTTGACCATCCATGGGTTTCTATCCCGTGGTTCTATATAGGTGGGATTCCTTTCCAGACAATATCTTCCCAGTGACTCCTTCCCTTCTGCTTCCTTCATGGGGTTAAGGTGTTGGGAACTATTAGCCATGCTATGAGATAGATTCTTGGGGGAGGGACCTGGGACCTTTGTCCAAGCACAACTATATGCAGAATAAAATGTTCTCTGAACTAAACCCCTAAACTAAATTTCCTCTTGATGCATAAGGCAGACAGGAAGAAAAGACATCCTTGTAATACTTTGTAGCCTTCAAATTCACATATTCTTTGCTATGGAAAAATAGTATAAGGATCATACTTCCCATATAATCAAGTAAATTGGATATCTTTCATTGTGATATATGGAAGGAGTGCTTTCTTTCAAGTCAAGAATGAGTATCCATATAGAAGCCATGTCCCTGCCTGTGTGACCTTAGCCTAGGTCAATTAATTTTTCTAGGTCTCATTTACCTCATCTGTAAAACGAAGGAGCAAGATTAAACGACCTTTGTGATCCCTTCCAGTTCTAAGTCTCTGTTTTTGCAACTCCCTGTTGTATGTATCTGGATGTGTATTTCCTTTGAATATATCTTTCTTTTTTTTTATCCTCAGTGAGGTATTCTTGAAGACCTTACCATTTAAAAGCTATGATCCAACTATGATTCCTAGAATTATTCTTAAGCCTGAATATATTCAGTTAATAGTCAACTACATAGCATCATTGGAGGGGTGCCAAAGAGCCTTCTTACCATCTCTCATTTCTTTCCATTGAGTTATTTCCTCAGGTTCATCATCACTCTCAAATCAACCTATCAGTCAGTCAATGAAGAAATATTTATTAGATGCCCACTCTGTAGCAGGCCCAGAGATTTCAGGGAGAAAGGTACTACAGATAGAGGGTTCATTTTACAAACAATAGAAAAATCCAAGATTTTTCAGATGATTTTACTAATGAGGCTAGAGAGAAGCCAAATGGAATTATTAAAACATCTCAAATTATAGATTGAAAAAAAGAAATATAGCTGTATTGCTTTAATACTTTCAAGTACAATACTTCAATTATAAGGCAAAATATTTTGTACAAAAGCATCATTCTTAGAATAAATAATAAACTTCACTTCTTAATTTAATCAATAATCACTTGTCAAATATCCATCTAACAGTGTATTCAAAGTCCTGTGCTAGGAACTGGTCTCTTCTAGCTCTAACTCTATGATCTATGAAAAATAAAATAATCCTCATCCTCAGGGAACTTGTTCTCATTTATATGTATAAAATCTAGTACTTCTTGTAGATGAGTGTTAGATTTCAATCAGTAAAGATCTGCATTCAAGTCATGCCTCAGATACTAGCTTTGTTCAAATCACTTAATAAATTCAGAATTTCCTTATTCTCAAAGTGGGATATTTGAATATTTAATGAATTGTTAATAACACCTACCTCAAAGAGTTATTTTGAGGCTCAGATAATTTATCTATTTGCATGTTTGCCTCAGTTTTCACATTTATAAAATAAGTTGGAGAAGAAAATGTCAAACCATCACATTATCTCTGCCAAGAAAATCCCAAATAGGATCCTGAGTCAGACAAGATGGAAATGACAATAACAAAATAAAGCATTCACTATGTTATTATCACATTTGACTTTCAACAAGATAGGTATTATATTCACCCCCATTTTACAGATAAAAAAACTAAGACAAAGAAAGGTTAAGTTTCTTGTCCAGGGTCACAATTTGTCAGATCTTCTTGACTCCAAACCTGGCACTCTATCCACTGCAGCTTAAAATCTGAATGAATGAGGGCAATTCATAATAAAAAATAAAAAATAAAAAAAAAAAAGGAAGGAAAGTTATTCCTTCCAATCATTAGTTGGATACTGCACAGAAGCAGAATCAGAAAAAGCTAGAGCAAGAAGGCACTTTAGGGATCATGTATTTTTGATCTTACAGATGAAGAAAACAAGGTACCCAGAGTGGAAGGGATGTGTCTGAGATCACTGGCAGTCAAGTCTTCTGGGTGTCCATTGTTTTCTCTGTTAAGCTAACTCAGAATTCATCACACATCTGCATCAATTCTGAAAGTGATACTTCTAGGAACTTACCAGGAAATCTCTACCCCAAGGACATGCATTCTTGCATGTACAAAGATGATAATCAAGTCCTTCCAAAGACACTTATTATTTTTTTTAATGATTTTCCCCCCCCATCAGGGATGATGGATGAACTTCTCTCTCTTGCCTGGTCCCTCATCACAACCAATGTTAGTTATAGTTGGATTGTTTTGAAGGTCAGTGCCATGATCTAGGAGGAGGGAATTAGCTAACTGTCCCACAGAGAGAGAGCCAATCCACGACATTGTCCTTATAAACATGAAGTCACCCTAACTCTGTGACTACCAAGTATAAAATGCTGCAACCTGCACAGTCCCTAAGGTTTCTATCTCTGTGAGTTGACACTGACTTCATCCAAATTAAAAAGACATAGGATGGGTACTGTCAGTTTCTTTACATAGGTAGATATGAGGCCCCGAGAAGGGAAATAAAGTGTGAGTCAAGGGAAGATTCTGCTAAACCATCCTCTCTTTCACCTCTCTTTCTCTGAGATGTAAGGTGAGTCAGCAGTGCTATGAAGACCATGACTTCTGCATCTTGTGATCACTTTACTTTTAAATTTGAGTCTTAGTTTTACTTTCCTAGAGGGTTTTACTTGTGATTCCTTAACAGTTTGTTTTCTTGGTATGGTTAATAAAAAAGATTAAAAAGAAGGGAGGAAGAACATTAAAGAAAATGATTCCATTCGAAAGCTACATGCACTTAGAAGGTCCCCCCTCAGTACTGAGTTCACTCAGCCAAAGGAAAGCCGAGGAGTCATTTTGAAAATCATCTGTAACTCATACTTCCTTTTCAGGGATGCCTAAAGTGGACCTGGATCCATTACTAAGGTGTCCAGTTTCCTATTTCTTCTCTCATTCACCGAAGCCTATTTATTAAGTCCCTACTATGTACAAAGCACTAGACTGGGTATGAGACTTACAAAAACAAAAAACAGACAGTCCCTATTTTCAAGGAGCTCACATTCTACTGGAAGAAGTCAAGAGATGCCCCTGTTGTGTTTTCCGGCATTAACTATTTGTTCACTCTACCCACACTGCTTTTTTTTCCAAGCTCTATCTGACAGCCCAATAGAAACTTACCAGCAGGATGAACCAACTTTGAAGTCTCTGGGTTAGGTGTAAGCTGTTAGTTATTTGAGCAAAAATAATAAAAATCCCCTAGCCGCTTTGTCTTTAAAATGGAAAAAGCCCATTATTTCATGTCCTAAGTGATTTTAAATAAGGGGGATTTTTCTCAAAATTCCCCAAACCTTTCACAAATAGGGAAAAACACACCTGAAAGGGCACTTTCTTCAGAAGTCAGCGACAGAGAGTGAGGAAAGCTAAGCTGATTAGCTGGGGCATCATGCCCAGGATTTGGTATATAGTGTAGGAGGCACAGGCCATCCACTGTGATAATAGAACTCAGGCCTCTGGGAAACAAATTTCACAGTGTTCCTATGAATTCATCCAAACTAGAACTCTAAAAAGCCTACTTACATCCACCATGTTCCTTTCCCATTGTCATTAGGGTGTCCCAGTCACTTTTCCAATCATGGTTAACCAAGATTTCCAGCTGCATAGCATCATTCTTTTCTTTTTTTTCTCTTTTCTCTTTAGGCTAAACATATGATTATTATCTTAAGGGATACTCTTTGGTTTAGAAACTCTTTCTACCATGGGCAATTTATCTATAATTTATAATCATAAAGCAGCAGGACTTTTATAGTATCATAAATCCCTCTGGTAATCTGGTGAAACCTAATAATACTGACTTGTTGTCTATGTTGATTATTGAAGAAAATGCTAAATTTCATTTAGAGGTTAATAGAAGTCATGAATAATGGTTATCATCTTGCTTACTTTTTCAATGGGTGAAAGAGAGGCTGGAGAAAGGGAAAGAATCTTGTAACTCAAAAGTTTTAAATGAATGTAAAAATGAAAAAAGTTTAAAATGTAATTGAAAAAAAAATGAGGACCAGCCCTAAAATCAGGAAGACCTGAGTTCAAATTTGACTTCAAATTCTTAACACTTGCTAGCTGTGTGACCCTGGGCAAGTCACTTAACCTCAATTGCCTCAGGGGGAAAAAAGGATCAAAAAAGCACTTTACAAGCCTTTAAAAAAGTAATTAAAAATAATGAAATTATTTTTCCTAAAAGTAGAAAATAAATTTTAAAAAGAGACTATTGAAAGTGACAATGTAATTTTTTTTTTCCATCCAAATAAGCAGAAGCTTAAAGACTCCAATTGTGGAGAGTTGTTTGGAGGTCTAAAAGCTTGTCTTGCCTATCGTCAAATGAATAGTTTTTCCTTCTTCCTGGTCAGCTCTCTATGGGGCATTATTGCTGTATTGCTGAGATGACTAGATGGTATAATAGAATAGAACACTAGAGGTTTAAGTCAAGAAGACAAATTTGAATCTGGTATAGGTACTAGCTGTGTAATTCCAGTTTGGTCACAACAGTTCTCGGTCTCAGTTTCCTCATCTATAAAATGGGAATAATTGGGGAAGCTAGGTAGTATGGCAGACAAGATCACCAGGCCTGAAGTCAAGAGGACCCGATTTTAAATCCAGTCTCACACACTTAACATTTCCTGGCTATATGACCCTGGGCAAGTCACTTAACCCCAATTGCTTTAGCAAAATAAATAAGTAAATAAAATGAGGATAATCATAGTCTGTCTCACAGGGTTGCTGAGGGTGAGGATCAAATAAGACAATATTTGTGAAGCACTTTGCAAACTTTGAAGTGCCATGTAAATGTTAACTATCTTTATAAAAATATGGGCTTATGTAACAAAGAAAAATTTGGAGTTGTTGAAAGCTCAGTATATTGTCCCAATGCAGTTCTGTCCATTTTTTCTCCTCCCTCAGTTCTGCTGACTCCAATGGAATGTGTCTTTTCTGACTCTGAAGTGGAAACTGCAATGTTAATAATAATAGCTAACGTTTATATGACACTTTAGAATTTGTAGAGCATTCTACAAATTTAATATTATTTGATCATCAAAATGAGGTAAGTGCTATTTTTATCCTCACTGAGTTCAGGTAATTTAAATGATCAACCTAGGATCATATGAATTGTAATAGAGGTAAATGTTTAACAACTGACTTTGGGGGGAAGGGGCAGGGGACAGGGGAATTGTATATACTGTACATTTTTAAGTTTAATTTGTATTAATATTTTCCTCTTCACTTTCTTAAGTTTAGACAATCAACAAAACAACAAGCCAAGTCATAATTTGTAAGGTTTGTCGATTTCTGAGGCATAAAAGTTCACATCGAAAATTTTAAAATCTAATGTCTGGAGGAGTTGGCTCTAGCACACCCTGAAGCAGCATTTGAAGTCGGGTACTTCATGATTCTGGTCCAGTCCTCTGGTCCATAACCACTTAGCTGCCCACTATACTATTACCTCTGAAAAGTGACCATAAAGTGTAAAATCATAAGGTCTTCATGAATGCTCAGTTCATAAATAATAAACATGTGATATGTATGGTGTTGGCCTTATGGTGATAGGATCATAGATTAAGAAGTGGAAGAGATCAGAGATTATGAAATCCAACACCTTCATTTTACAGATGAGGAATGTGAGATTCAGCAAAGGTTACATAACCTATCCAGGTCACACAACTAATCTGAATAAAAATAGTATGCTAGTCTAAATGGAAAGGTAGCTAGGCGCAATGAATGGAGCACCAAGTTTGAAGTCAGGAAGATTCATCAAATCTGTCTTCAGGCACGTATTAGCTGGGCAAGCCACTTAACCTTGTTTGCCTCAGTTTCCTCACCTGTAAAATGTTCTGGAGAAGAAAATGCAAAACACTCCAGTGTCTCTGCCAAGAAAATCCCAAATGGGATCAATGAAGAGTTGAACATGACTGAAAAATGACTGAACAACAAGCTACAAATAGAGAAAAACATCAGAAAAGTAGGAAATATGTCAAGGATTAACAATTTTTCAAGGGCATTATGACAAAGTCCTGACATGTTTTCTTTGGTGAGCTGATGGCCAAACATGGTTTCTTCCTACTAGGGAAATGGGAAGTAGAAGGAAGGATGAGGAGGAAAAATATATGGCCAATTCTTGAAAACAGAACATTTTCCTCTAACACTCTATTCTACACTTCTAACAGAGGTGCTAATTTAGAAGAAAAAGGAGGCTCTTAAAAGCACTAAAGATGTGGCTAATCAACTATCCCACTTTTCTCTGGAAATAGCTTGGGTATTCTCTCTGAAACACATGGCATAAGATGCCTTGTATAGCAGAGGATAACTTTAATTAGACCATGGATTGGAGGGACCACTACTTAGCCAGGTTATTCAGCACCCCGGTATCTCTGATCCCCATACCTGAGACTTAAAAATCCCCAAGTCAAATGCCCCACCCAATCAACCCTGTGGATGCAATTGAGTGTCTGCAAAGGAGGAGATAGTTGAAGCTTCAGCTTGAAACATGGAGCAAGTTAGAGCACCCAACTATGGTCAAAATTATTTAAAAAAAAAAATCATTGATTAGTCATCTAGTTCCTAGATTTAGTCTTAGGTTTGCACTATGCAGATTAAGTAACAGACATGTAAAGCAGCTCACATAATGTCACTGTTAAGCCTGAGTAAGCCTTTTATTAGAATCAAGCACATAACAGTTGTCTAAGTCTGTTTGTGTCCATAATAATAGCTAACATTTACATAGTATGCTAAGTGTTTTACAATCATTTGATCCTTATAACAACCCTTTGAGGTAAGTGCTATTATTTTCCCCATTATATAGATGAGAAAACTAAAGCCCAAAGAGTGGGGGTAAGGGAGGTAGGAGAAAGAGAGTTTTAAGTGACTTCTCAGTCATATAGCTGGTAAATATCTGAGGCAAGATTTAAGTTCAGGATTTCCTAAAGGAAAAACCTAGCACTCTATATCCCATATCACTTAACTGCTTCAATGTTCTAACTGCCTCCAAAAAAACCCCAAAAACAGGTATTTCACTTCAATAAATTGAATAAAACTTTTCTTATTAAGAGAAATTCATTTTCTTAGAAATTTTATATACAATAGGATTGGCCCTGGCATTAGACAATTCTAGGCAAATCACTTAACCTCTCTGGGCCTCAGTTCCCTCATCTGTTAAATAAAAGAGCTAGATTAATATACAATTCTGATAGCATCTTTCTCAAGTGATCATTCCTAATCTCCTTTATGACTAGTGCTTTCTGAGAATATGTTCATGCTGTATATATCTGTAGATAGCTGCCCCTGATCTGCCTTTCAGTAGAGACCTGAAAGATGGATGCAGACTGTGGGGGGAAAATATGTGTATGTATGTGTGAGTATACATAAGTATAATATGTATGTGTACATACATATATGCATATATAAACTATATATATATATACATATATACTATCTCTATATAAAACATATATATATTTATACACGCATATACAAACATTGTCTGGTTATTTTTGTTGTTATTGGGGAGGTATTGGCTGGAAATGAGGAGATGTTATGACCAGAAATGATCTAATGAAAAAAATAAAAGACATCTATAAAAAAGAAAAAAGAAATTCTACCCTTATGCAAAGCAAACTGTCTAGACACCTGTTTTTTTAGCTTAGCAACAAGGAAATTATAACAAGCATACTGAAGGAATGCTGTGAGAGCTCCATAAAGCTATCACCACAGACCAGTCTTCTGAGGAAAGAGTAAATTCATTTGAAATCCCTTGAGGACTTTACTTCTAAAATTTTGTACTCGGTTTCAAAACTGACTTTCAAAATAGCATTTTTTGTACTTAATAAAGTGATAAATATTCCCTTCCTCCATTAGGAAAAAAAAAGTATAACAACCTCAGACACTAAGCAAGCTAGAAATCTGGAAATAAAGCTAATTAGGCTTTTAGCCAGACATTTAAAACATTATATGATTGTATTTGTATAAACAAAATATTGTGAATTACTTGCTCTCTGACATGTAATAAATCGCAGTTATATATAAATACAATTACTTAGGTAGCACAGTTCATAAAGTACCAGGCCTGGAGTCAGGAAGATGAGTTCAAATCCAGATTCAGATTCTATCTGTGTGACCTGGGAAAACCTGATTTGCCTCAGTTTCCTGAACTGTAAAAAAGAACTAGAGAAGGAAACAGAAAATATTCCAGAATCTTTGCCAAGAAAACCCTCGATAGATTTTACAGAGAGTCAGACAACAAATGAAATCAGTGGGACAACAACATACAGAAATACAGCTGATTATTGCCTTAGAGTCTTACCTTGTCTTACCTGGAGTCAGATAATATCCCATGATACAGAATTCCACACTGCCACATACAATATACTTATCCCACAGGGCCAAGTTAATCTTATCCACAGTAACCTTAGCACATAGCTCTGGACTTCAGAATCACAAAGCCTTGGGTTTGAATACCACCTTGAATATATGTTCAAGGTGGCTACTACTTATACCGGTTGTTACTACTTATGTAAATTAAATTACTACTTGTGTAACTCTGGAGAGTCACTTCACCTCTCAGTTAAGTCTGTTTCCTCATCTGTAAAATACCACCCGTAGAATTTAATTCACAAGGATGTAGTGAAAATCACGAGATATGGGGGGAGATAGAAAAGAAATGGAATAAGCATTTATGTAACACATGTACTTGGTGGCAGGCTCATAGCTTATACGCCTTTTTGGAAAAGAATATTCCTTGAATTAACTTTGATTGGTTAACAATTAATGAGATGAGATTTTGTGATGGAAAATGTTATCCACATCCAGAGAGAAAACTACAGAGACTGAATGTGCATCAAAGCATAGTATTTTTACCTTTGTTGTTGTTTGCTTGGTTTTTTTTTTTTTTTCTTTGTCATGTTTTTTGCCTTTTGATCTGGTTTTTCTTGTGCAATATGACAAAAATGGAAATATGTTAAGAAGAGTTGCACATATTTAAACCTATATCAGATTGCTTGGCTATCTTGGGGAGGGGGAAAAGGGGAAGAAAGGGAAAAAAAATTAGAATACAAGATTTTGCAAAGGTGAATGCTGAAAACTCTTTGCTGTATTTGGAAAAAATAAAATACTATTTAAATAATTAATGAGAGGCGGCTTTACAAAGAAAAGTGAGGTCACTCCAATAAGGGGCTGAGAATGACATCAAATCACTTTTGGACTGAGCTTATTCACATAACCAGACCACCTCTTAGCCCAGGGCAATCTAGACTGAAGGATCTATCTCCACCCAAGCTTGATAGAATGGAATTCTCCTTAGACTAGAGATTGCTTGTAAAGTTGGGTGGAGTTGGATGGAGAGGATTAGTTCCTCATTCAGAGACAGATCTTGAAATGAGGATGATAAAAAAAGGGGGGGGGGGGGGGGGGGAGGGGAGCAAATCTGAATTTTCCCAAATCATTGGTTATTAATAATAATTTCTTTCAGGGGAAAGGAAACTGAGGAAAACAGCACCTACTTTTCAGGGATGTCTTGGCAATCAAATGAATTAATTTTTTAAGCATTTAATATAGAGCCTGGCACATAATAAGCATTATATAACACATTCCCTTCCCAGCATCCTATCCTACCTAACACTATCTTTCCACTGGCAGTGTTATCACCCTCATCATCTTCTTTAGAAAGATATTTCAATGAACTTGTTTAAATTTATTTTAGGCTATATCTATGCTCTAAATCTGTGCTTTGTTTTTGGAGATATAACCTTGGCTCTTGCCTATGAGTCAGATTTATAAAATAGGGTCTACATTTGTAAGTCTGCATTTTGTTTTTGTTGAGCATTTCTATCATATACAACTCTTCACAATCCCATTGGGTGTTTTCTTGGCAGATATTGTAGTGGTTTGTCATTTCCTTCCCCAACTCATTTTACAGATGAGGAAACTTGAGGCAGACAGGGTTTAGTGACTTACCCAGCATCACAAAGCCAGTAAATGTTTGAGGCTGCATTTGATTTGTTCCTTTCGACTCCAGAATTTTATCCATTGTGCCACCTAGTTGCCCAAGTCTGCACTTAGCAAAGTAATAATAAAATAATCTGTATTTATGCACCCGGTAAGAAAGCACATCTCTCTAAAAATAGGCTGAAGGTTGGATTCTTAGTCTGGTGTAAGAAAAGATCTCTCTCCTATGTAGCTCCCGTTGCATCTTTGAGCCCCCAAAAAGGGAGATTCAGCAATATAAAGACAGACTTAAGCCATAAATGTTTATGAGAAATAATAATAAATCCAACAAATGCTTTCCTTCTTTTGGGGGGGGGAAGGGAGGCAGCAAAGCAATCAGACTTAAGTGACTTACCCAAGGTCACACAGTATGTTAAGGTTAGATTTGAACTCAGATTCTCCTGTCTTCAGGATCAGTGCTCTATGTACTGAACTGCCTAGCTGTCTCTTCTTTTCTCAGTTTTATTGAAGTTTTGTTTTTATATTACAGTATAGATTGCTCTCACTGTGACAGAGTTCTTATAACAATGTAAAATAAATTTAATCTAAAAGTTCATTTAATATTTCACATCTATAGTCCCCTTTAACTCTATTTTATCTAAGTAATCTAATTTATTCAGTGTCATTCCAGTTAATTTGCTAAAAAATTATTTCACTGAGTAATAAAAAATAATGACAAAGTTCATTTGGAGGACCAAAAGTTCAAGAATTTAAAAGAAACTAGGAGAAAAGTTGTAAAGGAAAAAGATTCAGTAGTATTGGACCTTAAATTATAAGTCAAGGGCATTGTTAAAGTGTAAAATGAATAATTTCAATTTGTCTTAAATGAAAATATTTTCATATAAATAAAATGAATGTTTTCAAGAGAAGAAGGAATACAGAAAGTTGAAGAAAAAAAATCTTTCACAGATAGGATGTGATTGTGTTGGAATAACTATGTTGTAGGAAATGACAAATTGTAGAGGATTCTGGAAAGATGGCAGAGTGGGTCAAAAAATTTCAAGCTCTCAAGATTTCCTTCACAAATAGGACAAAATAGTTCCTCAGTAAAAAAATAAAAAATAAAACAAGAGTTGGAACAGAACAGTGGTCCAGTGGGACAACACTAAGAAGATCCATAGAAAGATCTGATGTTTGACTTGAGTAAAATATAAGTACCTCCAGGCTAGTTCTACTGAAATAGCAACAGGTGAGCCCTGTGGCTAGCTGAATTGCCCCAGGCATAGAAATTTTTACCTTCTGGACAGTATGAGGAGTCAAGAGTCTAAGCTAGGAAAGATTGAAGGCCAAGTTTTTTAAACTGTAGTTTCAGATATATAAGTGAATAGGGGGGAAGGGGGGGATCTGGAAAATTTTGGAAATTTTGGAAAAATTTGGAAATCTTGGAAAACAGTAAAAGGTAACAAATATTGTGCCAATATTTAATTCCTATGTAAAAATAAATAAGCACATCCATCTTATTAGTATGCAAATTTGTCAATTTTAATAAATAGTAAAAATATATATATATATATATATATTATATATACCAAAGAATTATTTTAAAATAAATTTCCTTATGGATTTATTATCAGTAAATATTTTATTTGTATACCTGTTTTTATATACTGATATCCCAGAGCTGCATAAAAATGTCTTGAGCATAAAGGGGTTACAAATGGAAAAAATTTAAGAAGTCCTGAATGAGGGAATCTCTGTTGACAAGGGTTTACCAGTTCCATCTATGCTGCAGAGATGGAGGCCTGGATGAGAAGGAACCAGCACATTCCAGCTGAGTGTAGAAATGGGGCAGGAAAGGGTAGAGTTCTTGGTTTCAGGTTCCAGACCAGAGGAGAGAACAGAAGGAGGACCTGAGGTCAGAAGCAACATCCCCCTTAGGACTTGAGGTGATTACGCATAGAAAAATTTACTATAAATGAAAAAAAAAAAAAAAAGAGTAAGCAAAGAAAAAAGAATGCAACCACAAATAGTTACTATGGGAATAGAAAAAAATCAGGGTTCATTTTCAGAGAAGAATACTGAAGTTAAAAAAAAGCGTCTCCTACCCCCAAGGTAACACATCAAATGGTCATCTGGCCAAACAGAATTCATAGAACTCAAAAAAAGATTTTAAAAATCAAATAAAACAGATTGAAGAAAAATTATTTAAAGGACAATCCAAGAAAAACAAGATTATGAAAAAAAAAAAATCAATCAACTGGAAAATGAGATATGGAATCTTGAGGAAATATCAGATCAGGAAGGATTCAAAATATATAACAACAAATTACCAGATCAAGAAAGTATATATGTTAATAGAAGAAATTATATTCATGAGTGTCCCTCCCCCCCTTTTTTTTAACTTCCTTGTAAATTGTTCTTTGGTTCTCTGTTGCGAACCTTATTTACTTCATTCATTTTCCCCCTACCCCTGCCAACCCCAAACTACAGTTAAGAAAAGACATATTTATGGAGATATATGTTGATATATACACATACATATACATACTCACACACACACACACACACACACACACACGTCTTTCCTATTCCTCCTGATGCTTTAATTAAATTCTGCTCCATAACTTGCCTTTCTATTACTTAACCTCCCCCCATTCAATGATCCTTCCCTTATCTTCTTCCCTCATCCCTCTCTTTCTCTGTCCTTATTTCTTCTTCTTCTTCTTTTTTTGGCTGAGACAATTGAGATTGACTTGCCCAGGGTCACACAGCTAGGAAGTGTTAAGTGTCTGAGGTCAGATTTGAACTCAGGTCCTCCTGATTCAGGGCTGGTGCTCTACCCACTGTGCCATCTAGCTGCCCCTCCCTCCTTATTTCTTTATTGATTTTGGAGGGTGCTATACCCTTCATAGTACCTATGTAGTATTGCCTATTAAACCCATTCCCAATGTGAGTAGGTTTTCAGAACTATGAGCCCCCCCCTCATGCTTCTGTGTCTATTCTTCCTCTGCACCTCATTTTTATAATATAACTAGTAATTTTTTTTCTCTTTATTAAAACTTTTTATTTTTCAAAACAAATGCGTGGATAATTCTTCAACATTAACCCTTGCAAAACCCTGTGTTCCAATTTTTTCCCTTCCCTCACACGCTTCCCCAGATGGCGAGTAGTCCATTATATGTTAAACATGGTAGAAATATTTGTTAAATCCAATGTGTGTATACATATTTATACAATTATCTTGCAGCACAAGAAAAATCAAATCAAACCAGAAAAGAAAAGAGAAGCAAAATAAAATGCAAGCAGACAACAAAAAAAGGTGGAAATGCTATATTATGGTGCACACTCAGTTCCCACAGGCTTCTCTCTGGGTGTAGATGGCTCTTTTCCTCACTAAACAAGTGGAATGGTTTTGAATCATCTCATTGTTGAAGAGAGACACATACACATGATTATTATTTTTACCTTAACTCTGCCAATCTTTCTTTTGAGCTACCTTTTGTTGATATGGATCTTAAACATATAATATACATTTTCCATGTTAAAAAAAAAAAAAAAAAAACAACAATTTGTCCATGTTTAAATAGTTTGTCTATGTTGAATTTCTTAGAATTGAGCTTTGATATTGGCTCTTAAATGTTAAAATTTTCTGTTAAGTTAGGATTTTGTTGATAGAAAGTTCTGAAAATCTGTAAGTATTTGAATGTTCACTTTCTCTCATTCAAAATTATAGATAATTTTTCTGGATATGATATTTTTTGGCTTCAGGCCTAGTTCTTTTGATTGTTGATAGATATGATTCCAGGATCTGTCATCTTTTATTGTAGCTCTTGATAAGTCTTGTACAATGCTGCTACAACATATTTGAATTGCTTTATTCTTCTTTCTTGCAAAATTTTCTCTTTGATCTGGGGGTTTCAAAATTTGGCAATAATGTTCCTGTGTATTTTCCACAAAGGATCTCTTTGAGGTGGTGATTGGTGTATTTTTTCTATTTCTACTTTGCCCTTATGTCCTATTACTCCAGGACAATTTTCTTGGATTATTTCCTGTGTAATTGTGTCAAGGGTCTCTTTTTGGTTATGACTTTATGGCATTCCAATTATTCTTATATTTTCTCTTCTTGATCTGTTCTCCAAATCTGTCATTTTTCTTATGTTTCACATTCTGTTCTATTTTCTCATTCTTTAAAACCTGCTTTGTTATTTCTTGGCCTTTAAACTTCACTGACTTCCCCTTGCTCAATTCTAATTTTCAAAGAATTATTTTCATCTTTGAGACCCTGTACCTCCTTTTCTAGTTGATTGACTTTTTTTTTTTTTTTAATAATCTTGTTTTTCTTGGATGGTTTTTATTTTACTTTTTAGGGTTACTTATCTTACAAATGTTTCTCATTTGATTTTTAAATTCTTTTCTTAATTTTTCTATAAATTCTTTCTGGACGTTCTCTTTGGGGTAGAAGTTTTTTTTAACTAAAATGTCCTTCTCTGAAGATGAACCCCAGTCTTCCCTGTTTCCATAATATATTTCAATGGTGGGGTTCTATCTTCTTTGCTGGTTCTTTTATTTTTTTAAATAAGAGGTATTCATGTAAGCACCTCTAATCATGGAGTGGGGAATTGTTCCTCAGGCTTCCCCTCAGCTCTCCCCTCTGACCAGGAGCCCCAAACCAAGAGCTCCATCCTCCAGCAGGAGCCCACAGCAACAGAGTCCCTGCTCTGTTGCTTCTATACTCACTGGGTGCAGGTTCCTTCTCACTCAGGGTCGCCATCCCTGCAGCACAACTGGGCCTGGTGTTTCTAATCAGCTGGGGTTCACTCCTTCTTTCAGCTCTCAGACACTGACTTAACCTACAAAAGGGAGGTGAAAGTCTCTGTGGTTCCTGCCCAGGCTCCAGCCACCCCCAGACAGCCCCAGGGGTCCCCCACTTGGTGTTTCTGCAGAGATGACCTGGAGGTGTTTGCACTTCAGATAGGTTAATTCCCAGCCCCATCTTTCTTCATATCTTCTTGGATTGTACCAGGAGAATCCTTGTTTTGCCCCAAGTCTTTTTCATTTTTTATTAGTCTCTGTTCATTCTGAGGTGCAAATTTGCTCTATTTGTGGGGAAAATCTGGAGAGTTTGAAATTTACTGGCCTACTCCACCATATTCCCAGAATCCTCCCCTCTTAAGGAAATCTTAAAGAATAATCTTAAGGCATCATAAGGGAAAAAATGATTTCTTAAGAATTACAACGGTAAGGGAAGCCAGAGAAGTTATAAGAAAATCAGGAGTAATAAAACAAAATATAAAGAATTAAAAATAGGAAATGATGATCTGGTTGATTTAGAAAAACATGGAAAGACTTAGATATATGAAGGAAGACACTATCCATCTTCAGGGAAAGAGATGACAAGTAAAAATATGTATTACAGCCTTCAAACTTTAAGAAAGATACGAGAGAAAATTTCCAGGTCATTTTTAAGGTAATTGTGTGTATATGTAGGGGGGAATATGTTATTTTTTCACAAATGCTGGTCAGCAATTTCATTTTGAATAGATAATTGTAAGTTAAGGACTCAGAAGAGAGGGTTATCTTGGTTTATTTCTATGGGTGTCATCCAAAGCTCCATTCTGGTTCCTATTGTCCCTTATTTATATTTTCTTTATGTAACCTAAGCATTAGACTCTTAGATTTAATTATTATTACCTGTTCAGCCGCTGTAGAGGACCACAGATATTGGGGAACTCTGAGAAATGTATACTTGAAGCAAGGATACTTACAGCAGGGTGTTAATTCAGTGTGATTGATGAGATGATGATTCTCTAGCTCACATATATCTAGTATGATATAATGATATAATCACTGTAGTTGGCATATGCATTCAGTATGCTATAATTGTAATAGGATATTTAAGGGCTGAGAGAACTGGGGATACAATCAGAGTGAACAGACTGTGAAAGAGACAATAAAGACTTTAGACTCTAAAAAGAAAAAATATCACATCATCACAGCACACTAAGTATGTGTGAACTAGAGAACCATTACATCACCATACTAAGCACTAAGTATATGTGAACTCGAGAACCATCATCTCATCAATCCCACGGAGTTAACACCCTGCTGTAAGTATCTTTACTTCAAGTATACTTTTCTCAGAGTCCCCCAATATCTTCTGTCCTCCACAAGCTACCTTTCAGAATTTTTATTTTGCTTCAATTCACTCTCCAAATTAACCCAACAAATGATATTAAACTCCTATTATGTATAAGGCACTAGGAATACAAAGGCACAATTGAAAAGGTCCCCACTTTGAGGAGGAGGGATTGACATTCTTTAACCTCCTTTACCCTCCAATTAATTCTCCCCTACCCATACATTTTGAGTTTATTAAAAGTTGTGATATTCCCTGTCTTACATTCATATAGCAAAACTCTCAAAATGTTAGTATTGAAAAAATGAGTCAGTCCTTCTATGGAAAGTTTTGGGCTCATTAAAAGAGCTCTGCAATTTCCTGAAAACAATTCAGTCTACTATCCTCCTTTTTAATTCTGGGCCCAGTTCAACAATCATCTGTACTTTTACCCCAAATATACATACTGCTGGAATAAGATATAGAGTCCATCCAAATGCATATTAAAATATGGGCAAAAGGCAAATTTTAATCTACTTTGTTTTTCCTATGTGAATAGACAGTCCAGACTCCTTTGAATGATAAGTGATCTGAGTGATTATAATTCTATTCCAGGAGATTGTAATGTCCTAAGTAGGGATGTAATACTAACAATTACTACTGCTGTCATTTATATATCACTTACTATGTGCCATGTACTATGCTAAATACTTTTATAATCTTTATCTCATGTGATCCTCACAGTAATGCTGGCAAGTAATTATCCCCTTTTTACAGATGAAGAAACTGAGGAAGACAAAAGTTGTGATGCTGGCTTGCCCAGTATCAAAGAGCAATAAGTATTAGAGACCTGATTTGAATTCATATCTAACTCCCTGTGCAGGACTTTATTCAGTGCTTCACAACATAATTATGAGTTCAGTAGAATGTTAATACAATATATAAAATCTAAACATGTACATTGGTGATGTGTGCTTTCAAATTTTTTTTACATCTGACAATGCTTGATTAAAAAAATATGGAACCTATTGACCTGGAAGATAAATCGTAAGGAGTTGTTTAATAAAAATAGAGGTTAAATGATTTACTCAACCTACAGCTAGCTGGCTCAGTTGATGGAGCACCAGCTCTGGAGTCAGGAGGACTTGAATTCAAATATGACCTCAGAAAAATACCAGCTATGTGACCTGGGGCAAGTCACAAAAAGAACTCAATTGTCTTCCCCCAAAATATAAATGACTTACTCAGGTTCACACAGTATCAGAGGTAGAACTATCTCTTGACTCCAAGTCCAAAGGCCTATTCACTAATTCCACTACAATATCTTATTTCTAATAAACAGAGAAGATTAAAAATAAGGTAAGTACATGAAAAAAATAGAGTCAAGGAAGTCTTCAGAAAGAAGATGAGCCCTGAAGAGCAGAGAGGAGGAGAGTCCACCCCAAATATATGGGCCAGTTTAGCAGATACACAGTGAAATTTCCAGTTTGGAAAATACACAGGAGTCTAGCTTGGTTGAAAGATAGTTTATGAAATAAAGCTGGCTGCCTTCCCTGGGTCTCTCTAGTTTTTAATTTTCTCTTTTCTCCTCAACTTAACCTTTTTTTTTTTTTTTTAACTTATAGATTGTAAGCTCCTTAAGAACAGGGGTTATCTTTTGCCTCTTTTTGCACCCCCAGCTGCATAGCACAGTACCTCACACACAGTAGGGGCTTAATCCATGTTTATTAAATTGAATCAGACTGAATTTGTATTGGTTGTATTTGCATACATGTTTTATCCAATTGGTGTTTGCTTCCTTTCTTTCCTTCCCAAATTAAACGTCCTTGAAAGCAAGATCAATTTTATTCTTACCTCTGCATACCAAGATCAAATACATTGCCTGGCACATAGATTTATTTTAGGTAGTTAATAAAATTTCATTGAATTGAATTAACAATGAGAACTTTGTATGTTATGAACTTGATAAGATTACTTATAAAATATATAAAGAGTAGAATGCAGCTTATCAAGCAAAGAATGTGATATTGCATTTATACTAGAAAATATAAGAAAATGAACTCTCAGTCAACCATTATTCATATAGACAATTCCAAGTTGGAACAGACTCTCAGGTCAACTAGTCTAACCCTCTCATTTTAAGGATGAGAAAAATGAGGGCCTAGATAAAACAAGGTTGCCAGTTCTCTGATTACAGATTTATCATTGCATTGCATAAAGATACTTCCATATGTACCCCATTGCCTCCTCATTAGGCAGTATTGTTTTTGATCCTTTCTCCTTAGAAGGAAAGCTATGACAAATCTGGACAACAGACTAAAAAGCAGAGGCCACAGGTGGTCACAAAGGTCTGCATAGTCAAAGCCATGGTTTTTCCTGTGAGAAAGCTGTGAGAGTTGTATTGTAACAGAAAGCTGAGTTTGAAAGTTGACCTTTTCACATTGTGATGATGGAGAAGAATTTTGGATAGAAAGGAGATGGAATTAATCAATAGCTGAAAAATTAATGCAGCCTATTTATTGGAAGATCAAACACTGAAGCTGAAGCTTACATATTTTGACCACATAATGAGAAAAGGTGATCATCAGAGAAAGACCCTGATGATGAAAAAAAAAAGGCTAAAAGAAAAAGGAGAAGGCAGAAGATGAGGTGGATAGTGTCATGGAAACAATGAAGTTGAACTTGGGCAAGCTTTGGGAAGAATATTATAGTTCATGAGGTCTCAAAGAGTCAGACATGACTGAATGAATTAACAACAACAAAACACTAGGTAGGACTGAGGATAACATATGATCCAGGAATTCTCTTGGGGCAGCTAGATAATGCAGTGGTTAGAGTAGCAGCTCTGAAGTCAGGAGAACCTGAATTCAAATTCAGCCTCTAACACTTAATACTTACTAGCTATGTGATCCTAGGTAAATCACTTAACCCCAATTGCCTCAAAACAACAAACAAAAAACAACAACAACAACAATAACAAAACTCTTTCATTGGATCATAGAACTAGAACTGAAAAGGGCTTTAAAAGCCAATTAGTCCAGTCTTTTCATTTTATGGATATGGGAAATGAAGCTTGAGAAATTAAATGACTGATGCGATGTTACACAGGTAGTAATTACCAAAAGTAGAATTCAAAGACAAGTTTTCTAACTTCAGACTCATATATACTTCTATATTTTGCTGTGGCCATTGGGCCCTAGATTTAGGGAGAACAGGGACCTTAGTAGCCATCTAACTCCTTTTTATTGGAGAAATGTTTACATGACCCCATCTTGAATCTGAACCAAGATGTATATGTACATATGTGGTACATGTGTTCAGAAAAAAGGAAACATGGGCAAGCACTAAGAAACAAACACCTCGAACTCATTACATGTTTGATTTTGAATTAATTTTTGGTCAATGCATTTAAAAACCTTTTATGGTTACCAAATTTTTTATTATCCCCACATTCATTTATGCAATCCCACATGGGGTTCTAACCCATAGTTTAAGAAGCTTTGCTCTATGGCTCTAGCACATCTTGAAGTAGCATTTAAACCAGGTTCTTCATGATACTAAGTTTAGTTCTCTGTCCAATAGTAACCCACAGTCTAAGAAACTTTGAAATAGAGTGTATGTGGTAAAGTTGGGATTTTAATTCAGATCCTCTAATTCTGAATTCATCATTCTTTTTTCTATTAATTATGGGGTATGTAGTATGTACGATATTAACAAAATATTCAGAAGAAGCAATACAAGAAGAACAACTTTGAAATTGTGTAACATGGTTGGTCTTCGCGCTTCATTCTTGAAGAGGACCAAAATGACATCACTATGTTAGATTCGCATTACAATGTGTCTAACAATGGCTGATCATGATCAATACAAGCTCAGAATATTCTGCCACAAGTCGGGCACAAATAAATCCCTATCAGTATTTGGGGTGGTTTCTCTACCATTATACATTTTGTGTTTCTTCTGAGCTAATTCAATTCTACTTTGCTCATAGAGCACAGTATCTTCTCTGATGGGGGAACGCCATCCTGGGTGGTCTTGTGTCAGTGTCTCCCATGTCATACAATCAATTCTAAAGTTCTTAAGAGAGACCTTAAGTGTCCTAGCATCGCTTTTTCTGACCACCTTGTGAGCACTTGCTCTGTGTGAGTTCCTCACAAAATATTTTTTTTGGGCAATTGTACATTTGGCATTTGAATAATGTGACTGACCTAACAAGAGTTGTGTTCTCTGTTAATAAAATTGGGATGCTTGGCAGTTTAGCTCAAGAAAGGATCTCAGTTCTGGTATCTTACTCTGCCAGATGATCCTCCTAAGAAATTCAAATGGAAGTAATTAATTTTCCTGGCATGACAGTGGTAGGCTGACAGGGGAGATACTGGCATAGGACCATGCAGCATGACACCCCATATCAAATAAGACACTGTAATCTATGAGTAAAGCAGCTCAAAAGAAATGTGATATGCACAAATTTAGGGATATCTCCATTCCAAATGTTCATTTGGACTCTTTGTGCCCCACTTTGGTATAGCCTTCTGAGATTGTCTGATCATTCACATCTGGGCATACTGTACTTTGAGCAGAACATAGTAAAATCATTTTGGTCCTTTTAGAGAATGATGAACAAACAAACAATGAAGAAATCAAAAGATCTGCAACATAGCTACATTCTTATTTGACTCAGTAAGTTGTCCATCTAACTGCATATCATAATCTGAATAACAGTATTCATTCACTTGTTTTTCCTAGTATGTATTAACTAGGCTGATGGCCTAGAAGTGATAAGATATTTTATATTCTCCTTTCAAGGACTGATTGTACTCACAGCAAAACTGTCACTTTTTTTTTTTTAAATAAATGACAAATAAGAGTCATAAGGACAAAGCTTTGTCCAAGCTACAGAAAGAATGACTAATTCTCTGTATGAGGGGCCATCCAAATAGCATGATAGGTAGAGCTGTCAGTCTAGGGTGAGGAAAACCTGAGTTCAAATCCAGCCTAAACCCTCACTAGCTATGTGACCCTATGTAAATCATTTAATCTATCTCAGTTTCTTCAACTGTAAAATAAGGATCCTAATCTATCTTCCAGTATTATTACAAAGATCAGGTAAAATATTTGTAAAGTGCTCAGCACAATGCCCATCACTTTTTTTTTTTGACTGTTTTTGTCATTTTCCATGTGTGTCCAATTTTATGACCTCATTTGAGAATTTCTTTTTTCTTTTTTTTTTTTTTTTAGCAAAAATACTGGCATATATAGTTACGTGATTCACCCAGGGTCACATAGCTAGGAAGTGTCTGAGACTGGGTTTGAACTCACAAAGATGGGTACAACTAACTCTAGACCCAGCACTCTGTCCATTGTACTACCTTGCTGCCTGCAGTAAGCACTTAATAAGTGCTTGTTTTTTTATATCTTTCTTACTATGCTAGAGTTACAACTATTATTTTGGATTTTCATTTAAAGATTATTCACAATTTTTTGACTTAAGCACAAATGTATGGGTTTTGCTTTTAAGGATTTGCTAAAAACTTCAGAGTTTACCTTTTTACTGGACCCATAGGGGTTGAAAGACAAAAAAGAAATCCAAGTTTCTGCGGAAACCTAAAGGTTGTCATCTCTAAACAAGAACGGCTAGGCCAGGTATCTCAAGGATCACTGCGCTTCAATGGTACAGAAAGGCAGGAATTCACAATGAAAGCCACAGGATACATCTGCTAATGCCTCTTGAGGTTTGGAGGAACACCAGGTAGAAAACAACCAGCAGTGGTATAAAAAGGCCCCCACTGTCTGGGCTACTCTCAGGGGACAAATTAAGGTTTCTTGATCTTAATCACACTAGCCTTAAGACCATTATATGTGGTTCCAATGGAACCTAAACTAATCTTCATAAGCACATCTGGCTAAGTAACAGGTAGCTTCTTAGCCAATAGAGAGAGATCTTGCTATAAATGGACCTCTTCAATCTTCCCCATCCACTGAATAATGGGACCTGACACTATAAATAATACAATGGAAGAGAAAAATCAATATCATGACTGGAATTCACTTCCATCTAAGGTCAGCATTTGCTCCAGGACAAGAATGTCCAGAGAAAAGAGAAAATTCTTCAGAAGCAACCATCAGCCAGAGAACATAATCGAGGACTTCCCCTGAATTCTCTGCGGGAGGGATAGTTGAGCAAATGTATTCTTCAGAAACTAGATAACATCAGAGGCTGTCTGGAGGTTTCAAGCAACAAATTCTGACTCTTAAGCATTATTGGAGGAGATAACTCTTAAATGATAACTTCTCATGACCTTCCGTCTCACCATCATGTTTTTCAAAGAAACACATAAAATTAATTCAATCGATCACTAAGCTCTTATTAAATACCTGACACCAAGTACTAAGGGATAAGTTGACAAAAGTATCCCTACCTTCAAAGGGTTTATATTCTTTTTTTATTTAATTTTTAAAATTTTACTTTTATTTTCAGTTCCAAGTTCTCTCTCTCTATGCATCCTCTCCCCTACCCATTAAGAATACAAGAAATATGATACTTGTTATACATACAAAGTCACATAAAACATTATTTTTTTCTGCTTTAGCCATGTTCAGGAATATGAAAAAGAAAAAGAAATGAAAAGGAAAAAAGAAACCTTCATTTTGTACCCTGTGTTCCTCAATTCTCTTTTTGGAAGGAGATAACATTTCTCATCATGAGTCCTTGTCCTTTGGAGCTGTGGTGATTTATTGTATTGATCAGTTACCAAGTTTTACACAGATGTTTCCCTTTACAATATAGCTATTACTGTGTACAATGTTCTAGTTCTGTTCATTTTACTTTGCATCAGTTCATATAAGTCTTACCAAGTTTTTTTCTGAAACTATTGTTTTCATCATTTCGTGGAACCAATAGTATTCCAAAATAGTTTACTTTTATAAAGGAGACAATAATACAGAAGTATATATAAAACTGATATAAAGTCAGGATCAGGATAGGCCAGGTAAGTGTTTGAACTGAGCTTTGAGGGAATACCATCAGGGATCCTAACAAGTGGAACTGGGGACAGATTTCAAAACCAGAGATAGGAGATAGAATGCCACATGTAATGGAAGAATGTCCAGTTAAATGTAACTTAATGATGTTAAAATGTCACCTTTAAACATCTGTCATTACCTTTAAACATCAGTCAACAACTGAAGAAGGCAACTCTGAAGTTTGTTCCCCCATAAAAAATATTTATTGTAATAATGTCTAGAATACAAGAACTTAAAAAAAAAAAAAAAAAAAAAGTTACACCTCAACTTCAATGCAACAGTGAGATAAGTCCTTCGTTAGGTCCAAGGAAGCAGGGTTCCCCAAAGAGCAGCACTGTCAGATCCTGCTTCCAAGCCTCAAAACTCTCCACTGCCAGTCTCAACTGGCAGAAGCCTGAAGAATCAGAAGATAAGTCCTTACCAGCTACTAGCAAGTCTCTGAGAAAAAGAGGGATGTCCGAGTGACTCCTCTGACCCAAGAACTTTAGGACATTGGATTGGGACCTACTGGATTCCAGTTCACTTTTGGACTAAAATGTCTAGGTCAGGAAGAGTAAGAACATAAGGGGGATTGGGGAGTTTGGCTTGGAGTAGTTATAGAATAGGCTCATTCTTTGACATCTCCTTCGGAAGTACTCTCTTCTTGGATGACTTTTCTCCCTGCAAAACAAACAAACAAAAAGAAAGAAAACTGAGGAAAGAGAATGGATTACAAATAATCAGGTTGTCGGGAGTCAGGATATAGCTAGCACCAAGTTAACCAAGGCATCATGTCAGACTAGCAGCCCTTCCTGAAGGAACAGGAAAGGAAAGTAGGAAAGAAGAGAGGTAGAAAGGGATCAGGGAGATCTCCAGGTTTCCCTAGTCTATTCAGCACCTCTCAGATGCTCTTTGAAAATTCTCCTTTGCGGAATGGATATCCATCAATTGGGGAATGGCTGAACACATTATGGCACATAAAGGTAACGGAATATTATTGTTCTATAAAAAATGATGAACAAGCTGATTATAGAAAGGCCTGGAAAGATTTACATGAAGTGATGATGGGAGGAACAAGAAGAACCAAGAATACAGTGTACACAACAGGAAGAATGTGCGATGATCAACTATGAAAGACTTGGTTCTTCTCATTAATTCAGTGATCCCAATAAATTTTGGACAGAAAATGCCATCTGCAACCAGAGAAATAACTAAGGAGATCAAATGTAAATCAAGATTTGCTATGTTCACTTCTTTTTTATGTTTTTTTTAAATCACTCTCATGGTTTTTCCTGTTTGCTCTAATTTTTTTCTCCCAATATAATTCATAAAACAATGTGTATTTAAAATAAACCAAAAAAAGAAAGAAAAGGAAAGAAGGCAAGGAAGAAAAGGAAAGAAGGGAAGGAAGAAAAGGAAGGAAGGAAGGAAGGAAGAAAAGGAAGGAAGGAAGGAAGGAAGAAAGGAAGGAAGGAAGGAAGGAAGGAAGGAAGGAAGGAAGGAAGGAAGGAAGGAAGGAAAAGGAAAGGAAGGAAAGGAAGGAAGGAGCAAAGGAAGTAAAGGAAGAAGGAAGGAAGGAAGAAAAAAGGAATGAAGGGAAAAAAAGGAAGGGAGGAAGAAAGGAAAAAAGGAAGGAAGGAAGGAAGGAAGAAAAGGAAGGAAGGAAGGAAGGAAGGAAGGAAGAAAATCCTTCTTTGCCTGGTTCTTCTATGAAAGAGAGTAAGGCAAAGCTGGGAAAAAAGAAAGCTGCATGGAGATTACAACTCAACCTTCTGTAAGAAACAGGCAGAGCAGCCATACTTTAAGAAGCCAGGGCCCATTTCTTCTAGGGGCAGTAGACATATTCCACCTTGATGAGGGGTTGGGACTGGATTGAGAAATATACACAGACTCAGAATGGCCAGCTAGAGTAAGAGAGCAGTCTCAAACAATGCCACAATCCTTCCTAAGGCTGCAAAAGGGGAGAAAGGAGGGGAGAAACTGGAAAACAAGAGCAAGACAGAGACTAGTGCATTGGGTGGGGGGGGGGTGGAGAATTAAGGTCAGTAGGCTGCAAGAAGAATGCTTTTGACAACAGAAGCCTTTGCTTTCAACCAGCCAGGTTTAAATTGCGATTTCAGTTCCCTGTGGGGCCCCTTCCACATGGAGGGGCTGAGACAGCACACAAGGTAGCTTCACAATGGTCACAGAAGAGCAGTCACCATCACCATCGTTCAGCCCATCGCCGCTTATAAGGCTCTATTGTGTTACAAGAACTGTGTGTGGAAAACTGGAGTTTCTTGGAGTCTTGGTGAGGGAGAAGGTGGAGGGGAGACTGTGGAGGGGTCAAAAGAAGGGATATGGTAGAAAGAGAAGGAACGGCCGGTCTGGGCCCCTTCCCTAGGTGGAGATCCAGTGGCTAGGTTCGGGGGCAGAAGCCCCTCGGCGCGGCCCGAGCACAAGCCGAGGCCAGGTGAAAGCTTAGGGTGGGAAGGGAGAGCAGACGGAGAAGCTGCGGGAGCAGGACGAGTCCCTGGGACGGGCCGGGCGCAGGCAGCTCCTCGGGCTGGCGGCCTTCTCTGGGCCCGGGAGGTCTCCGCAGGCCCCCCCAGCCCCAGCACCCCGGCGATCCAGAAGCATTTGCGCCGGATCCAAGCGCTCCCAGTGCGGGCTCTTCAGAGCTAGCGGAGAGGCCGAGGAGCCTCCCGGGGCCGGCCTCGCAGGCCAGCGATCAGGATGGTGGAGGACGCGCTGGAAGCTGCCGGGAGCTTCCTTAGCGCCCTTGTGCCCCGCGCCCTCGCCGCCCGCGGAGCCTTCGCCCCCTGGCATGGAAGCCTCTAGAACTCCTTACCATTCACTGGGCGCCGCCGCTGGCGCCTTTAGCCTTGGCTTTGCCCTTGGCCCGCCTGGCCTTGGCTTTGGGCTTCTCCTCCAGGCGGGCTTCCGCCCAGTCCCCGTCCTGGCCGCGGGTCTTGGGCTGCTTCCTCGGGCGGCCTTTGGCGGGCCGCGGCGGCGCCGGGCGCTCCTCGCCAGCCCCGGGGTCCTGGGCAGCCCGCTTCCTCGGGTGGTGAGCCCGCGCGGGGCCCTTGGGGCCGCCCCTGGCCTGCGCCGGCGGGCCCTCCTTCTTGTGGCTCTCGTGGGCGCCGGGCCGCGGGCCCGGGAAGGAGAGCAGGGGGTCGTCCAGCAGGTAGGCCTGGCGTTTCTTCTGCCAGCGGCGCGCGGGGTAGGAGTACCACTGCCCCGGCGCCCGCCCCGGCCCGCGGTGATGCTTCTCCATCCAGATGGAGCTGTCGGTCTGGGCCACGCCGGTCTGCGCGTCCAGGAAGGGCAGGCGCTGGTGGCGCTCGGCGCAGAGGCGCGCGTTGTAGCTGTGGCACTCCTCGATCGCCTCCCGGTAGTGCCGCTCGCTGAGCAGTGCCATCTTCTGCACCGCCGGGCGCCCCCACGTGCCGCGCGGCCCCTCGCATCCAGCCAGGCCCCGCCCCCGCGCCCGGCTCCCGCTTACCTCCCCCAGGTGCTCCTGAGCGCGATGCTCTCAGCCTTTTATCGGCCCGTGATCCCATCAGCGTGAACACTCCTTCCAATAAGTGGACGAGCGAGTGAGCCTTCGTTAAACCCTCAGCTCAAGCCAAGCAGCTCCGCCAGGGCCGCCAAGGAGGCCCGTGGGCCGCCCTCGTGGGGAATGGGGGCCTCATCCGCGGCCGCAGATTTAATCACCGCCTCTGTGCTGATGGTCCCACCTTTCGTGTGCCCGTCACCCGGCTCACCGCCGGCCTCCCTCAGACCCGTGTCCGGGGGGGTAACTGTCCGGAACAGAAACCACCGCACGCCCCCGACGGGCCCCGAGGCTATCGGCCCAGGACCCGCCTCGGGCCTCTCCCGCCCCGTCCGGGCTGTAGCCCGGGCCTGGCAACTTCGCCTGTGTGGCCTCCACACATCACGCCCCCTTTTTCCTCCGACACTGCCACCGCTCCCAGGCGAGCCCTCAGGACCTCGTGGTGCGGCTATGGTCCAGTTCCTTGGGTTCCATCTCACTCTTTCCGACCCCATTTGGGGTTTTCTTGACTGGTTTGCCATCTCCTTCTCCGGCTCATTTTACAGCTGGGGAAACTGAGGTAAACAGGGTCAAGCTACTTGTTCAGGGTCACACCTAGTAAGCGTTGGAAGCCAGATTTGAACTCTATCTACTTGCTGCAGTGACCCCAACCCCCCCGCCCCCCAAATCTGGACTATTTCAATAGTCTGCTGTCGGCTCCGCCAACTTCAAGCCTTTGTTCACTCCAATTCATTCCATTAATGTGATTTTCCTGAAGTGTAGATCAGATCCTTCCACACCCTATTCAATAAAGGTTCCTTATTGCCTCCAGGAACAACTAACAAAATGCTATGGCTGTCTTTCACACCTGGAATGTTTTTCCTTTTCATCTCTACATACTGGCTTCCATTTATCTCATACCCCATGTCCTGCCGGAAGCCTTTTTCAGCTCCTCCTAATTTCAGTGCATTCCCTTTCTTAATTATTTCCTATTTATCCTGTAGATAGTTGCTTTGTACATATATGTTTCATGGTGTCTTCCCCCTTATATCATAAATGGCACGAGCGAGGGACTGTCTTTTACTTCTTTTTGTTTTTTTTTTATTTTGATAGTATTTGATTTTTCCGATTTGATTTCCAATTTTTTTTTCCAGGGCAGATAGCTTTTTATTTCCCACCCACCTTCAATCATCAGTGCCTGGCCTTCCCTCTTTCCCTCTCCCACTCCTTTGATACCTTTCCCCTCCCCCTTTTCTTTCTTTTTTCTTTTTTTTTTTTAAGTTTTTTATTTACAAAACATATGCATGGGTAATTTTTCAAGATTGACCCTTGCAAAACTTTGTTCCCTTACTTCCTCCCACTCCCTTCCCTAGATGGCAGGTAATCCAATACATGTTAAATATGTTAAAGTATATCAACATTCATTTTTGCAAGATTTTGAGTTCTGATTTTTTTTCTCCCTCCCTTTTTTTAACTCCCTCTTCCCCAAGAGAGCAAGCAATCTGATATAGGTTGTACACGTTCAATCATTTTGAATGTATTTCCATACTAGTCATGCCATGAAAGAAAAAGCAGAACAAAAGAAAAAACTACAAGAAAGAAAAATCAACAACAATGGTGAAAATGGTATGTTTCGATTCACATTCAGTCTGTATGGTTTTTTTCTCTCTGAACGCTAAGTCTATTGGAATTATCTTGGATCACTGCAATGCTATCAAAGCTGATCATCACAACATCTTGCCGTTTGAGGCGACTCAGGCCAGTTCTAATAGTTTTGTGATGGAGAGAGCCATCTGCATACAGAGAAAGGACTGTGGGGACTGAATGTGTATCACAATATAGTATTTTCTTTTTATTTATTTGTTTGTTTTGTGTAAACATATTTATACAATTCTCCTGTTGCATAAGAAAAATCAGATCAGTGGAACTGATGAGATAATGGTTCTCTAATTCACATATATACTTAGTACTTAGTATGGTGATATAATGGTTCTCTAGTTCACACATTTCAGTATACTGTAATGATGATATAAGTTTTTATGTGAACTAGAGAACCATTATATCATCAATCCCACTGAGTTAACACCTTGTTTCAAGTATACTTCTCTAGAGTTCAGGCTCTCTACAAAAAAGGAAAGAAAACGAGTAAGAAAATAAAATGCAAGCAAACAACAACACAAAGAGTGAGGGTGCTATGTTGTAATCCACATTCAGATCTCTGTGGCTGTAGATGGCTCTCTTCATCATTAGAACTGGTCTCAATCATCTCATTGTTGGAAAGAGTCACGTCCATCAGAATTGATCGTCATATATTGTTGTTGCCATGTACATTGATCTCCTAGTTCTATTCACTTCACTTCCATCAGTTCATATCTTTCCAGGCCTCTCTGTATTCATCCTGCTGATCGTTTCTTACAGAACAATAATATTCCATAACCTTCATATACCATAACTTATTTAGCCATTCCCTAACTGATGGGCATCCACTCAGCTTCCAGTTTCTTGCCAACACAAACAGCTGCTATGGACATTTTTGCACATGTGGGTCCTTTCCCCCTTTTTACAAACTCTTTGGGATACAGTTTTGTCTCTTTTTGTATCCTCAGAGCTCAGCACAGTATCTGACACATAATACATACCTAATACTTTTTTATTGATTAACCGATAAAGGTGACATCACATCTATGTCTTGTCACCTTCTTTAACTTTTGTCCCCATCCTCCCATAAATCCTTTAAAGAGCAATTATTCCCAGTATGGGTAGACATATGATGCTATGGTTAGAGTGCAGACCTTCAAATCAAGAAAACTCATTTTCTGGAGTTCAAATCTGGCCTGAGATACTAACTGTGTGTCCCTGGACAAATTATTTCCCCCACTCACCCCATTTACCTCAGTTTCCTCAAATGTAAGATGAAGTAGAGAAGGAAATGGCAAATCACTTATCTATGCCAACATAGCCCCACGTGGAGTCACAAAGCGTCAGACCCCACTGAAACGACTGAATAACAACCCCCAGTAAATAGAGGCCTTCCTCTAGATTTTTCCCCTCTTTTGGAGAATTTCAACTCAACACTCTCATTCTGATTATGTGAGTGGTCCACTTCTTTCCCCCACCATACAGTTTCTGCATGATATCTTTTATATTACTTCTTTGTACACAGGTTACTTTGCAATATGCTTAAATCAACTTATAACCACAGAACATGTCTATGTGAACCTTTAGCTCACCCACAGTATTGGTTCTTTAGAAATGATTCACAAACTTCTAATGTCACCAGGAGAAGGGTAGCATTAAAAAGATGTATTTTTGTACTAGGGAGCATGTTGGGATCCTTGAAAATGCCAAACAATTTCCCAAATGCAATTCAGTCCTTGCTCTCCCTCTTAATCAATCATGAGTTGAATTCATGGTCCACATGTACTGCCTATTAATAGCTGAACTTCAGGATGAACCCCTCCATTTCATATACCTTCAAAATTCATATGCTCCTGATTTAGATTTCTTATCTGTCCTCTGGATTCCTTCTAGTCTCAAGGTAAATTTACCTTCAGCATGAGTCCTTTTGTAGTTCTCCTTAATCTGAATTCATCAATAAACATTTATTAATTGCCTACTATCTGCCAGGTTCTGTCCTAACCACTAGTAATACAAGGAGATGACAACTACACAATTACAAATAAGACATACACAAGATAAATTGAAAATAGTCAATGGTGGAAAGGCACAAAAATTAAAGAAGATCAGGAAATGCTTCTTCCTGAAGGTGGGATTTTATCAGGGACTTAAAAGGAATGCAGTAAAATCAGGAGCCAGAGATGAGATGAGACACTATATATTCCAAGGCATGGAAAACACTCAGTGAAAATGTCCAGAGTTGAGAGATAAAGTGTCTTGTAGCATCACAGAGGTGAGACAGCATAAATAGGATGTCACTTTTACCAAATCTTTCTTGTGTGTCTCTCCCAGTGTGAGCTCTTTTAGATCAAGTTCTGTCTTTTTTTTTTTAATTTGTATTTCTAATACTTTGCCCATAGTAATAAGTTTTTAATAAATGCTCATTCATCCATTCATTCATTTATCCATTCATTGGATGGAATCACAGAGCAATTAAAGTATTGAAATGGGTTCTCCAATTGTCAGTCAATGAACACTTTTTAATAAAAGAGGCCAATGGCATTGGATCACAAATTTTATGTGAGTCTGTGTGGTGTAAAAAAAATAAAAAAAAAAACCACTAGAAGGATGAGGGTTGGGGTGGCAGGTCATGAAAGACTTTGAAAGCCAAACAGGATTTAAATATTTGATTGATGATAGGAAACCACTGGAGCTTATTGACTAAGGGATTGACAGGGTTCTACATATGCTTTAGGAAAATCACTTTGATAGTTGAGGAGAGAATGGACTACAGTGAGCACAGACTGAGTTAAGATCCATCTGCAGACTATTGTAATAGTACAGGCAGGAGGCGATGAGGTCCTGCACCAGAATATTGGCAATAGGAGAGGCAATCATAGGAGAAAAGAGTGAGTATTCAAGAGATATTAGTAAAATGGGAACAGATTGGATAAGGGAGAGGCAGGGTGAGAGTGAGGAGTCAAGATTGAAACTATGGTTGCCAGCCTGGGTGCCAGGTAGACAATAATTGGGAAGTTAGGAAGAGGGGACGGTTTAGGGAGAAACATAGTGAGTTGAGTTTAAGAGAACTGCTATTAAAAAATAACGGTTTGGACACGTATACTTATTTTATATTTAATTTATACTCTAATATATTTAACATGTATTGGTCATCCTGCCATCTGGGGGAGAGGGTGGGGGGAAGGAGGCGAAAATTGGAACAAAAGGTTTGGCAATTGTTAATGCTGTAAAATTACCTATGCATATAACTTATAAATAAAAACTATTAAAATTTTTTTAAAAAGAGAGAACTGCTATACATACAATTCAAGGTTTCTATTAGGCAATTGGGAGATAAGAATCTGGACATCAATAAAAGGGGTTGGAAGTGGATAAAATTTGAGAATCATCAGTGTGTTTCTTCTAAGACTGCCCCCAATTTATTCTGGATACGGTGATCCCTTCTACACCATGATTTCCCTCATCAGAGTTTCTATATATTGTAGGTTGTCATAAGAAATTAAGTGGGAATTTTGGGGGAGTTTTGGGGAAGCCTCAGAAGACACACATAAGCCAGAAGACATGGAAAAAGTATAGAAACTCAGAAATGCATATATGTACATATGTATAAGTAAGTATATAGTGTAAAATGCCAATATACTTTATGTTTTTAAAGCTTTGACAACAAAAAAAGTCAGGATGGTTTTTGATCTCTTTTGGTACCCTTATTTTGCTAATTACTTTATAAGAGTTAAACTTTTTTGGCAAATAGTGACAATCAATTTAACAATTGAGTTACATTTCTTTGGCAAATGGTGATAATAAACATCTATTTTCTTATTCATTTCTCTCTTTAAAAGCAGCAATACCATGTTTGAATGGGTTACAAAGGAGCTATTAAAATTTAACAATGCTCCTTCCCTTTATTTTTTAAACTAGGTATTGAGTTCGGACCTTTGTTTTAATGAATTGAAGGTCTATCTTCACACGGATAACTAAGTTGGATTTCCAAATTGATAACCAGGTATTTCTTTTATGTTAAGAAACAATTAATGTCATTTTATGTGTTCTTTTTAGGATTTGTTACATCTAGAATCTAGAATAGAAATTTCACTTTACTTTAAGAAAAGTATTTGTGTATGTGTGAGTGGAAAAATTTATATCTACCCTTTGCTTTCATTTTTACCTGTCACCCATCTGCTCTTGGCAATCTGGTTTCCATCACTACAGTTCAATTTCAGTTATCCCTTTGAATGGGACTGACTGGGTGAAGTTTTCTCAGTTTATGAGACTAGGCCTAAATCACATAATCCCTATTCCCAGAGCCTGAAGATCAGACCTTGGGCCTTAGGTTGCAGGAAGTGACATGATCTCTGGGCCTAGAGGTCTCTAAAATATTAAGATCCTAGGTCAGCGACAGAAAGTGATTTGACCCGAAGGAAGCCGACAACCTTGATGACCATTGGTCAAGGAGGGTTACTTCCTTTTAGTCCATCCGATGAAAAGGCTTGGATCTTTTGCTATTTAATCCCTGACAAGCTTCTGGATTGTCAGGTCCACAAGCATATAGTGGGAGATGAGATGCCTCCCAGGTGTGCTTGCCTCTCTCTGCAGAGACTAAATAAAGGCTTTCTCTTTGTATCTGAAGTGGAGGGTAGGGGTACGGAGCCCCCACAATATGGAAAATTCACACAAAATTTCTTGGCTCTCCCTTCATACTAGAGAAATCTGAATTATTATGGTATTAAAAGATAAAATAAATTTACATTGCACAATACCATACACATATTTTATGCATTTCTGAATTTCTAAACATTTTTTGGTGTTGTCTGCTGACCTTAGCATGTAGACTTCCACAAAACTCCCCCCAAATTCCCATTTAATTTCTTATGTCAACCCATGATATAGGGAAGACATGATGGAGAAAGTTGAGCTGGGGAGGATAACTGCTTCCAAGGGCAACAATGATGTCTTTTGACTTTTGACAAGTATTTGATACTTTTGACCTTCTCTTTCTGGATACTCTCCCTTTCCCGGGTTTTTGTGCAGTGGTCTCTTTCTCTCACTCTATCCAATTTTTCAGGTCCCTTCTCTTTGCTCTACGCAAAAAATTCTTATATTTGACATCTTCACCAGAAGTAGTTTCCTAATATTTTGATAACTATACTTCAATATAGTTTCCTTTGCAATACTAAGTTGTTTTTTTTTCCTATGTATTAAATGAATTTAAAAGCATTCTAAGAATGGCCCATTGGTTCCTCTAGATTAATCCAGGAAACAATGTCTGAGGACAAAAGTATTTTTGTGCCCCTGGGCAAGTACATTGTCTCCAAGTTCTCCCCCAACCCCAGGGTAAATGAGCTAATTATGCAAGCTTCAGGCTCTCTGAGGTGTGGAAAGATTCCTTTCCAGCTTTCTGTTTACATTTCAATATCTCTGCCCCTAAAGACCTTCAACTTGGTTTAAGTAAAAATGGGGCGCTCCTTTATTTAGGGAAGGGAGAAAGGCAAAGATATCTCTGGATAATGGGAGTAAGAGAAAAGCAGAGATTTTATTTATCCCCACAAATTCTTATATGTTCAGAATTGGGCAAAACAATTCTTGCCCATAGATTTAGGAAAACTATAAGGAAACATAAAAATTTAGAAGAAGTTGACCTTGCCTACAGTCAAAGATATGCAAAATCATAAAACTATAATTCAAGATCTACTTTAAGTACTTTTATAAATAAAGCATTTCTGGGCACCCTAACAACAATAATGGAAATACCTTGGCAGAGAGGAAAGAACACCAGTTTATTTCAATTCTCCTCTTGAGTAAATCACATAACTCCTCCAAGCCTTAGTCTTTTATTGTTATTGTTGTTGTTCATCCACAAATTTTGTAGAGGACCAAAGACATTAGGAGAGTGATTGCAAGCAAATTAGAATTAAGTGAAATAGAGCTAGGCAAAGTCATCTAACCCACTCTCTACCCCAGGGTCTTCAGAGTCCTCCAGCAGGAGGATACAATCGGAGACCTTGGCCCTTTAAAGCTAAGGTTAGTTCCAGTCTTAGGCAATACCCATTCAGTGATCAAGACTCTAGTCTCTTCATTGAAAAAACAAGAGGGCTGGAATTATCTCTAAGATTCTTTACAATTAAATTTTCCTTGACGCTGTTTCTCTTTTTTTAAACATCAACAAAAGGAACTTATCTATATCCCATTATTTAACAAGCAGGTAGGTGGTACAGTGGATAGAATGTGGAGCCTGGAGGCATACTAACTGTTTGCCTAGTTTCCTCATCTATAAAATGAGCTGGAGAAGGAAATGGAAAATCATTCCAGTATCTTTGCCAAGAAGAGTCAGACACGACTGAAACAATTGAACATCAGCAAGAGTTCAAATATTGTCTCAAACCTTTGTAACTTTTGTCCCCTCAGGGATGTCACTTAACTCCTGCTTGCCCCAGTTTCCTCATCTGTAAAATGGGGATAAGGATAGCACTCCCACCCCAAGAGTTGTTGTGAGGATAAAATAAGGTAATATTTGCAAGGTATTTTGCTAATCTTAAAGGGCAATATAATTAAGTGCTACCTTGATAATCTATATTTTTATATTGCTCATTGGTGCTTGCACAGCCCTTCCAAATGATTTCTTCACTCCCTCAACTTCAAATTCCATTTGCAAAGGCAGCTAAATGGTGCAGTGGATTAGAGCACCAGCTCTGCAGTCAGGAGGACCCAAGTTTAAATCTGAACTTAGATATTTAATACTTCCTAGCTGTGTGACTCTGAGCAAGTCAAGTCACAACTCCAATTGCCTTGCCAAAAACAAACAACAACAACAATAAAAACCCCAACAACAAACAAATAAAAAAATTCTTTGTAACCTTATTTGCTTTCATTGAAAAATGGAAACTATTCAGCATAAAGTCGTTTATGTCTCAGCTTAGGGGTTCATTGGCTAGATTGCCAATGAAAAGCAGAAGACCTGAGTTCATAATCCTGATGCTTACTGGCTATATCAAGGCTTCTTAAGCTTTTTCTATTTGCAACCTTTTCACCCAAGAAATTTTTATTCGACCTAGAGTATATTGGTATATAAAATAAATATATAATTCAAACATTTACTGACACTAAATTATAAAGATATTTATTTTAAAACAATTCTCTGTGTGTGTATTCATATGTATATGCATCTATATTTTTATCACTTATTAAAGATGAAAGTAAATTTGTGTATAATGAAATAGATATGCTTATTTATTTTTGTATAAAGAATTAAATCTTGGTGGAATATTTGATACTGCAGGATGTAGAGCATCTTCAGCATTTTTCAGAATTGATCAATATTTTGATATTTTTTGACTTCCACATTCAGATATGGGGTTGTGCCCCACATTTTAAGAAGTTTTGAGCTATATGACCATAGGTAAGCCATTTAAATTGTTTGCCCAATTTTCTTTTTAAAAAAATTATTTATTATCCAGTTATATTCAAAACAATATTTTTTACATTTGTTTTGTAAAAAATTTGAGTTCTAGGTTCTTTTATCCCCACTCACAATTAAGAAACCGTATGTGAAGTTATGTAAAACATTTCCATAAAAGTCAAGTTGTGAAAGAAAACATAGATCTCCCTCTCTAATTAAAATAAAAACTCTCAAGAAAAATTAAGTTGGGGGGCGGGGAAGAGGAAGGGAGAAAAAGAGAGAGAGAGAGAGAGAGAGAGAGAGAGAGAGAATATTTCAATCTGTATTCAAATATAATCAGTTCCTTCTCTGAATATGGACAGGATTTTTCATTATAAGACTTTCAGTGTAATCGTGATTGTACTACTGAGAATAGCAAAGTCATTTACAGCTGGTCATCCCAGAATATTGTTATTACTTCGTATTCAATACATTTCACTTTGTTTGAGTTATGGAAGACTTCCCAGATTTTTTTTTTTTTTTTGTGAGAGCATCCTGATCATCATTTCCCACAGAACAGTAATATTCCATCAACAATGCATACCACTTTCTTGAGCCATTCCCCAATTGATGGGTACCCCCCCAATTTCCACTTTTTTTTGCCCTGAGAAGAGAGCTGCTATGAATATTTTTTCTATATATAAGTCATTTTCCTTTTTTCCTTCTTTCAAATCTCTTTTGGTATTCATGTCTAGCAACAGTTTTGTTAGGTCAAAGGATATGCATGAATTTATAACCTTTGGGCAGATCATATCTTTATTAGCGTATGGCTCTTATTTTTTATAAATTTGATTCTGTTTCCTCTATGAGAAAGTTGCCTCAATTTTCTTAATAGCAAAATGAGGAGAATTACAGCATTTTTCTCACACAGTGATTATGAGAGACATGAGATACTGCTTGTAAAATGATTGGTATAATGAATGGCACATGGCTAAGCATTATATAATCATATCATAATATAATAATATTATCACCTTCTTACAATCTCTCTTTATTTTACCCATTCTCTTTTCCTCCTGTCTGAGAAGATCAGCTGACCTTCCTCCTCACCAGCAAAACTCTTGATCCCATTTTCTCTGGGACTTTTCTCCTTTCCTTTCTTTTACTTAGGGGGTCAGATCTAGAATTTAAAAATTGGACTCCAAGCCCCAGCGGGTTGAGAGATGTACTCATCATTATAGAGCTAAAATTAGAAGCAGAATATGAACCAAGCCTTATGACATAGTGAGAATAATTAGATTTAGTACCTGACCCAAGAAGCAGGATAAATCTCTGGGCCCGGAGTTAGATGTGAGCACAAATTTGGCTGCAGATCTTTACTTATTGCTTATGTGTGACTCTAGGCAAGTCACGCAATCTCTTTTTGTCTTGTTGCTCTTCAAATGAAAATGACACCATTTTGTCGGTATCCATGTGCAGTGTGTCTGACTATGGTTATCACACCCACATGAGCTCAGAAGGCTCAGAAGACTCTCCCACACATTGTCCATATGAACATCTGGAGCAGTGATGTCTCTGAACTGGCTCATCTCCTTTCTTTTGAGCTAGCACAATTCTCCTTTGCTTATAGGTAAAACTTCTTTGATGGATGCCCGCCATGCTGAGCAGCCACATGCCAGTGTCTCCCAGTCTCCCAGTCAACTCCAAAGTTCTTCAGAGAGATTTTGAGAGTGTCCTTATATTGCTTCTTCTATCTTCCATGTAAACTGTGTGAGTTCTAGGTAAATTAGTCTCTTAAGCAATATACATTTGCCTTAATCCACTGGAGTAGGAAATAACAAGCTACTTCAGTATCTTTGCCAAGAAACCCCCATAGATAGTATGGTCTAAGGAATCATGAAGAGTTAGATAAGACAGCTAAGTTTGTCAAGAGCATGACTGACTTAATTTTGCTTTAAGCTTCAATTTTGGGACTGAATTATTCTAATTAAGTTGTTTTTTCAATAATAAAAATTAGTGTATATATGGAACAAAGGGCTATTAAACTGTGCACATCCTTTGATCTATTATCCCAAAGAGATCATTAAGAAAAGGAAAAGGACCCACATGTGCAAAAATGTTTGTTGTAGTGGCAAGGGAACTCAGTTGGGGATGCTCATCAATTGGGGAATGGCTGAATGAATGTAATGGAATATTATTATTCTATATGAAATGATCATCAGGATGATTTCAGAGAGGCCTGGAAAGACTTACATGAACTGATGCTAAGTGAAGTGAGCAGAACCAGAACATTGTGCACAGAAAAAACAAGATTATATGATGATGAATTTTGATGGACAAGGCTCTTTTCAACAGTGAGGTGATTCAGGCCAGTTCCAATGGTCTTGTGATGAAGAGAGCCATCTGTACCCAAAGAAAGGACTATGGGGACTGAGTGTGAATCACAACATAACATTTTCAGTCTTTTTGATATTATTTACTTGCATTTTGTTTTCTTTTCATTTTTTTTCCCTTTTTGATCTATTTTTCTTGTGCAGCATAATTGTGGAAATATGTATAGAAAAACTGCATATGGTTAACATATATTGGATTACTTGCTGTCTAGGGGAGGGGTGGGGAGAGGAGAGGGAAAAATTCTGGAAAACAATGTTTTGCTAGTGTGAATGTTGAAAACTATGCAATGTGTTTTGAAAATACAAAGCCTTTTAAAAAATAAAATTAGAATATGTGTGATATGACATAGTAAACAATCTGTGTACATTTCTTTCTTTCTTTTTTTCTGCAAGAGTATTAGATGACTTGCTCAGGGTCACATAGCTAGAAAGTGTTAAGTGTCTGAGGCTAAATTTGAACTCAGGTCCTTCTGATTCAAGGGCCAGTGCTCTATCTACTATGCATGCCTTCTAGCTGCCCCACCTTGCATTTTTTAAAATATATTTTTATTTTTAAACATCTGACAAACATGTGGACCTTCTGATCATATATGTCAAGTTGAGTTGATATAGAAAAAATTACTTATTGGGAATCTCTGAGATTCAAGCTAGTGGTTTGTATTTTAAGGGAGGGTATCATTTGCCTTCTGAGAACTAGGTGGCATAGTGGATAGAGTGTTGGGCTTGGAGTCAGGAAAGTCTCATTTTTCTGAATTCAAATCTGGCCTCAGATATTTACTGCCTTACCCTATGTTACTTAACCCTGTATGCCACAGTTTCCTCATCTATAAAATCATCTGGAGAAGGAAATGGCAACCAATCCAACATCTTTGCCAAGAAAATCCCAAATGGATTCACCAGTTGGACATGAAAGAAAACAAAAAGAAATAAAAATGAAATGAAAGAAAATGAAAGAAAAACAACAATTGTTTGCACGTTTTGATGAATAAAGTTTGAATGTACACATTGAAAAAATATGTTTATTTAGTATTTCTGCCCACTAGCAGAAGGAACAGTAAATTGATCATACATGTATATGGCAACTTATTTGACTCCCTACTGAGTTCTTGTCCTATTCCATGCTGCTACCCAAAACAGATGATAGAATTCTCTTCCTTTTTTTCTGCTGGTTACTTCCTCCTTTTTTACGAACATGCTTACATCTCCAAATTTTCAAAAAACTTTCCTGTGATAGCAGCATCCTTTTAAACACCCATCCTGAATCTCTTCTCCCATTTACTGGTACACTTTTAGAAATAGTAGCTTATGCTTTCTGCCTCCTGTCCTCCTTACCCTTTGTCATTTGGCTTCTGCTACAATTGCTCTACTGAAACAGCTCCCACCAGGGACCTCATAATTGCCAAATCCCATGACCTTTTCTTAGTTTTCATCATCTTTCACCTTTCTATTGTTTGGACACTTATTGACACCTCTCCCCTACTTATCCCTTTCATCATACTTTCTCTTTCTTTACTTTTTGTGACACTGATCCTCCTCCTACCTGTATGAATAACATTCTTGGCTTCTTGACTGTTCCTCTTCTTGGCCCCTTACATGTGGGAATCCCCCAAGACTCGCTCTTTGGACCTTTGGTCTCTTCTCTTTCTACAATGATTTCCCTTGATAATATCATCTATTCCCATGATTAAGTCTATGCAAATGACTCATAAATCTGCATCTTCATCCCTTAAGAATCCCCAATTCTCTCCCCTAAGTTCCAGGCTCACACTTCTAGTATCTGTTAAACATTTACACCTGGATGTCCAGCCAGCACCTAAAATAGCAATGGGAACTGATTTCTACAAACTGCCCTCCTCCCAACTTTACCATCAGTCTCACTTTCATTGCAGTCATCTTTTACTCTTCTCTTGCTTCAGGCAGCTAGTAACTCAGTAAATAAAGATCTGGGCCTGGAGTCAGGAAGACCCAAGTTAACATATGGCCTTAGACACTACTTGCAAAAACATGGACAAGTCTTTTAAATCTCTATCTGCCTAAATTTCCTCAACATTAAAATGGGAATAATAACAGCACCTGCCTTCCTGAATTGTTGTAAGGATCAAATGAGACAAAATCTGAAAAACACTTTATCAGCTAATTATAAATCAAGTTGTCATTTATCTTTTGTTTTCAAAGAGGATCAATGAAATAACAAGGTGATGTCTTGATTTATGTGTGAATTGGATTTAAGAGAGGCAAAGTTGCACAAAATTGGCAGCTTCACTTTCTCTTCCAAAGTCACTAAAATCCAGCGGAAAGACAAGACTACTGGTAATGGCCTAGGATGTAGTGAATGATATTGGAGTCTTTTACTTCTGACCAAGCTCTAAGCCCTTCACAAAGCCTGCTTCCATCACTTGCTTGGTTGTTGGAATAAATTATTCTCATCTGCCCATTCCACTGGGAGATGTCTTCCCATGCTTGGGGTAGACATTCCCTTAACTCTCAGATAGGTTTGAGGCTTGTCAGCTACCCTCCACCTGGTATAGATAGCCTGTTAGGATATGGCTGCTGCATTTGCTACAGCTTCTTAGAGTCACAGATTAGAGTTAAGTGCCATGTGGACTAAGGGAGCAGGACTGAAAAGGGCTCAGCAAGCCCTCTTATTAGAGCTCCTAGCCCATTTTGAACCACCCATACATCCCAGTCAATCAGTACAAACTTATTAAGGTCCTACTATGTGCCAGTAACTGTACATGCAGTAGGCCCTTAATAAATGCTTATTTCCTTCCTTTCTCCCTTTATCTCCTATAGCCAATAAGTTGGCAAAATCATCTCTCTATGCTTTTGTCATATTAATCATCTCCACTCACACTGCCATACCCCAAATGAAACTTTCGTCATCTTTTACTTTTTCTATTGGAAATCTCTAAACTGGTCTCTGCCTCTTATGTCTATCTTCTCTAAACCTATTTTCACAGATTCATCATCATAATCTTCCTAATGCACAGATATGACCAAGTTGCACTCTGTTGTAGTACCCTTTAAGCAATTTCCCATTTCCTATAGAATAAAATGCAAATTTCTTAACCTGGAATCCAAAGACTTCTGAAATTTCACTCCATCTACTTTTTTAGGCACCCATCCAATTATTTACTTTCATTTTCTTTAATGTCAACCAAAGTGGATTGCTAACTAGGAGACCCTGAGTTCATTTAAACTTGTTAGCTTTAGTTTCTCAACTATAAAATGAATTGGAGAAGGAAATGGGAAACCATTCTAATCTTTGCTCAGAAAACTCCAAATGGGATCATAAAGAGTCAGAAATGACTGAAATAACTAAATAATAAAACTACCTTCTGTTTTCTCCTATTTTGATGTATTTAAGCTCCTGCCTTGAACAAAGTTCCTCCAAATTTCTGCCTACTCAAATGTATTCTCTTCCTTTAAAGTCCCAACAGATACCATGACCTCCATGAAATTTCACCTAATTCCTCCATCCCCTTAACAGGAATTTATCTTTTCTTCCCCAAATTTCTTATAGCACTTTCTGGGTAGAATGCTGTACTTGGAGACCGGAAGAGTTGATTTCAAATTCTGCCTCAGATATTTACTAGATGTATGACTCTGAGCCTGTAAGTCCCTTAACCTCTCTGAGCCTCAGTTTCCTCTTCTGTAAAATGAGAATAATTAAAGACAACAGGCTAAGGGTATTGGGAAGGTTGAATGAAAAATATATATAAATCACTTTGTAAATGTGACATACAAATGTCAGCTATTATTATTATCTTTTCTCTATTACATTATATTTCACTTTATTCTTATTTGTATACATGGTTATCTCTATTAAGAGAGCGGAGACTATTTTCATCTTTGTTTTTTTAGTGCTGAATACACAACAAAACATTAAATTTTTATTGAATTTAATTGAAAATATGCAACTAAGCTATGCTGCTATCGTTTGTCCCTCATTCTCGAAGAGATCTATGACATCAGGGAGGTAATGAAGTGAGGGAGGGCTTTGCAAAGTCACCAGCTGCGCTTTCCCCTCCAGAGTAATTTGGTTCCAATGGCCAGGTATAAATCAGGATGCCTGGAGATGGCCCTGGCTGCAAAGAGAACCTTATAGTTCCCATAAAAACTAAGATCTTTAACAAGTCTCAGTTTGACTGAGGCTACATCTCTGTTCAGTGATTAAGACTAGATAGCAAATGAGGCAAAGAATATCCTCTTTCACCTAATTGAAAAAAAAAAAATCAAGCTAAATAAATAAATCCAAAAAGGTAGGCACAGTAAATATTTAATATGTATATAATGCCATGCCCTGATTGCTCTGGTCCTATCTCCTTTGGGAGACAGATATATGAGAAAATCTTCCCTTTACTTTCCCATATAAAATTCAAAAGCCATCCCAGTAACATTCATATGATATTTTTGTGATGGCAAATTTAGTTCTCTTTTGTCTCAACTCTTTTTTTTTCCTGTTATGTTTTTGTTGTTGCTAAATTTTAAATTTTTATTTTAAACATAAATATAAAATGAGAAAAGAAAATAATTTGCCATGTACATAGCAGAACATAAGAAAGATTTCAATAGAAAACACAATAAATTTCATTTCAATAAAACCTATATAATAAATATTACAGTTTTCACAACTGCCCAACTTTTCTTTTCTTCCTTGTAGATTTTCTTTTATTCTCTGCAGTGCACTTTTTACTTTCTTTTTTCCTTTTCCAGTGCCCACTCCTATCCTAAGAAAGGCTAAAATTAAGTGTGTGTATACACACACACATATCTATAACATATATGAGATTGATGTAGACACCAAATGTTAGGGTTCAGTTATGTGAAGAATTCACAATGGTCATTTTCTTTGCAATAAGGTAGCTTTATTTTGGAGAAGAGGTTATAGAAAAAAATGAAGAGATGCAATAGACATCAGGAATGGTAAATATGAAATAGATTTGGGAGAGTAATTAGAATATCAAGGAAAGAAGTTTAGAAGAATCCATTAAAAGAACATGTGGTGAAGTGAGAATACTTCATTGATTAGCAGGCTAAATCCATAGAGGGATTTAGCACCCTAAAAGAGTTAATTAGCTACAAAAAGGAGAAAAAACACCATGAGGCATTGTGGGATGAGGCATGGGAAAGACACCATGAGGCAGAATGCCATGACAGGCTAACCTCAAAAGGGATTCAGCAAAGACTGGCAGGGGCCATAGGTAGATTTATAGGAGGAATTTAACCTGGGGATTGACATAACTTGAATTCTGACTAGACACGTCAAGATGGGTAGGACTATAAGGCTGGAATGATCCCCATCAGTGCCCTTCCCTGCGTGTGTGTGTGTGTGTGTGTGTGTGTGTGTGTGAGAGAGAGAGAGAGAGAGAGAGAGAGATCTTTTATACCACACAGGCAACTTTATTAATCTATCTTTTTCTGTTTTATTTTAGTTAATTTTTTTTTTATTTTCAAAACATATGCTTGGATAATTTTTCAACATTGACTCTTGCAAACCTTTGTGTAGGACCTTATCAATATACATATAAATCTATATAATAATACACATATGTAGCACAATACTATACTTATTTCCACTTGTCATCTGTTTTTTCTGAAGGTGGATAGCATCTTCCTTCATAAGTCTAAGCCTTTCCATGTTTTTCTACATCAACTAGCTCATTATTTCCTATACTACAGCAATATTCTAGCCCAATCACATTCTATCTGAAAGATTGTCTATGAAAGTTTTTCCCCCCAATTTTCTACATTCCTTCTATTCTTGGCTGCATAGGTTTTGTTTATACAAGAAAATTTTAATTTAAAATAATCAAAATTATCCTTTTTGCTCTTCATCAGTGCTATTATTTTATAAATATAGTTTAAGATCTGATGCTACTGAATCCGCTTCCTTTTTCCCTTAGTTTCTTTGAAGTTCCTGACCTTTTTTCTTCTAAATGAATTTTGTTATAATTTTTTCTCAGTAAGCTAATTTTTAATAATTTAATTGGGATGGCTAATTTTTTTTTTTTTTGCTGAGGCAATTGGGGTTAAGTGACTTATCCAGGGTCACACAGCTAGAAAGAGTTAAATCCCTGAGGGCTAATGCTCTATCCACTACATCAACTAGCTGCTCCCATTTGGGATGGCTTGTCTCAATTATTACCTAGCACTCAATTGTTGAATGGGTGCTGTCTCAGGCAAATTGAGACTTAGATAAGATTTTAATTTAGAAAGGCCAAGGTCATTCACTGCATCCTGGGTGGTTGCAAAAGCATCTTGCTTTTGTCTTGCCACGAAACCTTGATGATTATATGACAAAGTGAAGCTTATGATGTCTCTGTCTCATGTGAATCCAATTCACAAGCCAGTCAAGCTATCACTCTCAAGATGTCATTGGTTCTCTTTGAGAATGCAGGAGGAACAACAACTATACCCAGCGAAAGAAAAAGCAATAGCTAGAATGTAGGTCATCGTCATTAGATTCATTTTACAAATTCCATGTAATTTATATATAACACATTTCAGCATTTCACAAAGGTTTTTCTTCACAATAACCTCAGGAGCTAGGGTATTATTGTATCATATTATGGTTTTATGGTATTATTCTCATTTTACAGATGAGAAATCTGAGTCTTCGGTCCCATAGATAGTACAATTTCAAACTCTGACCTCTTCTGACTACAATTTAGCAATCATTCCACTACACCCTGTTATGAAGGAACTGGGGGAAAGAGAAAGGCTATGAGATCATCAAGCAAACTCATAAAAGAAAAGGAAGAGAGGAATGCTGGAGTGTGAAATCTTATCTCCCAAGTCTCTATCCTTTCATTATTTCATTAATTCTTCCTCCTCTCACAAAGAGGCTATCTCAGACTTTCAATATACTAATAGCATATCTAATCTAATTTCTAACACAGCACATATATATATATATATATATTCCTTGGATAATTTTTTTTGCTGAGGCAATTGGGGTTAAGTGACTTGTCCAGAGTCACACAGCTAGAAAGGGTTAAATCCCTGAGGGCTAGTGCTCTATCCACTACATCATTCCTTGACCACCTCACCAAAACTGACATTCTCAAATTGAACTTTAATTAGATCTCTCTTATAATCCTACCTTGTGTCAAATGTTAATGTCAAATGTTAATGTATACGTGCCATTTCCCTTGCTGTAACCAGTCAGTTCAGAAAATCAACCCAAACAAAAACCTGTTTTTATCATAACTTTGCTTCTTTTTGGAACTTCCCAAAATATACTTGACATTTTAGTTGGGGTGAGAAAATGTAATTCCCATCATGCCCCTAGTAGCTAGTACTGAAGTTATGCAACTGAAGGAACTAGCTTAGCAACAACATGGCTTGTGGCAACCTTTGCCCCAAATTCCTACAGCCACAAATGAGTAATTCTTTTATTTCTATGTCTTTGTACCTATTCTTATAATTTAATATGGTGCCTTACATAACATCATTATGCAAGAAACACTTGTTGAATTGAATCGAATTTGTTGAATGAATGCAGGTGAGTATTAATAATAAGTATCTGACAAGCAGCATCCCAAGACTTGCAGGGACCCAGCTATTATTATAACTTCACATTAAAAACAAAAGAACAGTATCTTATCAAATGTTCAATCTCTACTTTAATAATAACTGACATTTCATTAAATCTTTAAGGTCAAATCCAGCCTCAGACACTAGCTGTGTGACTCTAGGGAAGTCACTTGTTTGCTTTAATTTCCCCATCTGGAAAATGAGAAGGAAATGGCAAATTACTCTAGTTTCTTTGCCAAGAAAACCTTAAAGGGGGTCATGAAGAGATGGATACAACTAAAAACATCTACACAACAACAGAGGAAGAAACTGAGGCACAGAGAGGCTGTGATTTGCTCATGTTCACATGTCTTGTAGGGGCCAATGAATTACAAAGATGAGCCAATTAGTTATTTTTCTAACCCTTCATTTCTCAGTAGGCAACATAAAGTAAATTTAAACTGTCTTGGTTTACTGATAAAAGACAGAAAGAAAAAGATTTGCTTATAATCATAATGGCAAAACTGGCAAAGCTAAAATTCCAATTATTTTGGGCTATAATTTCTTCTTTGAAGAGGTAGATTATAAATGTAGAGCTGTTAAAAAACTATAGAAGTCATATAGTTCAACCCCTTCATTTTACAGATGAGGAAGCTGAGATCAGAGAGGGAAATTATCTTGTTCAAGATAATAAATATGGAGAATACAGATTAAAAAATACAGATTATGAAAAGGAAGAGATGGAATTAGAACTCAGAATTTTTGACTCCATAATCCGCTTTATTTTCATGAAATGAGTTTGAGGAATTCATGCTCCAGAAGGATACTATATAAGCGGTTATAGTACTTAATATCAGCCACCATCTATTTGAGACAAATAACTGGGACCAAGACCAAGAATATCAATCCTTGTTATATAAAAGCCATAAAGGAACAAGAGAAATGTATATGGTGTCTGGCACCACCTAGTGGCAAAATAATCACTTTCCATGAAACTCATATCTTTAAAAGATTTTAAAAGACCTTAAAAGGTCACTCTTCTATAATTTGAGTGAAGTATAAAATATGTAATTAAAAGAACCCAAGAAACCCACTTATATTTCAAGTACACACTCTATGGAGGATTTATCTGAGTACATGAATGAAACTTGCATGAGCTGAGGTGTGGGTACATGGTTTTAATTTGCACACCCCCTAAAGGGCTTTACAGAATCATGAAACTTGAACTAAAGGGCCTTAAAAAGCTTAGTACAATCCTATGATTGAGGCCTAGGCAAGTGATTTAACTTGAAAATCACAGAAGTAATAAATGTCAGGGTTGAGATCTGTGAGACCACAGGCTCATTAACATATTTTAAACTACAAAAACCATCTGGTCTGGGTCTCTTTTATGCAGAAGATGTGATGATGTTATTCCTCCTCAATTGTATGTAAAAACAGTTAAACATTTTTTAAAATTTTGAGTTCCAAATTTCTTCTCTCCTTTCTAAAAGAAGGGATTGTTGAGGTCTAGATTTGGGGGACCTAAATGAGATTAGGGTCTAGTTGAGGTCTAGTGGCAGGTTTGGGGTACAGGGAGTCAAACAGAGCTCCCCTGCAAACCCCTTGGATTCCGCACAAGGACAACGGGGTCAATGAGGTCTAATAGCAGTGCAAGTTCCCAATAAAGGCATTTATTGGCCCGGAGAGCTAGATTGATAAAAGAGGTTTATTATTGGGTCTGGAAGTAAGGAGATAGGCGAAGGTAGAGATAAGGAGGGCACCGGACAGAGGGTCCTCACATGACTAGCATGTTTGGAATCTCTGCAAAGAGGGGGTCCCAGAGTCTCCCTTTTATAATGGGAGATTTAGCTCGAGGGGCTTTTGGGTGTAGCTCCAAAGTTGGCTCAGATCCCGGTGGGGGCTGGAACAGGTCAGGATCTTCTATTGGAATTCAAAGGGACCAGGATTTGTGAGTCAAAGGGTAATTACATTAACTGGGGGGATTTGGGAATCAAAGATAGGAATCTTTTCCACATCACGATGAACAATTTGATATAGAATATACATATGCAATTATGCAAAACATAAAAATGTGATCTAATGATCAGCTGTGATGGACTCCGATCTTTTCAACAATGAGGTAATTAAAAGCAATTCCAATAGACTTGTGATGGAAAGAGCCATCTGCATCCAAAGAGAGAACTATGGAGACTAAATGTGGATCAAAGGATAATATTTTCACATTTGTTGTTGTTATTTGTTTGCTTGTGTTTTTTCCTTTCTTTTTGATTTGATTTTTCTTGCACAGCATGTTTAGAAGAATTGTACATGTTTAACCTATATCAGATTGCTATCTTGGGGTGGAGAGGAGAGAGAAAAATTTGGAAGACAAGGTTTTGTAAAGGTGAATGTTGAAAACTATCTTTGTATGTATTCGGAAAAATAAAATACTATTTATTTATTTATTATTATTTTTGTAAAGCTTTTTATTTTCAAAACATATGCATAGATAGTTTTTAACATTCGTTCTTACAAAACCTCATGTTCCAAATTTTTTTTCTCACTCCCTTCCCCCAACCTCCTCCCCTAGATGGCAAGTAATCCAATATATGCTAAACATGTGCAATTCTTCTATACATATAAAATACTATTTTATTTTTTTGCTGAGTCAATTGGGTTAGGTGACTTGACCAGGGTCATGTAGCTAGAAAGTGTTAAGTGTCTGAGGTCAAATTTGAACTCAGGTCCCTCCTGACTTCAAGGTTGGTACTCTATCCACTGCGCCACCTAGCTGCCCCTAAAATAGTATTTTTAAAAATGTAATCTAAGAATCCCCAAAATTCTCAAGATATATTGAAAAGAGATTTTGTGAGGTCAAAATTATTTTTAAAATGATACTAAGATGTTATTTGCCTATTAAAATACTCTTCCTTTTTCCAATTACATATCTGTGGAAAGTTGGATTTTTTAATATGCCTCAGTCAAAACAACATATCAAAACAGATTTGCATGCAGAAACAGAGATGAAAATTCAGCTCTCTTCTATTAAGCTAGAAATTTAGAAAATTTGAAAAATATGCAAAATAATACTTTTTTTTTGTTTTGGAAAAACAATTTTTTTCATAAAAATGATATTTGTATGAACATATAATGGATTTGTTATTTTTAAATGAATTAATAAATTTTAAAGAATTTATCAGTTTCTTATTGTTAATTTTATTTTTAAATAAATTGAACATTTAAAAATTTATCAGTTTTAATTTCTAATATTGAGAGTATCAATACATATAAACATACATATATATACATATAAACAAAAGTTCATAGAGATTCTCAATAATAAATAAGTTTGAGAACAGATGGTTTAAGATCTTAAGACAGATTTTCTCTTTAATCTTGTATTTTACAAAGAATGGCACTAGAATTTAGAAATCCAGCTGAGTGTTTCCTTCCTGTGATACATTTATAAGATAGGGAGAGGACCTGTGATATTACCGATAAAGAAAGCTTCCAAATGAGGAAATTCTTTCTCACAATACAGGTCAGAACCTTCACTGTTACTTAAACTTACTTAAAGTCTTAGGAGACTTCTCTAGACTAGAGCATTGAAAATTAAATGACTTACCCAAGATTACTCAGCCATCACTATCAGAGATGAGATTTCATCATTCAGTCAGTTAATCAGCAAGTATTTATAGGTCAGGCACTGTGGTGGGGCTGAAGAAGAAAAAAACAAATCTCTACTCACAAGGAGCTTACTTTTATTGGAGGAGACACATGCATCTAAAATATATTCAGCATAAATATAAAATGAATAACTGCAAACATATATAAAGTAATTAAATACAAGATATTTTGGGAGGAAGGGCACTACTAGGCATTTATTGATATATTTAGAAAACCTTTCCCCATCATGTATTTGTATTGTAGTTTTGTAACTCTCTTAGTACACTGTCTTGGACTTATCCTCAACTATATTTCAGTACATCAACATTGGACTGTGTTCCTAATTTGGCAACATAATTTTATATAATAGAATCTTAAGGTAGAGAGGATCTTGATCACCAAAAATGAGGGTCCTTAATTTGGAGTCTATGATTTTTTTTTTTGGGGGGGGGGGCAGTTCTTGAGATTAAGTGTCTTGCCTAGGGTTACACAGCTAATAAGTACCTGAGGCTGAACCTGAACTTATGTTTTCCTGACTCTAGGACCAGTACTCTATACATTGTACTACTTATTTTGTTGTTGTTTGGTTCTTTGCCTTTTTTCCAAATCCATATAAATGTAGTTCATTTTTGTAAAACTTTGTTCCAAATGTTTCTCCCTCTGTCCCTCACCTTCCCTTTTCCCCAAGACAGCAGGCAATCTGATATACATTAAATATGTGCTTTCCTTTTAAACATATTTCCATATTTGTCATGTTGTGCTAGAAAAATCATACAAAAAGGAAAACAAAACACAAGAAACAAACAAGGAAGCAAAAAGGTGAAAATACTATGTTTTGATCCACATTCAATGTCCATAGTTCTCTCTCTGAATGTGATTAGTACTTTCCATCCCAAGTCATTGGAACTGCCTTGAATCAGCACATTGTCGAGAAGAGCCAAGTCCACCATAATTGAGCATTACATAATTTTGTTGTTACTGTGTATCACCTATTTTGAAGCTCCCCCTATTCTGAAGCTAGGTCCAGCCAAAGATAAGGGCTATTCCAGGCAGGAAGTTATTTGGATGTTGTATTTTCTCCAAATAGAGACTTCCCACATCTCCCCTATGAAAGAATCTGCTCCCTTCCCTTCCAAGATAAATTCCTTCAACAGAAGAAACCTTCAAAATGGAAACTAATCAATCATTTCCCTGAAATAAATGTCACAAATTTAGAGTTGGAACAGATTTAGGAGTCAACCAGATCAAAACTTCTTAAACTGAACATCACAATCCCATATGGGTTTGCATAACTGACTGTGGAGGCTGTGAAATTATGATTTATTATCAATGTTTGATTTGAAAACCTATTTTATATGCATATATACTCATGGATTCCATAAAAATTTCTAAGGTAAAAAGGGAAAGTAGAAAAAGTTGTAAAAGCCCTGATGTAGACAAGGGATTCTTAACCTGAGGTCTGTAAATTTTTGTTTTTGTTTTTAGTATTTGGATAACCATATTTCAATATAATTGGCTTTATTTATAATCCTATGTATTTTATCTTGTAAATTTGAAAAAATGTTCACAAAAATTAAAATTATTTTGAGAAAGAGCCCATAGATGTCATCAGATAGCCAAAAGAGTTATTGTCACTAATAATAATGGTAGTGATGATTAATAATAATAATAATAGTAATAGGTAGCACTTACAAAGTGACTTAAAGTTTACATGGCACTTTATGAATATTATCTCATTTTACCCTATAATAACTCCGGGAGGTAGGTACTATTATATTCTCATTTTACAAATGGGGAAGCTGAGGCAGGAGGAGGTTAAGTGCTTAGGGTTGCCCAGCTAATAAGTGACCAGTAATGGGCAGCTAGAAGGTGCCATAGTGCATAGAGTGCCAGGCCTGCAGTCAGGAATACTGATCTTTCTGAGTTCAAATCCAGCCTCAGTAGCTATGTGATCCTGGGTAAGTCACTTAATCCTATTTGCCTCAGATTCCTCATTTGTAAAATGATCTGAAAAGAGAAATGGCATATCACTCTAGGATCTTTGCCAAGAAAACTTCAAATGGGGTCATGAAGTGTCAGATACAGCTGAAAAAACTCAACCACTTGAACTCAGAGAAAAGATATTTCTTCCATCAGTTTCCTCATTACTAAAACAAGAGGGTTCTTAACTATTTTTGCTTCAAGGATTCCTTTGGCAGTCTGATGAAGTCAATGGGCTCCTTCTCTGAATAATGTTTTAAATTGCTTAAAATAAAAAACATAAGATTATAAAGGAAAATGAAATTATTCTGAAATACATTTATCAAAATATACTTTTAAAAAAATAACAGGGGGCACCTAGGTGATACAGTGGATAAAGTCTTGAGTCTGGAGTCAGGAAGACCTGAGTTCTGATTTGAACTCAGAGACTTACTAGCTGTGTGATCCTGGACAAGTCACTTAACCCCATTTGCTTCCCCCCAGAAAAAACACCCCCAGAGACTCCAGATTAAGTCTGGGTAATCAAGGTTCCCTCTAGTTTAAAACTCTTTCATATAAAATGATGTTGTCAAATTAGGAAGGAGCACAGCTCTATGTTGGTGTTGGTGTGCTGAAACAGTAAGGATAAGTCCAAGGCTATGTACTAAGGAATCACAAAACTTACAGTTCAAGTACATCATGGAGAAAGATATCCTAAATATGGCAATAAATGCCTCTGAGGTCATAGTTGATTACAAGATAAATATGAGGCAACAAAACTACAGTCCTATGAGAACATGCTGCATGTATATGACTTTTTCCTATTGTGCTCTCTCTTTTACTATAATTTTAAAGAAGAAAGAAATGATTTTTTCCACCTCAATAAATTTCATCTTTAACAGAAATATTCAGGTCAATGTTTAATAATCAGCTCTTCCCTTTGCCCCGAAATGCTCTCAAGACATACCTTTCAGTTTACTCCAGATAAACCATAAGACAATAAATTAAATTTTGATTTTCTGCATTGTTGATTTTTGAGGTGTAAAATTTTCTACTGAAAACTGAACAAGCATTGTGAAATCAAGTAGAAACTGGTTCCAATATGTCCCTAAATTTTTCAACACCAAGGTTGTCTCTGGATGGGAAAGACATTTCTTTTTCTTTTCTTTTCTTTTCTTTTCTTTTCTTTTCTTTTCTTTTCTTTTCTTTTCTTTTCTTTTCTTTTCTTTTCTTTTCTTTTCTTTTCTTTTCTTTTCTTTCTTTCTTTCTTTCTTTCTTTCTTTCTTTCTTTCTTTCTTTCTTTCTTTCTTTCTTTCTAACAATAGCTTTTTATTTTCAAAATATAGGCAAAGATAGTTTTCAACATTCACCCTTGCAAAACTTTGTGTTCCAAGTTTTTCTCCCTCCTTTCTCCTCACTCCCTCTCCTAGACAAGTAATCTAATATATGTTAAACATGTGAAATCCTTTTATGTATATTTACACATTTATCATGATGCATAAGAAAAGTCAGATCAAAAAGGAAAAAAAATGAGAAAGAAAAAAAGCAAGCAAGAAACAAAAAAGGTGAAAATACTATGTTGCAGTCCACATTCAGTCTCCATACTTCTCTCTCTGGATGCAGATGACTCTCTTCATCCCAAGTCTATTGGAATTGGCCTGAATCATCTCATTGTTGAAGAGAGCCAAGTCCATCACAGTTGATCATTGTATAATTCTATTACTGCTGTGTACATTCTCTTGGTTACTCACTTCACTTAGCATCGGTTCATGTAAGTCTCTCCAGGCCTCTCTGAAATCATCCTGCTGGTCATTTCTTATAGAACAATAATATTCTATAACATTCATATACCATAATTTATTCAGCCATTCTCCAACCGATGGGCATTGACTCAGGAAGACATTTCTATGCCTATTCTGGATTATCCTTCACCCCCACCCCACTCCTCACTATTAAGGCTACCAAGAATCTTGATTCAGTTGTGAAAACTGATCCCAGTGAGGATTGTCTGTATTCCCAAATCACCTGCACCAAAGAACTGTAGAAGAGATTTTGGGAGAATGAATATTTATTGAGCCAATGATGAGTTGATCTTTCCATGCTTTTATCCATAAACTATAATCCTTATCCATGTGCAATGGACAAGCAGTAGTAGTACTAATGAGATTGGTATAAGCACAGTAAATGATATTTGCACCAAATAATGAGATTCAGTAGCAATTCACTTGTAAAGAATTCACAATTTTTGCCAAAAGGAGCATTTATTTATAAGAAGAGATTATGCATATGTTTTTACTATGTTTAACATGTATTGGTTTATTTGCCATCTAGGGAAGGGGGTGGGGGAAAAGGGGAATAAATGGAACACAAGGTTTTTCAAGGGTCAATGTTGAAAAATTAAAAAAAAAAAAGAGGTTATGGACAAAATGAAGAGGTATATCAGGAGTAGTAAATGTGACATAGATTTGGGAGAGCTATTTTTTAAAATAGCAAGGAAAGGGGTTTTAACAATTAATAATGGGAAACACAACTCAACAAGAGAAACGAAATACACCATGACTTGGGAATACACCATTGACTGGAAGGCTAAATCCTAAAAGGGATTTAATATCTTAAAAAGTTAGTTAGCTAGAACAAGTAAAAAAGATACCATAATGCATGCAAGAAAAGATAAGAAGAAAGATACCAGAAGGCAGAACACAATGGTAGACTAATCCAAAAGGGATTCAGCAAAGATGGCCCAGGTCATAAGTAGATTTATAAGCGAAATTTAAGCTCTGGGGTTTAACACTAAAACTTGACTTTCTGATTGGATATAGTAAGGTGGGGTTACCCAAAACTTCCACAGGGGTAGCCTTGTAAGGTAGAACTGATCCCCCTCCGTAGCCTTCTCTATTTGTCTTAGGGAGTAATTCAGTTTTTTCTGCCAATCCCACCTACTGATACATCAGTCAGTAATGATTTATCAGTAGTAATAAGAGTAATAAGAGTGTATTTCATCTTCTGTATAACTAATCAATCAATAAGCATTTGTTTAGTACTTACTATGTGTCAGGTAATATCCTAAGTACTTGGGATACAAAGTAAGGCAAAAATGTCCCTACCTTCAAGGAGCTTACATTCTATTAGAAGTAACTAGGGGTGTAAGAGATACAAAATAGATAGAAGTAACCCTACAGAAAACAATCAAAAAATGGATTGGTATCTAGCTGGATTCTCATTAAAAAGGACCTGCATTTAAACTTCTAATTTCCCCCAGATAATTTTCTAAGAGCATATTAAATAGCAGAATTGTTGTATATCTATATGGGTAGAAAGCATTTACTCACAGGGAACGCTACACTGATGAAGGAACTAATCTCTCTTCCTATTTCTTCCCTAGCCAAAAATCTGTATAACACTTCACGAGAGGAAAAGTGATGTAATAGATAAAGGCCAGCCTTGAGTTCAAGTTTTGTCTCTGACAATTGTTAAGTTGGGTGCTTATAGGCAAGTCATGCTTCAGGTTCTAGAACTTTTTGATTTAGTACCTCTTTACACTATTAAAAATAATTGAGTTCACCAATGAGCTTTTTTTTTATATGAGTTATATCCATTAATATACATTGATTTAAAAATTAAAACGGATAAATTTTAATTTATTTATTCATTTAAAATAATTCAATTACATGATAACAAATATCTTTTTAATGAAAAAAAAAACCCAACTTATATTTTCCAAAGCAAAAAAAAAGGTCACTTCAGCAGATGGCTCTGTTTTACGTATTTCGGTAAATTCCTTCCATGTCTGGCTTAACAGGAAGCAGCTAGATTCTCATATCTGCTTCTGCACTCATATTGTTATGATATATTGTTTTGGTTGAAGTATTTGAAAAAGATCCAGTCTTACCCAGGGTAATAAATAGGCAAATAACACCTTTGTGTTAGTATGAAAATAGTTTTGACCTTTCGACTCCCCATTGGGATTCTGGAGACTTCTAGGGTCTGTGGGATTATATTTGGAGACCCTCTAGTCTAAAACAATAAATTAAAGGTAAGTTGTTCTGAATAGGGAGAATGAGTTTCCACACTTGAAGTTGTTTATACCAATGAACTCACAATTCTGAATACCACTTTGTTTGTTTCAGCAGTGCAGTATAATTAGAAGACCACGATTCTTCCTTTATCATCTCTGTGATCTTATAGAAATCTCCTAACCTCTCTGGGCCTCATCTATAAAATGAGGGGGCTGAATTAGCTGATTTTGAAGGTCCCTTCCAGCTCCAAAATTTTATGACTCTCTGCCTGGCTTAAGAAAACTTAACCTGCTAACACTTTTTTTCAGTTTCTGCACCTAGAGAAGAATCTAAAAAGGGAGAATTTGGGGGAAACCCCTGTACCCAGTTTGGCCTGAAAGCCAAGATCAAAAAGAAATAACCAAATTTGTTCTTTGCTATTCAAGCAGCATTGATTAATTGCCCATTTATTCAAAGTACTGTTTCAAAGGTACAAAGGTACATGTTAGAGATACCAAGAGACTATTCAGTTACCTTCCAGGAGTGCAAAAATATTCAGTAGTAATTGTTCATATTTATTAAAGATTTCAAATAAAAATGACCAAAACTCCTTTAGAATTTGCCTGGTCTTATATGGCATCTCAAAGGCCAAGAATGTGGGCAGGCAGGTGGAAGAGATAATGTATTTACCCCCTTGGTTAATTTTGTCTTTTGTATTTTCCTCACTTACTCATGTTGGGAGGATGGAACTAGGTTAAAAAGGAAAATAAAAGAACTCTAAAGCAGGACTTCTTAAACTTTTTCCACTCTTGACCCCTTTTCACCAGAGAAATTTTTACAGAGCCCCAGGTATATAGGTATATAAAACAACTGTACAAATGAAACATTTATTGATGATAAATCATAATTTCATGACCCCCATATTCCATTATGAGACCACATATGGGACTGTGAACCACAGTATAAGAAGCTGGAATATAGAGAATCTAATATCACAAATTTCAGTGAGGTATCTTTTGGAGAAACACAAGCCATTGAACCAGGATAGTTGAAACCAAAGAAAATATTATGCCTGAAGTCATCTGGAATCAGAAATATACCTGGTGGAAATTGTATTTTCTATATGAGGTCTTTACCAGAATCCTCTCTTGCTTTTCCTCTAGGGTTACAGTCTTCCTACTCTGCATATATGAAGTTGTTTGCATATTGCTTCCTCCATTTTAGAGTTTGAACTCCTTGAGAGCAGGGAACACGCATTTGCCTTTCTTTGTATCTCTAGTATTTAGCACAAAGCCTGACTCTCAGCAAATATTTAGTGATTGACTAACATACATGGTCCTTGGGTTTGTATTCTACTCATATTCCCTGATGAGGCCCTTGGTCACTAGGTGGGGTTGGCAGAGAAAACCTAAAGAACTGATAAAATTACTCCCTGAGGCAAGGACTAAAGCTTTCCACTACCACCCTTGTGGAGGTCTTGGTTAACCCCACCTTATTGTACCCAACAGAAAGCCAAGTTATGTCAAATCTCCTTCCCTTCCCTGCCCCAGGTTAAATTTCCCCTATAAATCTGTCCATGGCCATTTTTGCCGATTCTTTTTGGGTTAGTCCACCGTGACATTTGCCTCCTGGTTTTTCCCTCTCACCCCCTTCTCCATGCCTCATGGTGTTTTTCTCCTTATTATAGCTAAGTAACTCTTTTAGGGTGCTAAATCCCTCTGTGGATTTAGCCTGCCAGTTAAGGACATGCTCCCATCTCATGAAGTATTCCTTTTTTCCTGGTTAATTGTGAGTTCCACAAGCAACTTGTCTTTTTTATTGTTATTTGTTATATGTTACCCAAATCTACTTCAGATTTACCATTCGTGGTGTCTATTTTACGTCTTCATTTTGTCTGTGATAAAATAAATCCCATAAATAAACCTACCTTTTGCCAAAGAGAGGTCAAAAAGATTGTCAAAAGATGTCAAAGGAGAGTGCTATGAGAATTTTAAGGAGGGGGATATATTTCCAGCTAGGGGGTAGAGAAGGTTAAGAGGTCTCTTCTTAGGGTTAATAACTTGAGCTGGATCTTAAACAAAGAGAGGCGTTTATATAAATGAGGAAAGAAGACTTTAAGCCCCAAGCATGGGAGATTCCATGAGAACCTGTATTTCCTTCTCTTTTAAGAAACAGTTTAGATTTGTCCTGAAGGACTGAGCACAGAGTGCACAACATGAATCAAGCTTATCTCCTTGTCTCCAGGTCGGATGATCCGGGAAGGCTGAGGAGATCTGGAAATAGCATGTTTTACCTGAGGTTCATGGCAGGCAGATTGTTCAGTGAATAGAATACTAAGCCTGGAATCAGGAAGAGTAGTTTTCCTGAGTTCAAATGTGGCCAGAAACTATGACCCTGGGCAAGTTACTTAATCCTGCTTGCCTCAGTCTCCTTACCTGTAAAATAAGCTGGAGAAGGAAATGGCAAACTACTCCAATAATTTTGCCAAAAATCTCAAATGGGCTCACGACAAGTCTGAACAACCTAAGCTTCATGGTCAGACTGCTTAGCCCTCCCTCTCTCTTAGGGTATAGCAATATGGTCTTTACTTGACTCCTAATTATGAAGTAATTAGGCATTTGCCCTGAAACTCCTGTTTTGTGGGGAAAGGAGAAAGGAGCTAGAGAACCAAAAGCTCTTTGTTTCCGGGAATTTCTGCCTAAAGTCTAGACATCATGGAAACTTACTGAGGGTGCTCTGTAGACTTATCTCTACTGGCACCAGTCTTCTGGTCAGCAACTAGCCTAAAGTTAATAAGGGAAGCAAAGCTTTCTTTGAAGTGCCTCCCACTTTTCTGAATCCATATCCCTCTTTCCCTTTCTCCTTTCCCAGAGGGTCAGAAGTTTTCCAATCCAGACCCTTCATCTGGCAGGCGAAGGCCCCCAGGCTACCAAAAAGTACATGATTTGTCCAAATTCATAAGAGGCAGTAGAAAATTTAAGTCTAGAGCATGGATCTCCTGCCTCCTGCCTCTCCAACCTAGTCTCATTTCCCTATTACTCAGATGTTAGTCATCTATATAACAGATTACCTTTCCCGAAGGAGTTTGTGTTTTAAAACAGGACAGGCAGTTGTAGGGTAATGTTTGGAACACAAAAAAATGAATAATAATGGTGGCATTTCAGATATTAGTGTGAGGAATATTTTGAGAAGGGAGCCTATCCCAATTCCTCTAAAATTTCAGATCATAGAAATGCCTAAGAGATTACCTAATCTAATCTTTTTCTTTTACAAATGAGAATACTGAGGTCTAGGGAGAGGAAGGGATGGAATAGTAAAGCAAATTAATAGCAATATCAAACCTTGGACCCAAATATAGATTGAAGCTTATGCTAATAAACTGAAATTGATAAAAGAAAAACACCAACTCTTATTTGTGGAAATATGTATAGAAGAATTGCACATGTTTAACATATATTGGATCACTTGCTGTCTAGAGGAGGGGATGGGGGAAGGGAGGGAAAAAATTAAAACACAAGGTTTTGTAAGGGTGAATGTTGAAAATTATCCATGTATATATTTGGAAAATAAAAAGCTTTAATTTAAAAAAAAAAAAAAAAAAGAAAGAAGAAAAACACCATCTCCATTTTGGAGCAAAATTTTTTGCTCCATGTCTGGTAGGTTGGCCCACTCTCAGTTTTATTCTTATGCTTGGCTCCACATGTGCTACCCTCCACCCCACAACTCTCTCTTCCCCTCCCCACTCCCTCAGGTGCCTTCAAGTTTGAAAACTTGAGAGAACAGGAAAAGTTAATAGATATTTGCTGGCCATTTTCTCCCTGCTACATCATTCCTCACAGCTTTGGTGGAGAGTTAAGAACCTACTTTCCTGTCCTGGCACTACATTTAAATAATGTTTTTCTCTTCCATGATACTTTACATAAATGAACTTCATCTGCCATGATATACCTGTGTCATGAGGAAAGGGCCTAAGAATTTTAATCATTTTATTGCTGTTCGGTCATATTCACCATCTCATTTGAGGTTTTCTTGGCAAAGATACTGGAATGATTTGCCATTTCCTTCTCTACCTCATAATACAGATGAGGGCCCAAAGGGTCGTACCGTTAATAAATTTCTGAGGTCACATCTGAACTCAGGATAATGAATCTTTCTGACTGCAGGCCAGCATTTTCTCTATTGTATCACCTGGCTGCCCATTCTCATTTTATGGAGACAGAAAATAATGTGCAATTAAATGAGAGGAAAGAAGAAAAGAAAATAAGCATTTATTAAGCAGCCACTATGTGCTGGTCATCATATTAAGCACTTTACAAATATCTTGTGTGAAATAAGTAAAAAATATAGTATTGAATCATGGCTGTGTGATTTTCTTTCTGTGTGACCTTAACTAAAACAATAAAACTTTCTGGTCTTGGTTCCTCATCTGCAAATTGAGAAATGTGCCAGGTGACTTTCTCAGGTTCCTTTCACCTCTAAATTTGTGTAAAAAAAAAATTCATGTACCAATAAGAGGTCCTGGCCCCCAACCAGGGGCCAGTGCAAGTAAACACATCTGCATATAGTGCAGACCAACTAATGCATCTGTCAGAGCAACTGCACATTTGTGTTTATTCTTTTTTTTTCCTCATGTGTGTTTTTGTAGTATAAATATTGGGTTTGAGTTAATACTTATGCAATGGAAAAAATATGAATAAAGCAATAGAGGAACACTTCTTATCTAAAGAGTTGTGGAGACTACTTCATTCATACAAGAATGAAACAAGCATTTAGTAAATACTTATTATGTGCAAAGCAACTGCTAAGTGCGTTATAAATTATCTCATTTGGGCCTCACAACTGTGGGAGTTAAGTAGTAGGACTATTTCCATTTTACAGAAGAGGAAACTGAGGCAAACAGGATTAAGTAACTTGCTCAGGATCACACAACTAGTATCTGAATCTTATTTTGAACTGAGGTCTTCCTGACTACCAGCCCCAGTACTTCATCCACTGTGTTACTACCTCCCTCAGCTTTTGGTTACTAAGAAGTCTTATCGGAAGGCCTGTTTGAGAGGCCACAGCCATATTGTGAATTTCTGGATACTAAAACCTAGTATCTGGATTTCATCAAAATAGGCACCTCAACAATGCAAATTCTATTCCATCCATCACTTTTAATTCTTTGCAATTTTTCCACATATCTTTCTCTAATTTTTCACAAGGGTCTATCTATAGTGTTGGGGGCCTTCCTCTATAGCAGGAATTTTAAAACTTTTTTCACTGTTGGCCCCTTTTCATCTGAGAAATTTATATATATATATATGTATATATATAGGTATATTATATATATAGGTATTTAGCATATAGGTATGTTATATATATAGGTATATATATTTAAAAATTTAATATATATATATATATTTAAAATAGGTATGCAAATCAAACATTTACTGATAATAAATCATAATTTCGTGAGCCCCACATTCAGTTATATGACCCATGTGGGATTTAAGAAGCTTTGCTGTATATCAAGAATTCTTAACTGTTTTTTTATACCATAGATCCTTTTGGCAATTAAGAGAAGTCAGATCCCTTTTCAGAGCAATGTTTAAATGCATAAAATACAATACATAGGATTACAAGGAAAACCAATTATATTGAAATACAGTTATCAAAATATTAAAAAAAAAAAAAAGAAAGCTCACAAACCTCCAGGTTAGAACCAGATCTCAACATTGCCTGGATACCAGTAGAAAGAGCTTGCAGATGTTCAGTGGATCTTACTACATGTATGATTCACCTCTTCTCCAGGCATTTGTCTCGTGCTGTCTTTCACACCCACTTCTGTACAGATCTCTGTTGGTGATGTGCCACTGCCTACCCACACGCATCCTGCATCTTTCCATTGTTTTTTAATTTTTCAGAGACTGAGCTACCCCATGACTCAGAGTCACAGAGCATCCCCAGAAGGTCTATGTAGCAAATACGTCAAAGCCAAGATCTTTGGGTGTTTTTTTTAATGGGACAAACTTTTTGGAGTCTAGAACAATGAATACGGGATGCTCTGTGTGTGCTGTGTAACAGGTGTGAGCCTAGGAAAAAGGAAAAAAAAATGCTCTTTGGAGCAGAGGTATCAAATAGTCACAAACTCCTGAATGGAGCTAAAACAGATTTAAATGTAATAGGGAACTGTTTAACAAAATAAATGAAAATATAATAAAACATTGATAATATTACATTTGAAAACTAAGTCAATATGTGGGCAGCAGAGATTCTTAAGTACAAAATAATGGTCTCTGTTTGTATTTGAGTTTGTAGTGACTAGCCCAGAAGTAACTGTAATTGGACAAAGTTGCAATTGTATCTGCTAAGCCCTATTTGCCACCAGAGGGCAGAAGATGCATTAAAAAGATTAGGTTGAGCCTGGTTTGAGGGACATGTTAGGATTATATTTTTCCAGCTATGAATGAGAAACCAGATTGTGCTAGCCTTCAAAGTGAAAAGAGAAGTGGGATCTGTGTATGGTCCTATACGGCTTATTTTTGCCAGTTACTTGGATGAAAGTATAAAGGGTGTTCTTGCCAGGCTTTCAGAAGACATAAAGCTGGGAGGTTTGGCTGGCACACCGGGATGGCAAGAATCAGCCTCAAGATAGGCTTTGACAGTCTAGAATATAGAATCTATTTAATGAAACCAAATCTGATGGAGGTAAATGTAAAGATTTTCTCTTGAGTTTGAAGGATCAACTTTTGAAGTCGAGGATAGAAGAAGGTGGCCAAATAGCAGTTTAACTGAAAAAAAAAAAAAAGGGAATTTTGATAGACTGCCAATTTAATATGGGTTAGTTGTGTGAGCCAAGAAAATTAAGGCAGTCTTGGCTTGTATTAAAAAGGGAAGGGAAGGGAAAGGAAGAGAAGAAAAGGGAAAGAAAAGAAATAAGCATTTATTAATCACCTACTATGTGCTTAACAGGCATTTAAAATAATATCTCATTTGATCCTTATAACAACTTAAGCGACTAGCTCAAAGTTACACCATAATAAGTGTCTGAGAGGTCAAATATGAATTCAGGTTTTCTGATTTCAGATCCAGCATTCTACTCATTGCAATGCTTACCTGTCTATAGAGAGGAATAGTTCTACAAGTAGAAAAGGATATACTTGTAGTCTGCTTTGATCTGAGTATCTCTGGAGTATTGTGTTCAAGCATGGGAACTAAATTTTAGGAAGAACATGAAAGCATCTGTATTAAGGTCATCTGGAGGGTAAAATAAAGGTCTTGAGATTATATTATAAAAGAATTGGTCTTGGGAGGACATGATAGATATCTTTGAGGATTCAAAGGTGGTTTTATTGAAGATGATTTAGATTTAGTCTTCAAGGGCCCATGGGACAGAGCTAGACACAACAGGTAGAAGTTTGCAAGGACAATGATTGGGGGAAAAACTTTCTAACAATTAGAGCCAGTCAGAGCTAGGATGAGGCTGCCTCTGGAGGTAACATATCTCCTCTCACTGGAGACCTTCAGGACACTGCTGGGTAACCAATTATCCTGTATGCTATCGAGAAAAATCTTATTCAGGAACAGTTTAGACTGGTAGGCCTTTAGGGTCCCTCTTTATACTGAAATTCTGTGGCTTCATGAAGGAAATTATACTTTAGTCGAGCCTTCAAGGATGGCAGATCGAAACTGAACAGATGGATTTGGAGAGGGGAGATAATGAGAGGAGGATGGAGAAGATTGTTCTAGACTGGGAGAATTTCAGAAGCAATAAAAATAGCTGACACACATTACATTGCAAGTTTGCAAAGCATTCTACATAGTGCCCTCTTTACAACAGCCCTACAGGATACATACTATTTTTGCATTTTACAGATAAGGAAACTGAGACTTGGAGAAATAACTTTTGTGGCAAAGCTAGTAAGAAAAATTCAAATCTAGGTTTTCCTGATTCCTGATTCCAAGACTAGCCATTTATATCCTATACTATTCTAACTAAGCAATGATACAGAAGGTGTGTTCAGGGAACAAGATGGGGAGCCCAGTTTGCCTGAAGTATGGGACATATGAAGGTGAGTAGTAAAAGGTAAGGTAGGTCATCATCTCTTTTAATCTGTCACCAAATCCTCATAGTATCTGTTTTTTCATCTGTAAAATGCTAATCTGGATGGTCTTTTAGGTTATTCTAAGGAAAGTCCTTTGGATGCCCCACTAATTGATGAGATAAAAAGGGTCCAGGGGAATACATCAAGGATGACCTTGAGTCATGTTATATAAAGAAACTGGCAGAATTTCGTTTGGAGAAGAGAAAGAAGACTTAGGGAGGACATGATACCTGTGTTCAAGTATTTGAAGGGCTATCAAACTGAAAGGGGTGGTATAGTGGATAGAATGAAGGGCTTGGAGTTAGGAACAGTTCTTTTCCTGAATTCTGGCCCCAAATACTTCCTACCTGTGTGATCTTAGGCAAATCACTTAACCCTGTTGCCTCAGTTTCCTCATCTGTAAAATGACACAAGAAAAGGAAATGACACAAACTTCAGTATCTTTACCAAGAAAACCCCACATGGGATCAAGAAGAGTTGGACACAAGTGGAAAATGATTAAACAACACCGCCACATTGGAAAAAAAAATTAGGTTTGTTCTCATGGATTCCAACAGGCAGAATTGGGAGTAAGGGGTAGGAATTACAAAAGAGATCTATATATGCTTCATTTTGAAAACGTTCCTAACAATTATAGCCCTCCAGAGAGAGAATAGGCAGCCTTTGGGAAGAAGTAACTTAGTTTTCCCTGGACATCTTCAAGCATATAATTGGCAAGGATATTGTAGAAAGGATTCCCTTTTGGATATGAATTGGATTAGAAGCCACTGAGGAACTTAGAAAAATTCCAACTGGAAAAGTCTGTGTTTTTAAAACTCTATCCTGCAAGGAATGGAGGACAAAAGAAGACATTTGAGCAAAGAAGCAAAATGAACCAATCCTCAAATTAGGAAAATCAATCATACCTACATATATATGTCAGAATAGAGAGGAAAGAAAGACTGAAGCAAGAAGGGCCATTAGGAGTATCCTGCAATAGTCTGGGGGAGAGAGAATTGGGACCTAATGAAAATGGTGACCATAGAAATGGAAAGCAAAGAATGAACAAGAGCAATAGTCTCAAAATTAGACTAAAGAATCATGAGACCATGCAAGGATATGGAATTCTGCTGAGAGGGAGTACCAAGGCCACCTCAACCTTTGATGCACAATAGGTTGAGGTGGCCTCAGTACTCCATCTCAGTAGAATCCCATATCCTTGCAAGACCATGGAATTATAGGATCATAACTTCAAAGATGTCACAGGTAGCACAGGATAGATTACTGGACCTGAATTCAATTCTTGCTTCAGATACAATCTGTATAATAATTCTGGGAAAGTCACTTAAGTTCCTTGGTTCTCAATTTCCTTATTTATAAAATGGAGGTAATAATAGAACTTACCTCCTCAGATCATTGTAGAACTCAAATGAGGTAATATTTGTAAAGGACTTTATAAGCTTTAAAGTGTTATATAAATGCTAAATATTAATCTTATTATTATTACTTAGTCATTTTTCACTTGTATCCAACTCTTTTTTTTTTCCTTGAGGCAATTGGGGTTAAGTGACTTGCTCAGGGTCACATAGCTAGGAAGTGTCTGAGATCAAATTTGAACTCAGTTCCTCTTGACTTCAGAGCTGATACTCTATCCACTGCCCCACCTAGCTGCCCCTTCTTCAACTCTTTCTGATTTCTTGACAGAATTATCAAAGTGGTTTGCCATTGCCTTCTCCAGCTCTCTTTTAGATGAGCAAACTGAAGCAAACATGGTCACACAGCTAGCAAGTACCTGAGACTGGATTTGATCTCAAGGAAACTGAGTCTTCCTGATTTGAAAGCCCAGTGCTATATGTACAGCAGTCATCCTTTACCTACCTGGAAGAATAGCATCTTTGAGATTGAAAGACAATTAATTCAGTCAGACGCTTTAAGCTTCATTCAAATTAGATTTGTGAGTGAGGGCTAAGGGAACCACCACTTCCAAGAGTAACAGTATAGGAGACAATTCTCTAGCCCCAAATGCATTGTAGATATCAGTGGCAAATGGGTACAAGAGATATTTGGAGACTACACCACACAGTCTGGCCATTCTGCTGAAAAATAAAACATCCAAGCCTTCTTTTCAAGCTTGATAATTTTGAATATTTCTATTTGAGATAATTTCAACCTTTATTTCCTTCTTGTGAGACAAATCATTGAAAAAGTTGAAAAACAGGCATTTTCTTACTGCTATTCCTTTTTAAACACTTTGTATATTTTTTGTTGTTAATAATCACCCACTTCCTATCTATCCATTGATCTATGAATATTCCTTCTGCAATTCAATATTTATTATGTATTTGATGCTGGGGAGATAAAAAAAATTTGGATAAGAATTGATACACGACTTTATGAAGTTTACAATCCAGTAGGATAAGAAGGCATAAAATGATAATTATACAATCTTAGAAGATAAATACATCAGAGAGTTACAAAACCAACATGCTTTGTAAAGTTTGAGAGAATCGGAGAGTTTTCATGTAAGAGATGGCATTTGAATGAAAGAATTCATGAAGTGAAGACAGAATATTTCAAATACAGAGGACAGAGTGAATAAAACCTGGAATCCAGAGAATATGGAGCATGCTAGGAAAGGTGAGAGAAGGATAGATATAGATCAGTTTAGCTGGACTGTAGGTAAGGAATATGAGATGACAATAGAAGGACAGAGTGGTATTAGCTTGTGGAAAGCCCTGTGGAGGGTTTGAACTTTTATCATTCAATAAACATTTATTAAGCACCTACTGTGTGCTAGGTACTGTGCTAAATGTTGTACTTTAGATAATAGGAAGATATTAAAGATATTTAGAGCAGAATAATGACCAGGTCTATATATAAAAGAGATTCTTCTGTCTATGAAAAATAGATTTGAAGTGGGAAGGGAGTAAAAGTGAAAGGACCTCTTTTGAAGTCATTGCAATAATTTTGGTGGGTGGTAATATTAATATCTAACATTTACATAGCACTTTTTATATGCCAGACACTATCCTAAATGATGTATGATTATTATCTCATTTGATGCTCCCAACAAGATA